>NC_141698.1:1046258214-1046778214 GCF_964263255.1 Lissotriton vulgaris
CACGTCATTCAGCATGTTAAAATAGTCACAGCTGAATTAAAGTCATATTTTCACCATTAGTGATACATATTGTGAAGGAAAAAAGAAGTTAACACAATATGCGACAACCTAGTGTGTGTCCCTGCCATAGATGTTCCGATATAAAGGTCCTGCAATAGTAGCCTATCCGGTTTGCCTGTGTGTGACTCACTCGGATAGTGCTGTGAGACTACGCTGTGGACATGTGTAGGTAGGTAATGGAAAATTCCTGGGGGTAGTTTCCCGGAGTTGGACATACTGTGCGTAGTACATGTGACCTTGGGTGAGTGGCTATGGAGTACGGCGCTGTAATTAACAAATGTTTGTGAGGTGCGCAAGTGTACTTCCTCATGTTTACTAAGACAGTTTCTCTGAGCTTGTGAGCGCCCCGCCGGGTGAATTTCAGCCGGGCATATCTCAGCATCCTGAGTGAAAAAGCATGTCTGTTGGTTGCTGCTCGGTGGTAACTGAAACCGTGAACCACATAAGTGTTTAGGACTCGCTCGGGTTTTTGTTGGTTAAAGTGACACAGGGGTTTATGAAGAGTAACCAGGCATGTCTCTGGATCCCAAGTGAAATTACATGTTTGTTGGTTGCTGTCCGGCGATAGCAAAAAACGTGAGCCACATGCAAGTGTTAGAATCGCTCGGGTTTGCTAGATGAGGTGTCACAGTGGTCTGTGAATCCCAGAGCTCAGTAGGAAAAATGTTCCGCCTGAGGTTACCGGGAGGACCTGTAGGGAACAACGTGTACAATAGCCTGCTCTAAGTAGAGTAAGTGGCTAAGGGGGCTAGTGTTGTAGATATGTGCTATTGTGCTGGTGGATGTGATTGAAAAAATATACTGACGTGGTGTTGTGTTCTACTGACGTTTAATCATGTCTGTAGTGTGTTTTTAGTGCCCATGTGTTTACCCGTGAATTGTGTAGTACGTGAACCGCAGATGTTATACGAATGGTACTCGGGGAAAGGAAACAGGCAAGACTAGTGTTAGAGGTGGACACTTAGGGCTTCGTCCGCATTCAGACCGAATGGGATCTTGGAATTCAAAAGTATGATGTACCTTGACTCCAAGCGGCGTAACGCCAATTGGCGGTTACCTCCTCTTATGTTTTTTGGAATGCTGTCTATGACAAAATATTGGATGTTGTTTGCATTACCATTGTGTGCCTCATGGATGTGCCTGGCTACTGGGTATGCCGGGTCATTGTTAGCAATTGCTCGCAAGTGCTGTAATATCCGCACATGTACTGGATGGATTGTAGAACCTACATATCTCTTACCACATGTGCACACCAACACGTATATCGCAAAGTCAGTTTTGCATGTAAATGAGTCCCTCACCATGTATGGTTTGTTTCTAAACGGAACGTGAACTTTGGTAGTATTCACGCCGTGTGAACACGCCTTACACTTGCTGCATTTTTTGAAACCTTTTGGGGAATATAGCCAATTTTTTGTCTTTTTAAGTGTCGGTGCATTGCAGACAATCTCATTCCTCATTGACTTAGCCTTTCTGAATGTAATCAAATGATTTTTTCCCACTGTTTCACCTATGCTTGCATCACCTCGGACTAGGGGCCAATGTCTCCTCAGGATTTTACGGAGATTACTATGGTATCTGTTATACCCAGTTATTAACCTCGGGGATTTTTCTTGTTGTGGCCTGGTTCATTCACCACATTTTTGGGGAAGATGAGATCTTTCCTGTTTTTAACACTACACTTGTCTTCTGCCTTCTGGCATGTGTCCTCTGTGTACCCCCTCTTCCTGAGTCTTTTAAATAACTCTTGTTTGGCACTAGTCAGTCCCTCAGTGGTGCTACAATTTCGTGTCATTCTAAGGCACTCGGCATAGGGGATTGACTGTTTCAAGGGTGTAGGGTGGAAACTGTGTGCGTGAAGAAGGGCGTTCCCTGCAGTGGGTTTCCTATATGTGCGTGTCTGTATTCTGTTATTTTGCACATATAATTCTAGATCAAGAAATTGGATATTTACAGCGTTGGTGTTACATGTAAATTTCAAGTTGAGCATATTTTCATTCAACGCTAATGCAAAGCTTTCTGCATCTACATCACTGCCCTGCCAAAGGATAAAAATGTCATCGATGTATCTTTTGTACATCACTACGTTGTTTTGCATTGTCTCTGAGTGCTGGACATTCAGTACCTGCTCCTCCCACCAGCCCATATGCAGGTTCGCATAGCTGGGGGAGAAGCAAGTTCCCATGGCCGATCCCTGAAGTTGTTTATAATGCAATCTGTCAAAGATAAATGTATTGTTTGTCAGACACCACTCAGCCATTTCCAATAACATTTTAGTGTGGTGATACAGTTCAATTGGTCTTCTTCCTAGATAATGTTCCATGGCTCTAAGACCATCTCTGTGTCTGATGCTGGTGTACAGCGATTGGACATCTAATGTCATGAAATGGTAGTTTTCTTGCCATTCTATATCGAAAATCTTTGACAAAAAATCTCCTGTATCTCTAATATAGGCCGGGAGCTTTTTAACTTCAGGTTGCAGAAAAGAATCAATGAAAATGCTAGTTTTTTCAAATAGGCTGCCAATCGCTGATATTATTGGCCTCCCAGGTGGCATTTTTTCATTTTTATGGACCTTCGGTATAAGATACAGTTGAGGTATCACTGGGTAGTCATTTTTTAGATAGTTGAATTCGTCCTTGTTGATGAGGCCCATTCCTTTCCATCTGAACAACTCATTGTGATATTTTTCTTGAATACCCACATTGTGAGTTGGGCTTATCCTCATGTAGCACTCTTTGTCTTGGAGTTGAGTGAGGGCTTCTTTATTATACATGTTTAGGGGCCACAGGACGACATTCCCCCCTTTATCTGACCATCTGACCACGACGTCAGATCTTGATTTTATCCTTGTCATTAGGTTGTTATATTTCCTTCTGTGGTCCTCATTTTCCTTCCAATACTCTTTGGTGCTTTGAAGAGACAACTCTTTTAAGTCTTTGATGACATTGTCTGAGAATAAATCAAGATTGTCTTTGGGCATCGCGGGCATAAACACTGATTTAGGTTTGAAGTTTGTTTTGACTGTTGCATGAATGTTAAGTTCTGATGCGATGGCTGCTCCACTTGGTGTTATCCCATTGCCTACTGTCTCTTGCTCCAAGTCAATCAGGTTTTGTAGAGCCTCCATGTTTGCCACTGACAGGTTCTGACCTGGGTCCTCAACTTGCAATATTGATGTCGGGCGTTTGTTCGTGTTCATAAAATACTTTTGCAGTTTTAGTTTTCGAATATATTGAAACAAATCGATGCGGGTCTGGGCATAATCAAAGTTTGTGTTCGTACAATATGTTAATCCTAGGGATAAAATTTCAAGTTCATGTGCATTAAACTCCATATCTGTTAGGTTAATGACTGTGTTGTCTGTTTCATTTTGTACTTCCATTATCGGCGTCTGTAGCGTCTGTTTTGTGGTTTGTTCTGTTGTTGATTTTGGCTTCGTTTTTCTCCACCGTCTGTTTTTTCTCCTCCGGCTTTTGGTTGCTGTTTTTGATTTTTGTTGGAAGGTTTGCCTCTGCCTGCCCCCCCATCTTGTTTCGAAGGGAAGCGTGGTCTCAATGTCCTGAGGCGCTGCATTCTTAAAAAAGCCAGTTCTTGTGCAGGAGTTGGTGGTGGGCCCACTATGCCAGTGCTGTGATTACTTTCAGCATCGTTTTCGTACTCTGAGCTGATTTCGTTCTCGCTTTGTTCCACTGTTGTGTCTGCCCCACTTGGTTGTGTGTTAGGGGTTTGCCTTCGTATTTGGTCGTATTTTCTTGCGAAGGTGTAGATTCTTCCGCACATATAGTCGTTGCGGTCCCGCAGAAATTTTATCGGTTTGCGTTCCTTGATTTCCATTTCATGTTTGAGTACCCTTTCTTTTATTTCATTTAAACTCTTGGTGATTTCCTCTTGATTTGGTTTCAGTTCAAGTTGCTGCATTATTTCATTGATGCGAGATATCATTTTTTGTCTATCACTTCCTGCAATTGTATCAAGATTTTTAACATGTTTTCTGAAGATTTGGCGCTATTGTCTGCCCACATTTGTAACATTTCCGGGTCTGGGTCTTCACACGTGGGGGCCACTAGAATTCTGAGCCCTCTGGGGATTCTCCCCACTTCCAGGTACCTCGTGAGGGATTTAACTTCCCACCATTTTCCTGTCTCTTTTTTACGAAGTTTTTCCAATTCGTTTAGTAGTTTCCTTGTTTCATCCAGTACTGTCGGTTGTGCCTGGGCGCTTGGAGGTTTTGTGCCGCTTTTGCCTGTATCAGTATCCGTAAATACATCTAAAGCTGCTTCCTCTCTCTCCCTTTCCCATTTGGCAGACATACAAATAATACTTTTAAATGATTTCAGTTTGCATAGATTCACTGCCCGTGTGTATTTTGCTCAAAAACATTCAAATTCACACGGGGTGGGGCAACCCGTTGATCGTGAGCAAGGTGGTGAGACACCGAAACGCGTAGATCTTACGCGCTGTTAGCCCTGTAACTAGAGAAATAAAGAGGATTTGAATACTGCAATTGAGTGTGCGACCTGTTTTTCCCCTTGCTGGGGGAAGTTGGTGAATATATATATATATATATATATATATATATATATATATATATATATATATATATATATATATATATATATATATATATATATACAAATCGCAAAGAGTTACCCCTTGGACCAGCCACACACAGGTAGGTTTGTTTCTCGTGTCTTTATTCTGGAAGCTGCAACAAGGAAAGCCAGCTCCTCGCAGAATCAAAATCGCCTGACGCGTTTCGTGAAAACCATTCACTTTCTCAAAGGCAGGATAACAGTCACAGCGCAAAGCATGATGGGCACTTTATACAATTATTGGCTCCCGCCCAGTGGCAGTTTTGCACAGCTTGCTGGTACTTGAAGTGCCGAAGTATTCCTCCTGTGAGGTGCTCTGCGCAGCCTGAATCCATTAATCAAACACCCCTGTGGGTCTGCAGAAAAGTCCCGCTTTTCCTGGTTGCACATAAAACTCTTCCAGCACGAACCTCCTGTCCTGATAACCACCATGTGGTAAATAAAGTTTACCTATGCGGAATTTCTATGCGGTAAAGTTCAATAAGAATAACTCAATCAAAAATGAGAGGCAGAGTCCGTGGCATCTGAGTTTATAAGGGTTTTATTCCATAAAATGGAATTGGTTCGAACCAGGTATCATGTTCCATCACCACGAAGGTTCAGGAAGGGATAGACAATGCTTTATTAACAGAGTACAATGTATATAGTAAATGCATATAATGGTGATGGATACAGAAGGCGTAACAGCTGAGAGAAAAGAGATAAGAACACATGTACGTAGCGGAAGGCGTGCACGAGGGCGTACACGGAGGTGTGTGCTAGACAACGTCACATGAAAGTGTCACAGGTGGGTGGATCCATAGAGGAATCCTGCAGTGTCAGCAGAAATATATGGCAGAGATGCGCGCGCAGCAGCATGACGTGTGATTGACGTGGAACTGGAGGGTGAAGGGGACTTGACATTTAGCACCATACGTGGAGACAGAAGTCTGGCGTGTCAGAACAACCTAAACCCAAATCATATCTAATATCTTGTGTTTGAGGAACTGTATTATCTAGAAGGAAAGGTCTCTCGGGCAGAGGCTTATTCTATACTGACTGCTAGTGCATGCATATGTGACTACGTGTCTACGTGTAATGCGAGGGGGCCATGGGCCTACCATGGTAACGGGAGCAATGAATTACTTGCACGGAGACAGAAAGGCCGGGCCCTTTGCTCTGCAGCTGGGAAGATGTTTTCCTAAATCACTAGACAGGAATGTATTTTCGAGGAGCGGAGCAGATAACTTGAAGGCAAAATACAGTCTTGGCAGGCAAGCAGGCCGAGCCGGGCACCGCTCGCCGCACAGGTAGTAGGGTAAGGGTCATGAATGCAGATCCAGGCTGCAGTTTTCAGAGGCAGAAGGCAGAAAAGGCTTGATGGCAGAAATCAGGACCTAGCTCGCCAGAGCCAGGAAAACGTGAAAGTGCACCATGTAAAGACGGTGGCACGGCATACTTAGGAACTGAATATTCGACCCATTCATGGTGGATCTGAAAGAGGACATGTTAACGTTGGATGCAAATGTATTTGCGTCTTCATAGCTGGTTGCGGAGGGAACATACATGTACTTGAAGCACGTACATGGAGCCGTTGGGGTCTACGTTAGGGGACACAATTGACCATAAAAATTCATATTACCTCATTCCCTCCTTGTCCCCTACGGACCCTTCATGATATATCGATCTTCATTAATCCATCAATTTGTTCATATAACATCATTTGCTCTTCCTTTTTCTGGCGGGATTTAGAACGTGAACTTGAATGGGGAATACATGATGTGGCGCACAAGCCGCAAATCGCTGGCCCACACTGTAAACATAGGCAACAACTGAACACTATGAGAAGGGCTATTCCGAGGAAGGATAGGACTTTCCATCCCCAGGCTGATAACACGCTCCAGAACCAACCGGACCAAGTCCAGGTGCCTGGATTCTGGTGTATCTGACTTGCAATCTTGTGAAGACGGGTTATGGCTCTATATACTGATGGTGCGTTTTCTGGAATGAAAACACAGCAACTCGATCCGATGACTCTACAAGCTCCGCCCCTATCGGCCAGGATGACGTCAAGGACAAGACGATTTTGAAGAACAACAATCCGCATAGCAGACTGCTCCTCTGTTAAGTTGCCTAGGGCGGAAGTAGTTTCATTCACTACTGCTTCGAGGGTTCTGGTTAATTTACGTATCAGTTTACTATTAAAGACAGCACCTAAATGGGGAAAGAAACCTTTATTGAAGTCTGTATACTGCTCCCATGCCGTTTCAGTATAGTCGACAATCGGGAGATCTCTCTTGGATCTATTGTATACTAGATGGTGTTCCCTATGATAATCAGGTGGAGCTAGGAAAACAGGTGGCAGAAGGAATGCAATGTAACAAGTACCATCCCAATCTAGAGGTAAGCGTATATATGCTGTATGACCACAAATGAAATAGGAATGACGGGAAGCTTTGAATGTAGACTTGCCTTTATCACTGAATTCGATCACAGTAGTACATGTACTATGACCTAGGTGTACTGAACCATTCTTTCTGACACATAATTCACCTTTGACTGGTAATACTGACATAGCGGGCAGGACTGGTTCGGCTTCGGACTGGACATTCAGAATCATGAGGTTAAGGGTAAAATTACCTAATCCATATACTTCATTTTCTAGATCAGTCCCTGTCCTTTGGGGAAGACCCTCCTTGTCAGGGAAACATACTTTATGCAGAACTGTGTTCAGATTTCCCCATACCCAATTGCCCTGGTAAACTACGGAATCAGAATCTAAAGAGTTCATTAGACTAAACCATGCACCACAGGAACCATTATGTGTGAATGGGTACGGAAAGAGGGGCAGAACTCCCTTGTATTTCTGATAGGGAGGGAGTCGGCCACATATCCAACAATTGGTAGCATTGCTGGTCTGATGAGAATGATGTAACATACTAATGAAAGTATTGTTGCGCAGCGCAAGTCGGTAAGATAACTCGTGCGGGGGCAATTCACTGAAAGTATGCTCGGCAGTGTTATTTGAAGAAGAATGCGCACGTGTGAAAATAGGAAAGTACATGTGTAGCAATATACTTGCAGCAATAATCATAAGACTCAGAAAAAACATAATCAATAATGTCACAATGCAGTGACTACGGAGAGATTTACAGTATTCATGTTTCTTGATCTGTTTCTGTCTATCTCTCTCTCTATTGGGGTCTAACTTGTACATGTCAGGAACCTGTCTAACCGCTTCACCTAGGGGAGGACTTAAACAATTAAACTGTCTGACTTGCTAGACCTCAACTTCATGCGAAATTCTTGAGAAGGAGTTTTCTCTACCAGTGGGAGTTTAGTATCAGTCTCTGGAAGGGGGCAGGGCTGGGAGTCTAGTTTTGGCTGTAGTCCATAGTGTCTTTTTACATGACTCGAGTGGAGCCAGCCCTTGCGGCCCTCCACTTTCACTGCTGTCCTTGTTGTTAATAACACAAGCTTCGGCGCCTGCCAACGGGGCTCCAGCGGACTCCTCCTGTCGAAATTCCGGATAAAGACGTATTCTCCAGGGACGATCTCGTGTGGCTTCACCTCGGTGTTGTCGGGAAAGGCTGCAGCTACCTGTGAACGACATGATTGTAGTGCAGACATCAAGGAGGCAAGGTAATCTGTCAGCATATTACAGTCAACATCTGTTATTTTACAAGGCAGAGGCGTCCCCCACATATTCGGTGGCCTACCAAAGACCACCTCATACGGGGATAGCCCTGTTCTTGAATGTGCTATCATTCTCATGTAAAAGAGTGCAACTGGTAAAGCTACTATCCAGTCAACGCCTTTCTCTCTACATATCTTGGCAAGGGGAATTTTCAGGGTCTGATTATGACGTTCCACGAGACCTGCTGCCTCGGGATGTCAGACACAGTGGAACTTCCACTGATAACCTAGCAGGAGTGATACCTGCTTCATAAGCTCGTACGAGAATGGCTGACCATTATCTGAATACACGATACGGGGCAAACCATACCTGGGGAAGAATTCACGTACCAGCTGCTTGGCAGTGGTCGGAGCAGTGTAATCTGGGACTGGATATGCTTCTGTCCAACGGGAAAATGCACATACAACTACGAGGACATATTTGAATCCTCGACAACGTTCCATCTGGATATAATCCATCTGGAGGACTTCAAAAGGGTGATCGGGAGGATGAAATCCACCTTGCTCTACGGGAATGCCTTTACCTGGATTGAACTGACAACAGATCATGCAAGTACGCACTTTCTGTTTGGCTGCTGCTCGTAAATGCTTATTGAACCAAAGGTTTTGAATACTGTCTAACATGGCTTTTTCTCCTAAATGTGCAGGACTATGTACTGTGTTAATGATAACCTGAACCATAGAGTCAGGGAGAAACCATGTGGCTTTCCCCTTCGTCATCCATCCCTGTTCTGTCTGGATCCCTCCTAGTTCAGTCCATTTCTTGATTTCGTCTGGTGTAGCATGTGTCTGTATGTCAATTACATCTAGGGCGGGATCCCTAACTGTCATGCAATGTGTCGGTGTCGGGACTACTGTCTTTGTCAGGTCAGTTGCGTGAGTCTGAGTCTGAGCTGTATGCTTGGCTGTTCGATCTGCCAGGTCGTTACCCTGGAAAATGGTATCTGTGACTTTCGTATGTGCTTTGCACTTCATGATGGATATCGCTGTAGGCAAATATATTGCGTCTAACAGAGCTTGAATGAGGGGACCGTGCTGGATTTTGGCTCCGTGAGAGGTCAAGAAACCTCTCTCTCGCCAGAGTACACCGAAGTCGTGTACGACTCCGAAGGCATAACGTGAATCTGTGTATATGTTAACTTTCTTATTCTTGGCTCGAATACAGGCTTGAGTCAGAGCGATGAGCTCTGCTGCTTGGGCTGACAGGGTGTCAATACGATTCGTTTCTATGACTTCAGTTTCTGTCGTTACTGCATATGCGGCCACTAACTCTCCTGTACTTGTTCTCATACATGAACCATCCACATAAAGTGTCAGGTCTGGATCTGGTAATGCGGTGTCTGTCAAGTCTTGTCTAGGTTTCGTCGTAATGGTAATGACTTCAACACAATCATGTGCCAAAGGGTCTGTCTCACTTAGTGGCAAAAGTGTAGCAGGGTTCAATGTATTGCAACGTCTGATTTCTATGTGTGGCTGAAACAATGTCAATTCATAACCTGTCAATCGTGCTATAGTCAAGTGCTGAGTCTGTGTTCGATTTAAAAGAACTTCCACGGAATGTGGAACTTGCACTGTCAATTGGTGTCCTAACACTATGGAATCACTTTGTCTGATTGCTAGAGCTGTTGCTGCAACCGATTTCAAGCACGCAGGCAGAGCCTGGGCTACAGGATCTAATGTACTAGAAAAATAAGCATACGGTTTGTGTGAACCTGCTTGATCCTGGGTGAGTACTGACAATGCAGTACCTTCGCGTTCTGTGACAAAAAGTGTAAAAGGTTTACTGTAACATGGTGTTGCTAAAACTGGTGCTTGACATAAGGCTTTCTTCAGATCGTCAAAAGCATGTGTATGTTCCTGAGTCCAAGGGAGGACAGTCGAAGACGCTGCCTCCTGGGTTGTCAACTGTATGAGTGGCTTGGCTAGAAATGCGTACTGAGGGATCCATTGTCTACAGTAAGAAGTGAGGCCTATAAAGGCCCGTACCTCCTTTTATGTCTTGGGTTGTGACATGTTTACAATTAACTGGATACGGTCAGGTGTTAGCTGTCTCCCCCTTTTGAACAGCAAGTGCCCAAGGTAAACCACTTGCTGAACACAGAATTGCAGCTTCGAAGGAGACACCTTGTGTCCCTTGTCAGCCAGGAAATGTAAAACAGTCAGTGACGCTTGTTCACATTCTGGTTCACTACGGGCGGTGATCAATAGATCATCGACATACTGAAGTAGGGCAGTATTGTCAGGCATGTGAATACTGTCAAGTTGTCTTTTCAATGCTTGGCTATAGATGCTGGGGCTTTCTGTAAATCCTTGAGGTGCGCGTGCAAATTTGAAGCTTCGGCCATTTAAACAGAATCCGAAAAGATATTGGCTTTCCGGATCAATTGGGACACTAAAGAAAGCGTTCTTCAGATCAATTACAGTAAAGAACGTTGCCTCTGAATCAATAGCTGTCAATAATGAAGATATATCTGGAACCACAGGGTACTGTGGTATAATGCATTTGTTCAATTCTCGTAAATCGATAACTAATCGATAAACTGGAGGGGCATTTGGATCAGTACGTTTGAGAATTGGAATGATAGGGGAATTACATAGATTCGAGTCGGTTTCTACAACCACTTCTTGTGCAATGAGCTCGTCAATGATTTTCAGTAAAGCCACTACAGCATCTGGGGGTAACTTGTATTGTCGGATTCGTGGTAAGACAACTCCTGGCTTGAGTGTGACACGATATGGAGTGATGTGCATACAACCTACATCAGTGGGGCCTTGTGCCCATAAATGTGCAGGAACATTCTGTAATCTGGAATCAATATCTCTCAACACATAGTGACCCTTAAAGTCATGCAAAAACAATCTTACTCCTTCCGGAGAACAACAAATTACAGCTCCTAGAGCTTTCAGTGTCTTGATACCTAATAAGTTTTCTGGACATGATTTCGTGAGCAATAAATCTGTAGTGCGAGACAACGGACCAACTGAAAGGGGAACTGGTTTTGATACTTCATTTACAATAGGCTTTCCTGAAAATCCAAGGGAAACATTCTATGAGCCTGAGAGGGGTGCCCCTGGAACCTCGTCGTGACTGATTGTTGTTCTGCTTGCCCCTGTGTCAATCAAAAACTTTCTATCTTTTCCTAATACTTGACTATGTACGTAAGGACCCTCTTGATCCACAGGAACCTCAATAAGAGGCAAGCCAACCTCCCTCTCTAGGCTGTTTCATGTGTATCGCTGGTAATCGGGATAATCAGTTTGTTCATACTGGTACATCTGCTGAGTTGTATGTTGTGTTGCAGCAATCGGTTGTGGCTGTGGTACCGCTACGGTCTGTACTGTCTGTTGTGGAGCATGCATAGGCTGTACATTCTGTGGTACGTGTTGTTGGGCCTGGTCCTGTCTAGGTTGACGTGGTCTCTCTTTAGTTTTACCTGTAGATATATAGAGTGAAAAAGTCTCTTGCTTTCTGGATGTAACGTTTTATTAAAGGGTCTACCCTTTCCTACGTATGCTATTGTTTCTGTATGTTCTGGCTCCTCCTCCTCTGAGGATTCATTCTTGTCATTATCTGCTTCATCTTCAGCTTTCTCTTTTTCATGAAATACTGTTATTTCTTTACGAATTTTTCTGTACATGGCCTCTATACATTTCTGTTTATCATGTTTTCCGTCTGCAATATTCTGACCTCGTTCTCTTATGAAACAGTTTATGAGGAATCTTAAAATCATACTTTGAATGTCTACTTTCTGATGTGCCATGGCCTCGTGAATACATTCCTGACCCTCCCCAGTCTGAACAAAACAATATATCCTGTCTAGATGATTTTTCATTCCTGGAAATAGAACTAAAAAGTTTGCAGCACGTCTTATATGTATTGAGGCTAATATCATGCAACCGTCCTTGCCTGGTACTGGATCATATCTACAGTCTGTAAGATACTCTTTAAGCTTTTCAATTGGGACTGCTCTCGGGGTACGTTGCATTGCTAGTTCTCTAATAGTTAATCGCTGTACTGGTGGCGGGGTATGGTAACCTCCTGATGCACCTCCTGAGGCGGAGGCTTGAGCATCACCTGTCTGTAGGGCCGTGTCAGGCCCAAAAGGATTAAGCGGATTAATAGGGGGTATAACAGGTAAGGGTGGAGGAAGCAGACCGGGAGGGGTAAGCTGTTGCGGACCTGGGGGCCGACGATCAGCGGGTGGTACAGGTGCAGGTGGGACATTAGTATATTCAGGAGCTACGTCATCTAAATAGGAAGAAAGGAAAATATCTGCTGCGGTCTTGTGACGTAATTTAGTCGGAACCAATGGAGGGGGTAGATCTTTCGGTGTTTCCGGGGTCGCCTTGGGCAGGCCCTCGGCCAGGACTGGATACAATCCTGTCATAATTGCGTTACTCCGTCTATCGTGTTGTTCCATTCTAACTCGTTCTCCTTCTTCTAGAAGTTCTTTTTCTTTGGCTTTTTCAGAATCCTCTCTACTTTTCTCTGCTTTTCTGAGTGCTTTCTCTGTCCGTCTGTGTGATTCTTTACGCCATAGTTCAATGGCATCTTTCTGTGACTGTCTGGCTTTCTTTTTCCATAATGCTTCTTCTACTCTCATGATGCAATCGGCATCCCATGTCCCTGTAGCGGGCCATCTCTGATTTTCTGCTAAATCCTTAGTGTAATCCACCCACAAGTCGAGATATAATACAGCGTCTAAGCCGTGCTTGTGGTACATAAAATATCCAGGAGTGTCCCTGGGTGGGATGGGAACAGCTTCCTCGAGTATTCCTTTTCTAGTTCCTATCTGTCTCAGTTTAGTAAACAGTGGCATTCTGAACCTTGATACTTGATACTTGATACTTACTCGGACTTGGACACAACTAATACAATAAACACAATAATGAAAATCAAACAATCACTCATACCACGACATTAAAACACATTAAAACATTTTGGAAAACGGACAATAACTTGATAGCTGAATACTTGATATACTGCTAAACAGTACAGATACACTGCTAAACAGTGCAGACCGGGTCTGTGTACCCAAACCCGTCTTGACCGGACACAAATTAATGCACCCGTCTAGATGCGTCCCCAGCAACGGTACTCACCGGGAAGCACGGAACGGAAGGCCTCGGAAACTCAACACTGGACTGGACCGGACTGGACTCGACTCGACTCGTGACGTAGGTACTTCGGAACTTCGGAACTGGTGGGCCTCTGAACACCTCGGACCTTGCTCTCTCTGCTGGGCTCTGGTCGGGATCCTCCGCACTCCTCACCGCCTCGTCTGGGTGTCGATCTCAGCCTCAGTCACCTCCGTTGGCCTGAGGGAGATACAGGAAATCCTGCGGGTACGCGTAATTGTCCGTCACGGCTGTGGCAGGGGACTAGGCCTGCAACGCACCGCCGGCGCGTAAGGTGGGGGAGGGGTCCCTATTCGGGCGCCAAATTACGTGGTAAATAAAGTTTACCTATGCGGAATTTCTATGCGGTAAAGTTCAATAAGAATAACTCAATCAAAAATGTGAGGCAGAGTCCGTGGCATCTGAGTTTATAAGGGTTTTATTCCATAAAATGGAATTGGTTCGAACCAGGTATCATGTTCCATCACCACGAAGGTTCAGGAAGGGATAGACAATGCTTTATTAACAGAGTACAATATATATAGTAAATGCATATAATGGTGATGGATACAGAAGGCGTAACAGCTGAGAGAAAAGAGATAAGAACACATGTACGTAACGGAAGGCGTGCACGAGGGCGTACACGGAGGTGTGTGCTAGACAACGTCTCATGAAAGTGTCACAGGTGGGTGGATCCATAGAGGAATCCTGCAGTGTCAGCAGAAATATATGGCAGAGATGCGCGCGCAGCAGCATGACGTGTGATTGACGTGGAACTGGAGGGTGAAGGGGACTTGACATTTAGCACCATACGTGGAGACAGAAGTCTGGCGTGTCAGAACAACCTAAACCCAAATCATATCTAATATCTTGTGTTTGAGGAACTGTATTATCTAGAAGGAAAGGTCTCTCGGGCAGAGGCTTATTCTATACTGACTGCTAGTGCATGCATATGTGACTACGTGTCTACGTGTAATGCGAGGGGGCCATGGGCCTACCATGGTAACGGGAGCAATGAATTACTTGCACGGAGACAGAAAGGCCGGGCCCTTTGCTCTGCAGCTGGGAAGATGTTTTCCTAAATCACTAGACAGGAATGTATTTTCGAGGAGCGGAGCAGATAACTTGAAGGCAAAATACAGTCTTGGCAGGCAAGCAGGCCGAGCCGGGCACCGCTCGCCGCACAGGGAGTAGGGTAAGGGTCATGAATGCAGATCCAGGCTGCAGTTTTCAGAGGCAGAAGGCAGAAAAGGCTCGATGGCAGAAATCAGGACCTAGCTCGCCAGAGCCAGGAAAACGTGAAAGTGCACCATGTAAAGACGGTGGCACGGCATACTTAGGAACTGAATATTCGACCCATTCATGGTGGATCTGAAAGAGGACATGTTAACGTTGGACGCAAATGTATTTGCGTCTTCATAGCTGGTTGCGGAGGGAACATACATGTACTTGAAGCACGTACATGGAGCCGTTGGGGTCTACGTTAGGGGACACAATTGACCATAAAAATTCATATTACCTCAACCATCTGGCGTCACCTACGGACCGCTTGACACTGCGCGGTGGAGCTGGATCCACGGCCGGGTCAGCCGTAAAAATACAAATCGCAAAGAGTTACCCCTTGGACCAGCCACACACAGGTAGGTTTGTTTCTCGTGTCTTTATTCTGGAAGCTGCAACAAGGAAAGCCAGCTCCTCGCAGAATCAAAATCGCCTGACGTGTGTGGCTGGTCCAAGGGGTAACTCTTTGCGATTTGTATTTTTACGGCTGACCCGGCCGTGGATCCAGCTCCACCGCGCAGTGTCAAGCGGTCCGTAGGTGACGCCAGATGGTGGTTATCAGGACAGGAGGTTCGTGCTGGAAGAGTTTTATGTGCAACCAGGAAAAGCGGGACTTTTCTGCAGACCCACAGGGGTGTTTGATTAATGGATTCAGGCTGCGCAGAGCACCTCACAGGAGGAATACTTCGGCACTTCAAGTACCAGCAAGCTGTGCAAAACTGCCACTGGGCGGGAGCCAATAATTGTATAAAGTGCCCATCATGCTTTGCGCTGTGAACAAAACAATATATCCTGTCTAGATGATTTTTCATTCCTGGAAATAGAACTAAAAAGTTTGCAGCACGTCTTATACGTATTGAGGCTAATATCATGCAACCGTCCTTGCCTGGTACTGGATCATATCTACAGTCTGTAAGATACTCTTTAAGCTTTTCAATTGGGACTGCTCTCGGGGTACGTTGCATTGCTAGTTCTCTAATAGTTAATCGCTGTACTGGTGGCGGGGTATGGTAACCTCCTGATGCACCTCCTGAGGCGGAGGCTTGAGCATCACCTGTCTGTAGGGCTGTGTCAGGCCCAAAAGGATTAAGCGGATTAATAGGGGGTATAACAGGTAAGGGTGGAGGAAGCAGACCGGGAGGGGTAAGCTGTTGCGGACCTGGGGGCCGACGATCAGCGGGTGGTACAGGTGCAGGTGGGACATTAGTATATTCGGGAGCTACGTCATCTAAATAGGAAGAAAGGAAAATATCTGCTGCGGTCTTGTGACGTAATTTAGTCGGAACCAATGGAGGGGGTAGATCTTTCGGTGTTTCCGGGGTCGCCTTGGGCAGGCCCTCGGCCAGGACTCGATACAATCCTGTCATAATTGCGTTACTCCGTCTATCGTGTTGTTCCATTCTAACTCGTTCTCCTTCTTCTAGAAGTTCTTTTTCTTTGGCTTTTTCAGAATCCTCTCTACTTTTCTCTGCTTTTCTGAGTGCTTTCTCTGTCCGTCTGTGTGATTCTTTACGCCATAGTTCAATGGCATCTTTCTGTGACTGTCTGGCTTTCTTTTTCCATAATGCTTCTTCTACTCTCATGATGCAATCGGCATCCCATGTCCCTGTAGCGGGCCATCTCTGATTTTCTGCTAAATCCTTAGTGTAATCCACCCACAAGTCGAGATATAATACAGCGTCTAAGCCGTGCTTGTGGTACATAAAATATCCAGGAGTGTCCCTGGGTGGGATGGGAACAGCTTCCTCGAGTATTCCTTTTCTAGTTCCTATCTGTCTCAGTTTAGTAAACAGTGGCATTCTGAACCTTGATACTTGATACTTGATACTTACTCGGACTTGGACACAACTAATACAATAAACACAATAATGAAAATCAAACAATCACTCATACCACGACATTAAAACACATTAAAACATTTTGGAAAACGGACAATAACTTGATAGCTGAATACTTGATATACTGCTAAACAGTACAGATACACTGCTAAACAGTGCAGACCGGGTCTGTGTACCCAAACCCGTCTTGACCGGACACAAATTAATGCACCCGTCTAGATGCGTCCCCAGCAACGGTACTCACCGGGAAGCACGGAACGGAAGGCCTCGGAAACTCGACACTGGACTGGACCGGACTGGACTCGACTCGACTCGTGACGTAGGTACTTCGGAACTGGTGGGCCTCTGAACACCTCGGACCTTGCTCTCTCGGCTGGGCTCTGGTCGGGATCCTCCGCACTCCTCACCGCCTCGTCTGGGTGTCGATCGCAGCCTCAGTCACCTCCGTTGGCCTGAGGGAGATACAGGAAATCCTGCGGGTACGCGTAATTGTCCGTCACGGCTGTGGCAGGGGACTAGGCCTGCAACGCACCGCCGGCGCGTAAGGTGGGGGAGGGGTCCCTATTCGGGCGCCAAATTATGTGGTAAATAAAGTTTACCTATGCGGAATTTCTATGCGGTAAAGTTCAATAAGAATAACTCAATCAAAAATGTGAGGCAGAGTCCGTGGCATCTGAGTTTATAAGGGTTTTATTCCATAAAATGGAATTGGTTCGAACCAGGTATCATGTTCCATCACCACGAAGGTTCAGGAAGGGATAGACAATGCTTTATTAACAGAGTACAATATATATAGTAAATGCATATAATGGTGATGGATACAGAAGGCGTAACAGCTGAGAGAAAAGAGATAAGAACACATGTACGTAACGGAAGGCGTGCACGAGGGCGTACACGGAGGTGTGTGCCAGACAACGTCTCATGAAAGTGTCACAGGTGGGTGGATCCATAGAGGAATCCTGCAGTGTCAGCAGAAATATATGGCAGAGATGCGCGCGCAGCAGCATGACGTGTGATTGACGTGGAACTGGAGGGTGAAGGGGACTTGACATTTAGCACCATACGTGGAGACAGGAGTCTGGCGTGTCAGAACAACCTAAACCCAAATCATATCTAATATCTTGTGTTTGAGGAACTGTATTATCTAGAAGGAAAGGTCTCTCGGGCAGAGGCTTATTCTATACTGACTGCTAGTGCATGCATATGTGACTACGTGTCTACGTGTAATGCGAGGGGGCCATGGGCCTACCATGGTAACGGGAGCAATGAATTACTTGTACGGAGACAGAAAGGCCGGGCCCTTTGCTCTGCAGCTGGGAAGATGTTTTCCTAAATCACTAGACAGGAATGTATTTTCGAGGAGCGGAGCAGATAACTTGAAGGCAAAATACAGTCTTGGCAGGCAAGCAGGCCGAGCCGGGCACCGCTCGCCGCACAGGGAGTAGGGTAAGGGTCATGAATGCAGATCCAGGCTGCAGTTTTCAGAGGCAGAAGGCAGAAAAGGCTCGATGGCAGAAATCAGGACCTAGCTCGCCAGAGCCAGGAAAACGTGAAAGTGCACCATGTAAAGACGGTGGCACGGCATACTTAGGAACTGAATATTCGACCCATTCATGGTGGATCTGAAAGAGGACATGTTAACGTTGGACGCAAATGTATTTGCGTCTTCATAGCTGGTTGTGGAGGGAACATACATGTACTTGAAGCACGTACATGGAGCCGTTGGGGTCTACGTTAGGGGACACAATTGACCATAAAAATTCATATTACCTCAACCATCTGGCGTCACCTATGGACCGCTTGACACTGCGCGGTGGAGCTGGATCCACAGCCGGGTCAGCCGTAAAAATACAAATCGCAAAGAGTTACCCCTTGGACCAGCCACACACAGGTAGGTTTGTTTCTCGTGTCTTTATTCTGGAAGCTGCAACAAGGAAAGCCAGCTCCTCGCAGAATCAAAATCGCCTGACGTGTGTGGCTGGTCCAAGGGGTAACTCTTTGCGATTTGTATTTTTACGGCTGACCCGGCCGTGGATCCAGCTCCACCGCGCATTGTCAAGCGGTCCGTAGGTGACGCCAGATGGTGGTTATCAGGATAGGAGGTTCGTGCTGGAAGAGTTTTATGTGCAACCAGGAAAAGCGGGACTTTTCTGCAGACCCACAGGGGTGTTTGATTAATGGATTCAGGCTGCGCAGAGCACCTCACAGGAGGAATACTTCGGCACTTCAAGTACCAGCAAGCTGTGCAAAACTGCCACTGGGCGGGAGCCAATAATTGTATAAAGTGCCCATCATGCTTTGCGCTGTGAACAAAACAATATATCCTGTCTAGATGATTTTTCATTCCTGGAAATAGAACTAAAAAGTTTGCAGCACGTCTTATACGTATTGAGGCTAATATCATGCAACCGTCCTTGCCTGGTACTGGATCATATCTACAGTCTGTAAGATACTCTTTAAGCTTTTCAATTGGGACTGCTCTCGGGGTACTTTGCATTGCTAGTTCTCTAATAGTTAATCGCTGTACTGGTGGCGGGGTATGGTAACCTCCTGATGCACCTCCTGAGGCGGAGGCTTGAGCATCACCTGTCTGTAGGGCCGTGTCAGGCCCAAAAGGATTAAGCGGATTAATAGGGGGTATAACAGGTAAGGGTGGAGGAAGCAGACCGGGAGGGGTAAGCTGTTGCGGACCTGGGGGCCGACGATCAGCGGGTGGTACAGGTGCAGGTGGGACATTAGTATATTCGGGAGCTACGTCATCTAAATAGGAAGAAAGGAAAATATCTGCTGCGGTCTTGTGACGTAATTTAGTCGGAACCAATGGAGGGGGTAGATCTTTCGGTGTTTCCGGGGTCGCCTTGGGCAGGCCCTCGGCCAGGACTGGATACAATCCTGTCATAATTGCGTTACTCCGTCTATCGTGTTGTTCCATTCTAACTCGTTCTCCTTCTTCTAGAAGTTCTTTTTCTTTGGCTTTTTCAGAATCCTCTCTACTTTTCTCTGCTTTTCTGAGTGCTTTCTCTGTCCGTCTGTGTGATTCTTTACGCCATAGTTCAATGGCATCTTTCTGTGACTGTCTGGCTTTCTTTTTCCATAATGCTTCTTCTACTCTCATGATGCAATCGGCATCCCATGTCCCTGTAGCGGGCCATCTCTGATTTTCTGCTAAATCCTTAGTGTAATCCACCCACAAGTCGAGATATAATACAGCGTCTAAGCCGTGCTTGTGGTACATAAAATATCCAGGAGTGTCCCTGGGTGGGATGGGAACAGCTTCCTCGAGTATTCCTTTTCTAGTTCCTATCTGTCTCAGTTTAGTAAACAGTGGCATTCTGAACCTTGATACTTGATACTTGATACTTACTCGGACTTGGACACAACTAATACAATAAACACAATAATGAAAATCAAACAATCACTCATACCACGACATTAAAACACATTAAAACATTTTGGAAAACGGACAATAACTTGATAGCTGAATACTTGATATACTGCTAAACAGTACAGATACACTGCTAAACAGTGCAGACCGGGCTGTGTACCCAAACCCGTCTTGACCGGACACAAATTAATGCACCCGTCTAGATGCGTCCCCAGCAACGGTACTCACCGGGAAGCACGGAACGGAAGGCCTCGGAAACTCGACACTGGACTGGACCGGACTGGACTCGACTCGACTCGTGACGTAGGTACTTCGGAACTGGTGGGCCTCTGAACACCTCGGACCTTGCTCTCTCGGCTGGGCTCTGGTCGGGATCCTCCGCACTCCTCACCGCCTCGTCTGGGTGTCGATCGCAGCCTCAGTCACCTCCGTTGGCCTGAGGGAGATACAGGAAATCCTGCGGGTACGCGTAATTGTCCGTCACGGCTGTGGCAGGGGACTAGGCCTGCAACGCACCGCCGGCGCGTAAGGTGGGGGAGGGGTCCCTATTCGGGCGCCAAATTATGTGGTAAATAAAGTTTACCTATGCGGAATTTCTATGCGGTAAAGTTCAATAAGAATAACTCAATCAAAAATGTGAGGCAGAGTCCGTGGCATCTGAGTTTATAAGGGTTTTATTCCATAAAATGGAATTGGTTCGAACCAGGTATCATGTTCCATCACCACGAAGGTTCAGGAAGGGATAGACAATGCTTTATTAACAGAGTACAATATATATAGTAAATGCATATAATGGTGATGGATACAGAAGGCGTAACAGCTGAGAGAAAAGAGATAAGAACACATGTACGTAACGGAAGGCGTGCACGAGGGCGTACACGGAGGTGTGTGCCAGACAACGTCTCATGAAAGTGTCACAGGTGGGTGGATCCATAGAGGAATCCTGCAGTGTCAGCAGAAATATATGGCAGAGATGCGCGCGCAGCAGCATGACGTGTGATTGACGTGGAACTGGAGGGTGAAGGGGACTTGACATTTAGCACCATACGTGGAGACAGGAGTCTGGCGTGTCAGAACAACCTAAACCCAAATCATATCTAATATCTTGTGTTTGAGGAACTGTATTATCTAGAAGGAAAGGTCTCTCGGGCAGAGGCTTATTCTATACTGACTGCTAGTGCATGCATATGTGACTACGTGTCTACGTGTAATGCGAGGGGGCCATGGGCCTACCATGGTAACGGGAGCAATGAATTACTTGTACGGAGACAGAAAGGCCGGGCCCTTTGCTCTGCAGCTGGGAAGATGTTTTCCTAAATCACTAGACAGGAATGTATTTTCGAGGAGCGGAGCAGATAACTTGAAGGCAAAATACAGTCTTGGCAGGCAAGCAGGCCGAGCCGGGCACCGCTCGCCGCACAGGGAGTAGGGTAAGGGTCATGAATGCAGATCCAGGCTGCAGTTTTCAGAGGCAGAAGGCAGAAAAGGCTCGATGGCAGAAATCAGGACCTAGCTCGCCAGAGCCAGGAAAACGTGAAAGTGCACCATGTAAAGACGGTGGCACGGCATACTTAGGAACTGAATATTCGACCCATTCATGGTGGATCTGAAAGAGGACATGTTAACGTTGGACGCAAATGTATTTGCGTCTTCATAGCTGGTTGTGGAGGGAACATACATGTACTTGAAGCACGTACATGGAGCCGTTGGGGTCTACGTTAGGGGACACAATTGACCATAAAAATTCATATTACCTCAACCATCTGGCGTCACCTATGGACCGCTTGACACTGCGCGGTGGAGCTGGATCCACAGCCGGGTCAGCCGTAAAAATACAAATCGCAAAGAGTTACCCCTTGGACCAGCCACACACAGGTAGGTTTGTTTCTCGTGTCTTTATTCTGGAAGCTGCAACAAGGAAAGCCAGCTCCTCGCAGAATCAAAATCGCCTGACGTGTGTGGCTGGTCCAAGGGGTAACTCTTTGCGATTTGTATTTTTACGGCTGACCCGGCCGTGGATCCAGCTCCACCGCGCATTGTCAAGCGGTCCGTAGGTGACGCCAGATGGTGGTTATCAGGATAGGAGGTTCGTGCTGGAAGAGTTTTATGTGCAACCAGGAAAAGCGGGACTTTTCTGCAGACCCACAGGGGTGTTTGATTAATGGATTCAGGCTGCGCAGAGCACCTCACAGGAGGAATACTTCGGCACTTCAAGTACCAGCAAGCTGTGCAAAACTGCCACTGGGCGGGAGCCAATAATTGTATAAAGTGCCCATCATGCTTTGCGCTGTGAACAAAACAATATATCCTGTCTAGATGATTTTTCATTCCTGGAAATAGAACAAAAAAGTTTGCAGCACGTCTTATACGTATTGAGGCTAATATCATGCAACCGTCCTTGCCTGGTACTGGATCATATCTACAGTCTGTAAGATACTCTTTAAGCTTTTCAATTGGGACTGCTCTCGGGGTACTTTGCATTGCTAGTTCTCTAATAGTTAATCGCTGTACTGGTGGCGGGGTATGGTAACCTCCTGATGCACCTCCTGAGGCGGAGGCTTGAGCATCACCTGTCTGTAGGGCCGTGTCAGGCCCAAAAGGATTAAGCGGATTAATAGGGGGTATAACAGGTAAGGGTGGAGGAAGCAGACCGGGAGGGGTAAGCTGTTGCGGACCTGGGGGCCGACGATCAGCGGGTGGTACAGGTGCAGGTGGGACATTAGTATATTCGGGAGCTACGTCATCTAAATAGGAAGAAAGGAAAATATCTGCTGCGGTCTTGTGACGTAATTTAGTCGGAACCAATGGAGGGGGTAGATCTTTCGGTGTTTCCGGGGTCGCCTTGGGCAGGCCCTCGGCCAGGACTGGATACAATCCTGTCATAATTGCGTTACTCCGTCTATCGTGTTGTTCCATTCTAACTCGTTCTCCTTCTTCTAGAAGTTCTTTTTCTTTGGCTTTTTCAGAATCCTCTCTACTTTTCTCTGCTTTTCTGAGTGCTTTCTCTGTCCGTCTGTGTGATTCTTTACGCCATAGTTCAATGGCATCTTTCTGTGACTGTCTGGCTTTCTTTTTCCATAATGCTTCTTCTACTCTCATGATGCAATCGGCATCCCATGTCCCTGTAGTGGGCCATCTCTGATTTTCTGCTAAATCCTTAGTGTAATCCACCCACAAGTCGAGATATAATACAGCGTCTAAGCCGTGCTTGTGGTACATAAAATATCCAGGAGTGTCCCTGGGTGGGATGGGAACAGCTTCCTCGAGTATTCCTTTTCTAGTTCCTATCTGTCTCAGTTTAGTAAACAGTGGCATTCTGAACCTTGATACTTGATACTTGATACTTACTCGGACTTGGACACAACTAATACAATAAACACAATAATGAAAATCAAACAATCACTCATACCACGACATTAAAACACATTAAAACATTTTGGAAAACGGACAATAACTTGATAGCTGAATACTTGATATACTGCTAAACAGTACAGATACACTGCTAAACAGTGCAGACCGGGTCTGTGTACCCAAACCCGTCTTGACCGGACACAAATTAATGCACCCGTCTAGATGCGTCCCCAGCAACGGTACTCACCGGGAAGCACGGAACGGAAGGCCTCGGAAACTCGACACTGGACTGGACCGGACTGGACTCGACTCGACTCGTGACGTAGGTACTTCGGAACTTCGGAACTGGTGGGCCTCTGAACACCTTGGACCTTGCTCTCTCGGCTGGGCTCTGGTCGGGATCCTCCGCACTCCTCACCGCCTCGTCTGGGTGTCGATCGCAGCCTCAGTCACCTCCGTTGGCCTGAGGGAGATACAGGAAATCCTGCGGGTACGCGTAATTGTCCGTCACGGCTGTGGCAGGGGACTAGGCCTGCAACGCACCGCCGGCGCGTAAGGTGGGGGAGGGGTCCCTATTCGGGCGCCAAATTATGTGGTAAATAAAGTTTACCTATGCGGAATTTCTATGCGGTAAAGTTCAATAAGAATAACTCAATCAAAAATGTGAGGCAGAGTCCGTGGCATCTGAGTTTATAAGGGTTTTATTCCATAAAATGGAATTGGTTCGAACCAGGTATCATGTTCCATCACCACGAAGGTTCAGGAAGGGATAGACAATGCTTTATTAACAGAGTACAATATATATAGTAAATGCATATAATGGTGATGGATACAGAAGGCGTAACAGCTGAGAGAAAAGAGATAAGAACACATGTACGTAACGGAAGGCGTGCACGAGGGCGTACACGGAGGTGTGTGCTAGACAACGTCTCATGAAAGTGTCACAGGTGGGTGGATCCATAGAGGAATCCTGCAGTGTCAGCAGAAATATATGGCAGAGATGCGCGCGCAGCAGCATGACGTGTGATTGACGTGGAACTGGAGGGTGAAGGGGACTTGACATTTAGCACCATACATGGAGACAGAAGTCTGGCGTGTCAGAACAACCTAAACCCAAATCATATCTAATATCTTGTGTTTGAGGAACTGTATTATCTAGAAGGAAAGGTCTCTCGGGCAGAGGCTTATTCTATACTGACTGCTAGTGCATGCATATGTGACTACGTGTCTACGTGTAATGCGAGGGGGCCATGGGCCTACCATGGTAACGGGAGCAATGAATTACTTGCACGGAGACAGAAAGGCCGGGCCCTTTGCTCTGCAGCTGGGAAGATGTTTTCCTAAATCACTAGACAGGAATGTATTTTCGAGGAGCGGAGCAGATAACTTGAAGGCAAAATACAGTCTTGGCAGGCAAGCAGGCCGAGCCGGGCACCACTCGCCGCACAGGGAGTAGGGTAAGGGTCATGAATGCAGATCCAGGCTGCAGTTTTCAGAGGCAGAAGGCAGAAAAGGCTCGATGGCAGAAATCAGGACCTAGCTCGCCAGAGCCAGGAAAACGTGAAAGTGCACCATGTAAAGACGGTGGCACGGCATACTTAGGAACTGAATATTCGACCCATTCATGGTGGATCTGAAAGAGGACATGTTAACGTTGGACGCAAATGTATTTGCGTCTTCATAGCTGGTTGCGGAGGGACCATACATGTACTTGAAGCACGTACATGGAGCCGTTGGGGTCTACATTAGGGGACACAATTGACCATAAAAATTCATATTACCTCAACCATCTGGCGTCATCTACGGACCGCTTGACACTGCGCGGTGGAGCTGGATCCACGGCCGGGTCAGCCGTAAAAATACAAATCGCAAAGAGTTACCCCTTGGACCAGCCACACACAGGTAGGTTTGTTTCTCGTGTCTTTATTCTGGAAGCTGCAACAAGGAAAGCCAGCTCCTCGCAGAATCAAAATCGCCTGACGTGTGTGGCTGGTCCAAGGGGTAACTCTTTGCGATTTGTATTTTTACGGCTGACCCGGCCGTGGATCCAGCTCCACCGCGCAGTGTCAAGCGGTCCGTAGGTGACGCCAGATGGTGGTTATCAGGACAGGAGGTTCGTGCTGGAAGAGTTTTATGTGCAACCAGGAAAAGCGGGACTTTTCTGCAGACCCACAGGGGTGTTTGATTAATGGATTCAGGCTGCGCAGAGCACCTCACAGGAGGAATACTTCGGCACTTCAAGTACCAGCAAGCCGTGCAAAACTGCCACTGGGCGGGAGCCAATAATTGTATAAAGTGCCCATCATGCTTTGCGCTGTGACTGTTATCCTGCCTTTGAGAAAGTGAATGGTTTTCACGAAACGCGTCAGGCGATTTTGATTCTGCGAGGAGCTGGCTTTCCTTGTTGCAGCTTCCAGAATAAAGACACGAGAAACAAACCTACCTGTGTGTGGCTGGTCCAAGGGGTAACTCTTTGCGATTTGTATATATATATATATATATATATATATATATATATATATATATATATATATATATATATATATATATATATATATATATATATATATATATATATATATATATATACACACATATATATATATATATATATATATATATATATATATATATATATATATATATACACGCACACACACACACACATATATATATATAACGATACCACAGGTCGCTCCCCTGCTTCCCTGGCGACCTGTGGTATTGTTGTTCCGCATTTTCTTGAATAACTGCCTCCTATTGTTGCCTGCAGTCTGCCCTGCTTGTCGCTTTACTTTAATAGCATTTTTAAAGCGCTATTGTAATTGTATCTGTTATTGCGCGTTTCTCCCCAAGCGCTCCGCTCCGCTGACCCCTCCGCTGCCATTTTGGTTGTTGTTGTCGCCCTCTGGAGCCCGCCCCGCCTCCCAGCTGAGCCGCCCTCCCACTGCCTACAAACAGCGCTCCGTTACCTGAACGCGCTGTGACTCGCTTCGCTCTCGAGCTGAGTGGTCGCTCCCCTGCTTCCCTGGCGACCTGTGGTATCGTTGTTCCGCATTTTCTTGAATAACTGCCTCCTATTGTTGCCTGCAGTCTGCCCTGCTTGTCGCTTTACTTTAATAGCATTTTTAAAGCGCTATTGTAATTGTATCTGTTATTGCGCGTTTCTCCCCAAGCGCTCCGCTCCGCTGACCCCTCCGCTGCCATTTTGGTTGTTGTTGTCGCCCTCTGGAGCCCGCCCCGCCTCCCAGCTGAGCCGCCCTCCCACTGCCTACAAACAGCGCTCCGTTACCTGAACGCGCTGTGACTCGCTTCGCTCTCGAGCTGAGTGGTCGCTCCCCTGCTTCCCTGGCGACCTGTGGTATCGTTGTTCCGCATTTTCTTGAATAACTGCCTCCTATTGTTGCCTGCAGTCTGCCCTGCTTGTCGCTTTACTTTAATAGCATTTTTAAAGCGCTATTGTAATTGTATCTGTTATTGCGCGTTTCTCCCCAAGCGCTCCGCTCCGCTGACCCCTCCGCTGCCATTTTGGTTGTTGTTGTCGCCCTCTGGAGCCCGCCCCGCCTCCCAGCTGAGCCGCCCTCCCACTGCCTACAAACAGCGCTCCGTTACCTGAACGCGCTGTGACTCGCTTCGCTCTCGAGCTGAGTGGTCGCTCCCCTGCTTCCCTGGCGACCTGTGGTATCGTTGTTCCGCATTTTCTTGAATAACTGCCTCCTATTGTTGCCTGCAGTCTGCCCTGCTTGCCGCTTTACTTTAATAGCATTTTTAAAGCGCTATTGTAATTGTATCTGTTATTGCGCGTTTCTCCCCAAGCGCTCCGCTCCGCTGACCCCTCCGCTGCCATTTTGGTTGTTGTGGTCGCCCTCTGGAGCCCGCCCCGCCTCCCAGCTGAGCCGCCCTCGCCCCTCCCCCTCCACTACCCATATATGACAGTTGTTCCCGCGCGTAGCGTTCACGCGCAGCGACCGCGCCCCATTCCCGCCGAAGGTGCGCCAAAGGTAAGCCCGTCTACGCCCGTCCGCGCCTGGACCGCGCCCAGCGCCATACCCCCTGGCCTCGCATCGCCCAGCCCTCCCGCATTACCTACGATGCCACCACCCTCCTAGCCCTTAACCCCGGCCGCTCCCCCAACTGCGTCCAAGCCGCTCCTGGACACACCCACGGACCTTTCTCATGCTACTTCTGCAAATTCATCGGCACCGTCAACAACTCCGCTACGATCACCCCACAGACTCCCGACCCCAACAACCTACAATGCATCTTGCTCAACACCCGTTCAGTCCACAGGCACGCCATTGACCTATGGAATCTACTAGACACCATCTCTCCGGACGTCGCCTTCCTAACAGAAACATGGATGAACGCCTCTTCCGCCCCAGACATCACCATTGCCATCCCAGAAGACTATAAGATCATACGCAAGGACCGTACCGGCCACACAGGAGGAGGAATCGCTATCGTCCACAAAAAATCCATCCACATCTCAACCAGCTCTGACGTCAATCTCGCCAACTCTGAACACCTTCACTTCCAGATTCACACCGACCCCAAAACCACACTCAGAGGCACCCTCCTTTACAGACCCCCAGGACCCCGCGCACAATTTAGTGAAGACATCACAGATTTCATCACTCCACACGCCCTCCCATCCAAAGATTACATCCTTCTGGGAGACCTCAATTTTCACCTTGAAAAGAACAACGACCATAACTCCACCACCCTGTTGGACAACCTCGCCAACCTCGGACTTAAACAACTGGTCACTTCCCCCACCCACATCGCAGGTTACACACTCGATCCTATCTTCACCTCCAGCAACCATGTCTCCTTCAGCCACACTACGGCTCTCCTCTGGACCGACCACAGCTGCGTCCACTTTACCTACAACAAGCCCAAACCCAACAACCACCCCCAACCAACTCTGCAAAGAAACTGGAACAAAATCACCATCGACCAGATCTCCTCATCGCTTCTTCAAAAGCCCCCCGCCCACTCCTCAAACCCCGACCAAGCCGCCACCAACCTCACCCGATGGTTATCCAACAGCGCCGACATCCTAGCACCACTGAAAAAACGACAAATCAAACTTGGCAGCAAGAAAGCCTCCTGGTTCAACGATGATCTTAAGAAATCCAAGAAACTCTGCCGCTCCCTGGAGAAGGCCTGGAAAAAAGACCCAACCACCAGCACCAAGGAAGCCTTCAAAAACGCCACTCGCACACACCACCAACTGATCCGAAAAGCCAAGCAAACGGCCTTCAAGGACCGACTAGATAGCAACGCCCACAACAGCAAGGAACTTTTCAACATCGTCAAGGAATTCACCAATCCCTCGGCCAACTCCAACGACATCACCCCCTCTCAAGCCCTCTGCGACTCCCTAGCCTCATTCTTCCACAACAAAATTGCAGACATCCACAACAGCTTCGACAACCAACCCGGAGACCATTCCACCCAACCATCTGCTGGACCTTCACCACCCTCGAACACCCTTAATGACTGGAACCCAATCTCCACTGAGGACACTATCCGCCTGATGAACTCCATCCACTCAGGATCCCCCACAGACCCATGCCCTCACCACATCTTCAACAAAGCAGACTCCATCATAGCACCGCACCTCAGAGACGTCATCAACTGCTCCCTCAACTCCGCCACCTTCCCAGAAAACTGGAAACACGCAGAACTCAGCGCCCTTCTGAAAAAACCCACAGCGGACCCCACCGAACTCAAAAACTACTGTCCCATCTCGCTCCTTCCATTCCCGGCCAAAGTCATCGAGAAAGCCGTCAACAACCAGCTCGCCTCCTTCCTCGAAGCCAACAACTCCCTCGACTCCTCACAGTCCGGCTTCCGAGCCAAACACAGCACTGAAACCGCCCTCATCGCAGCAACAGATGACATTCGAACCCTACTGGACAATGGAGACACAGTCGCCCTCATCCTCCTCGACCTCTCCGCAGCCTTCGACACAGTCTGCCATAACACCCTTCTACAGCGCCTCAGAAACATCGGAATCCAAGGAAAAGCTCTAGAATGGATCACCTCGTTCCTCACCGGAAGAACCCAGAGAGCCCGCTTCCACCATTCAAGTCAGAGGCCACTGAAGTCATCTGCGGCGTTCCACAAGGATCTTAACTCAGCCCCACCCTTTTCAACGTATACATGAGCCCCCTCGCAACCATCGCACGCCAACACAACCTCAACATCATCTCCTACGCGGACGACACTCAACTGATCCTATCACTCACCAATGACCCTCACACCGCCAAAACTAACCTACACGAAGGAATGAAAGAAGTTGCCGAATGGATGAAACATAGCCGTCTGAAACTGAACTCTGATAAAACAGAAGTCCTTATCTTGGGTACCTCCCCCTCCGCATGGGACGATTCTTGGTGGCCAGAAGCCCTTGGAAAAGCACCCATCCCGACAGACCACGCACGGAACCTGGGCGTCATCCTGGATTCCTCACTTTCGATGTACAAACAAGTCAACGCCGTCTCTTCATCCTGCTTCAACATTCTTCGCATGCTCAAAAAAACATTTTGTTGGATCCCCACCGAAACTAGGAAAACGGTCACCCACGCCCTGGTCACGAGCCGACTGGACTACGGAAACACCCTCTACGCCGGCACTACCGCTAAACTCCAGAAAAAACTCCAACGAATCCAAAACGCCTCAGCTAGGCTCATATTAGACATACCGCGTAAAGATCATATCTCTGGTCACCTGAAAAACCTCCACTGGCTACCCGTCAATAAGAGGATCACCTTCCGTCTCCTAACCCACGCACACAAAGCACTCTACGAAATCGGACCAGAATGCCTCAACACACGACTGTCCTTCTACTCCCCCTCCCGCCAGCTACGATCATCCAACCAAGCCCTTGCCACTGTACCCTGCATCAACAAAACCACCATGGGAGGTAGATCCTTCTCCTACCTGGCAGCTAAAACCTGGAACTCCCTTGCCACTCACCTTCGCCTCACTCAGAATCACCTAGCATTCAGAAAGCAACTTAAAACGTGGATATTTGACAAGTAATTCCCCTCCCCTCCTCAAGCGCCTTGAGACCCTCTGGGTATGTAGAGCGCTATATAAATTCTTTGACTTGACTTGACTATATATATATAAATATATATATATATATTCACAGCCTTGGCTCAAATTTACGCAGTCCAATGGCGCTCTTTTCCACCGGTGCTAAGACTACAAAGCAGAGCCCCGCTTTTTTATAATTCACAACTCCATCGTTTGATAGAAAAAGTCCGCACTCACAAAATAAATTGCTTGTCATGTGATCATGTGACCAAGGTCCAGGTCGGACCGAAACGCGTCATGGCGGCGTACTGATGCAGGGCGGAAAACTTTAAATAAATGAAGAAACGCACGAAGAAATTGGGTCCGCGTTGTCTATCTGAGTCCGTGGTTTGGTTACTGGATTCTGGAAGGATAGAGTACTGCAATATATATATATAAATACACACATACACATATATATACACACACACACATATATATATATATATATATATATATATATATATATATATATATATATATATATATATATATATATATATATATATATATATATATATATATATATATATCTATTCACAGCCTTGGCTCAAATTTACGCAGTCCAATGGCGCTCTTTTCCACCGGTGCTAAGACTACAAAGCAGAGCCCCGCTTTTTTATAATTCACAACTCCATCGTTTGATAGAAAAAGTCCGCACTCACAAAATAAATTGCTTCCCAGTTTCCAGATTTAATTGGTCAGGATTATCAGCATATAAAGTACAACACCAACGCGTTTCTTGCACATCCAACTTCCTGTGCAAGAACAGGAAGTGATATCAGCAAAAATTGTCTGTGGCGGTTGTTTGTGAAAATATAGGAGGAGTCTGTGACCCTTTGCCTTTACCGTGAACAAGCAACAGTGGTTGCGAAATGCGTTGGTGTTGTACTTTATATGCTGATAATCCTGACCAATTAAATCTTGAAACTGGGAAGCAATTTCTTTTGTGAGTGCGGACTTTTTCCTATCAAACGATGGAGCTGTGAAATCTATACTACTATTATAAAGATAGAACTTGCACCTTTGAGCCAGGTAAACTCGAAAACTACACCACCAATCTGAGAACCCAAGACATGTTAGAAAACCTTAGGGCAAGCAGAAGGACATAGGCTACATAAAAATTAAAAATATACGTTGTTTACAAATTTTGAAAAAAAAAAAAAGTTGTCCCTTGCAAGTAGCGCCGGCCGTGACATCGGGAGCGCGGGGGAGGAGCGGCGTTGAGGCAACAGGAAGAGCGTCATGGCGGACAATCGGTGAGGAGCAGCGCGGGGAGGAGCGGCTGGTGAGGTAAGTCAAGCACCGTCCGTGACATCGGGAGCGCGGTGGAGGAGCGGCGTTGAGGCAACAGGAAGAGCGTCATGGCGGACAATCGGTGAGGAGCAGCGCGGGGAGGAGCGGCTGGTGAGGTAAGTCAAGCGCCGTGAGTGCGCACCGAGGGACGGGCGGGAGCCGTCCAGGGGTGACAAGGCAGGGGGGGCTGCAATGTGCTTCAAGTCGGCTGCCCCCGACAACGCTGGGGCGGGCTGCTTTGGAAATATAAAAGTGCAGGTGCTCACTACCATAAACTATCTGCTTGCTATTGAAAACTGATGGTTCTCTTCTATTAATAACTAAAACGACTGACTTTCCGCTGAAAAGTGCATGCACCCACCCTCTCCCCCTTTCAAATTAAGGAAGAGCAGGGACAGTATCCGTTTTCCTGCTAGCGCTTGTCCATTTTGGGCACTGGTTTCAAGTAAGCTATGTTAGTTCCCCCACGCAGGGCCACTGATTTTATCCAGTGAAGACTGAGTTTGCACTGTTCGAGATTCACAGCTTGGTTTTACACATCTCAAATAGGAAGCCCGGCGCACGGAGCACACTGTCGGCGAGGCCTGCCTGTGCGTTATAGAGAGAAGTTCCCCCAAGCCCAATTCCCCCCCCCCCGCTTTACAGCGCTGTAAACAATAACAAGCAGCAGGCAGAGACAGGGAGCGCTATTGATGCGAAAAGTTCCCAAACGGGCAAATTACGAAGTGGCTTTGAGGCCAGAAACTAAACTCCCCCACTTGGGGTTGACTGTGAGACCTTCCCGCATGGTGTGGTGTGATGTGATAATAAAACACATCTAATTTGTTTTATGCATTTGAGATCCGCGGAACTAGGTCGAAGGCACTTAGGCGCTAACAGAGACTGTTCACATTCCATCAGAGCTCAAAATGTGCAGCCTAGATGGCAGAGATGACGAGGGGCTGGGTGTAGGTCGCACACCAGCGTATTTTACATGCATTATACGTTTAAGTCAAGTCAAGTCAAGTCAAAAGATTTATATAGCGCGCTACATACCCGGAGGGTCTCAAGGCGCTTGAAGAAGGGTGGGGAGTTACTTGTCGAATATCCAAGTTTTAAGTTGCTTTCTGAATGCTAGATGGTTCTGAGTGAGACGAAGGTGAGTGGGGAGTGAGTTCCAGGTTTTAGCTGCGAGGTAGGAGAAGGATCTGAGTCCCATGGTGGTTTTATTGATGCGAGGTACGGTAGCAAAGGCTTGGTTGGAGGATCGTAGTTGGCGGTAGGGGGTGTAGAAGGAAAGTCGTGTGTTGAGGCATTCGGGTCCAAGTTCGTAGAGTGCTTTGTGTGCGTGGGTTAGGAGGCGGAAAGTAATCCTCTTATTGACGGGGAGCCAGTGGAGGTTTTTCAGGTGACTAGAGATGTGGTCTTTACGCGGGATGTCTAGTATGAGTCTAGCTGATGCGTTCTGGATGCACAGACTAGTTATGTAACAGGGAAATAGGGCGCACAGCTAAGAGTATGGCTATAGAGTAGAATTCTAGTGTATCTAAATTTATTGCTACTAGGCTGGAAAGGGAGGTTACCTGGCCCCCTTAATTATCCTTAACTAGTTCAAGATTAAAACTTTATAAATATTCCTGCCGAGCAATCAAAATTATTAACGATGTTTATAAACAACAAATATGATGCTTTTCAAAATTCATAAAGCAAGTGTGAAAGCAAGAGTCCAAAGTCTCATCCAATAAGTTTCCAGACTCCCGGGTCTTGTAATGCGCTGATCCGTATTTTAATTTCAAATCTCAAAGTTCAATCCAAGTTCAAATTCATAGATCCAATGTTCAAGTCTTGAACATTGGATCTATGAATTTGAACTTGGATTGATCTTTGAGATCTGAAATTAAAATACGGATCTATGCGTTCTGGATGCGTTGGAGTTTTTTCTGGAGTTTTGCGGTGATACCGGCGTATAGGGTGTTTCCGTAGTCCAGGCGGCTTGCAACCAGAGCATGGGTGACCATTTTTCTGGTGTCGGTGGGGATCCAGCGAAATGTTTTTTTGAGCATGCGAAGAATGTTGAAGCAAGATGATGAAACGGCGTTGACTTGTCTGTTCATAGAGAGTGAGGAGTCCAGGATGACGCCCAGATTCCGTGCGTGGTCCGTCGGGATGGGTGCTTTTCCAAGGGCCTCTGGCCACCAAGAGTCATCCCAGGCGGAGGGGGAGGTACCTAAGATAAGGACTTCTGTTTTGTCTGAGTTCAGTTTCAGACGGCTGTGCTTCATCCACTCGGCTACTTCTTTCATTCCTTCATGTAGGTTGGTTTTGGCGGTGTTAGGGTCTTTGGTGAGTGATAGGATCAGTTGAGTGTCATCCGCGTAGGAGATGATGTTGAAGTTGTGTTGGCGAGCGATGGCCGCGAGGGGGCTCATGTATACGTTGAAGAGGGTGAGACTGAGTGAGGACCCTTGGGGTACGCCGCAGATGACTTCAGTGGCCTCTGAGTTGAATGGTGGGAGGCGGACTCTCTGGGTTCTTCCGGTGAGGAACGAGGTGATCCATTCCAGTGCTTTTCCTTGGATTCCGATGTTTCTGAGGCGCTGTAGAAGGGTGCTATGGCAGACTGTGTCGAAGGCTGCGGAGAGGTCGAGGAGGATGAGGGCGACTGTGTCTCCATTGTCCAGTAGAGTTTGAATGTCGTCTGTTGCTGCGATGAGGGCGGTCTCCGTGCTGTGTTTGGCTCGGAAGCCTGACTGTGAGGAGTCGAGGGATTTGTTGGTTTCGAGGAAGGCGGCGAGCTGGTTGTTGACGGCTTTCTCGATGACTTTGGCAGGGAATGGAAGGAGCGAGATGGGTCGGTAGTTTTTGAGTTCGGTGGGGTCAGCTGTGGGTTTTTTCAGAAGGGCGCTAAGTTCTGCGTGTTTCCAGCTTTCCGGGAAGGTGGCGGAGTTGAGGGAGCAGTTGATGACGTCTCGGAGGTGTGGTGCTATGATTGAGTCTGCTTTGTTGAAGATGTGGTGAGGGCAGGGGTCTGTAGGGGATCCTGAGTGGATGGAGTTCATCAGGCGGATGGTGTCCTCAGTGGAGATTGGGTTCCAGTCATTAAGGATGTTCAAGGGGGGTGAAGGTCCTGCAGAAGGTTGGGTGGGTTGGTCTCCGGGTCGGTTGTCGAAGCTGTTGTGGATGTCTGCGATTTTGTTGTGGAAGAATGAAGCTAGGGAGTCGCAGAGGGCTTGAGAGGGGGTGATGTCGTTGGAGTTGGCTGAGGGGTTGGTAAATTCTTTGACGATGTTGAATAATTCCTTGCTGTTGTGGGCGTTGTTGTCTAGTCAATCTTTGAATGCGGTTTTCTTGGCAGATCGGATTAGTTGGTGGTGTATGCGGATGGCGTTTTTGAAGGCGTCCCTAGTGCTGGTGTTTGGGTCTTTTTTCCAGGCCTTCTCGAGGGAGCGACAGAGTTTCTTCGATTTCTTAAGATCATCGTTGAACCAGGAGGCGTTTTTGCTGACTAGTTTGATTTGACGTTTTTTCAGCGGTGCTAGGATGTCGGCGCTGTTGGATAGCCATTGGGTGAGGTTAATGGCTACTTGGTCGGGGTTTGAGGAGTGGGTAGGGGGGTTTTGAAGAAGCGATGAGGAGATCTGGTCGATGGTGATTTTGTTCCAGTTTCTTCGCAGAGTAGGTTGAGGATGGTTGTGAGTTGTGGTCTTGTTGTAGATAAAGTGTACGCAGCTGTGGTCCGTCCAGTGGAGAGTAGTGGTGTGACTGAAGGAGACATGTTTGCTGGAGGTGAAGATAGGGTCTAGTGTGTGACCTGCGATGTGGGTGGGCGTAGTGACAAGTTGTTTGAGTCAGAGGTTGGCAAGATTGTCCAAAAGGGAGGTGGCGTTGCTGTCATTGCTCTTTTCCAGGTGAAAGTTGAGGTCTCCCAGCAGAATGTATTCCTCGGAAGGGAGGGCGTGTGGGGTGATAAAGTCAGTGATAACGTCGCTTTTTTCAGCCCTAAAGAGGTGTGCCGTACCATAGTCAGAGAAAGGTGGAATAATTGTCATGCAGATGTCTGGGGAATCTGTTTGAATCTGAACTGAGCGCTCTGGAGAAACCAACGAGTCATGTGGCACTTTTCGGTTTTTTTCTTTACTGTCCATTAATTGATGATTTTGTATGTATGATTGGTTGGTAAGAGGGTGAAAGCATTGATGGATGGATGAGCGCAATGATGAAAGAACCGCTATGCGACCGAGTGCACGGAGGGATGATTTGACTGAATTGATTGATGAGTGAGTAATGAATGAGTATGAATGCATAAATGCACACAGTGAGAGTGACCACATAGATGGCTGTGGGAAGTAGGGTAATGGTTGCTTTGGTCCCTTTGCTGGCAGGAGGCAACTCTCTCCTGCCAATGTACTAATTCATCCCTTCATTTAAACATGGAATCACTTATGCATCAATTCATCAACCCTTTCACTGATTCCTTTATTCATCCACTCTCCGATTCACACAACTTCACATGCAAAAGCATCACAATTCAAGGCACTTTCTTTAAACAAACAATGACAACGCCAGCGGGTCTGGTTTTGGCATGCATGCAGTACTTTTTTAAAAATTATTTTGCCAACATATACAATATGAAAGACAATTTAGCAAATCTTAAAAAGTAAGAAATTGCACAACAGCTCAAGCACACCTGCCCTGGCACTGAAGTGCACTCCTTTTCAGGCAGCTGTGCACATGTGGTCAGGAAAAATACTGTCACTCAATCAATCAATCATTCATTTGTAAACCGCGCTACATACCTGTGAGGGTCTCAAGGCGCTGGCGGGGGGGCTTCTACTGATCGAAAAGCCAGGTCTTGCTGAAGGCCAGCAGGTAGACAATGCAGTGACCAACTTACTCAGCAGCAGCAGCGGCGGACACACAGGTGGCGATGTGTGCCGGGGAAGCGACCTACCGGGTGGGTCAAGGGTCGCTCAGAGTGTAGAAGAGCCGGTGATGGGTGTAGGAGGCTGACACATTGCCCTGTGCTGTATGCTGTGGTGGGAGGAAGCAAACTGTGAATGACACTTGAAGTGATTTATGGTTGAAGCAAAGTAACCAGCAGCCCTCCTTATATGTATGTTTTATATTATGATTTTTGGGAAAAGACAAGGTTGACATGTGAGTTAAAGCTGTCTCAATGGCAGACCTAAAACGCTCAGCTTTAACTATCCACAACGAGGTATTTTGGAACATGACAGATTGACATTTTTCTGTTAAAAAAGCTCTTAGCCTCCTGGTCCCAGATGGTCATGTCCTGGTTCGGGTTTGGATAGCGGTCAGACCACACATCGCACTTGAGCAGTAGGAAGCATTGTCAATGCCTCACAATGCATAGGATCTCACAGCGGCTCTACATAGGGGTAGCAAGCGCTATGCAAATGCTATAATACAATACAGTACTCGCTGACACAAACAGATCCAGCGAGTCGATACACTTCTGCTCCATAGTCAATCACTGGCACCAGTTGACTTTGAACAAAGGGCCTTCATAGCTCTCAACCACCCCCTAGCCTGACAGGGATGTATGACGTTACAAGGCATACTTTTACAACGCATACCTTTACAACGCAACATCCATTACAACACATTCCATTACAACGAATATTTTAAAACTACCTTTACAACGCAATCCATTATAACGCATACTACCTTTACAATGCATACCATAACAACGCATACCATTATATTGCATGTATGGTAAGTATTGGATAGTGTAGGGGTAAAAATTACTATTCTAACTCCAGGGGGTGCAACAGTAGGGTAAGTGTTGGATAGTGTAAGGGTACTATGCGTTGTAATGGTATGCGTTGTAATGGTATGTGTTGTAATGGTATGCGTTGTAATGGTATGCGTTGTAATGACTGCGTTGTAATGACATGAGTTGTAATTGTATGCGTTGTAGTGTCATGCGTAATAATGGTTAGGTTGTAATGGCATGCGTTGTAAGGGATGTTGCGTTGTAATTACTGCGTTGTAATAGTAGTGCGTTGTAAAAGTTGCGTTGTAAAGGTTGTTTCCCGCCTGACAGTGCTATCCAATCAATGTGACTTCTTGAGCCGCTATGCATGCTGGGAGTCGTGGTTTTGCCATTGTAGCAATGGCCCTACAAGTCACAGGATGCCAAGAGCTGAACATCCAAGACAGGCTAAAGGTCACCCACATTGGCAGGTGGCCAGTTAAGTCCTGCGGACAACTATGTTGTAGAATTGATTGGTGTTTTTACTTTGAGGATTGCTTAAATTAAACAACAAATATCTGAACACTGAAAGTGAGTGCTGTCAGCAGCACAAACACAGATTCCCATTAGGCCAGTTATGTGCTGCCATAAAATAACAACATTAATTACACTCACTACTTTTAAAGGCATACATAGGGGCACACAGTACAAACAATACCACCACAAATGTAACTTACCTTTCAACATCTATACTACTATCTATATCTATATCTATATCTATATCTATATCTATACTACTATTATAAAGAGAGAACTGTGTCTTTTGAGCCAGGTAAACTCAAATACTACACCACCAATCCAAACACCCAATACATCTTTGAAAACGTCAGGGCAAGCAGATGGACATAGGCTGTATAAAAAAATATATATATACGTTGTTTAAAAAATTTACGAATACAAAAAAAAGTAGTCCCTTGGAAGTAGCGCCGGCCGCGACGTGCGTGCTGTCATCAGGAGCGCGGGGAGGAGCGATGAGGAGCGGCAGACAGGTGGGGAGGAGCAGTGAGGAGCGCGGACAGGCGGTGAGGAGCGGCGAGGAGCGGCGGAGAGGTGAACTCAGGAGCACAGGGAGGAGCGGCGGCTAAGGTAGGTGAAGCAACCGCGGGTGCGCTCCGGGGGATCCACGGACAACGTCGGGGCGGGCGGGGACCCTGAAGCCTGATTGCTCCCAAGCCTTTTGCTCCCAGACAACGTCGGGACGGGCTGCTAGTGTATATATATATATATATATATATATATATATATATATATATATATATATATACTACTGTTATAAAGAGAGAACTGTGTCCTTTGTGCCAGGTAAACACGAAAAGTACACCACCAATCAAAACACCCAAGACATCTTTGAAAACCTCAGGGCAAGCAAAAGGACATAGGCTATTAAAAATAAAAAATATACGTTGTTTAAAAAATTTAGAAATAAAAATAAAGTAGTCCCTTGCAAGGAGCACCGGCCGCGACGTCTGTGTGATGACATCATTTGCGCTCCCAACACTTCCTGAACACTTCCTGAAATGGCGGCGAAGCTTGCTGCTGGGCGAAGTGGCTGCCTGTGCGGGCGAGCGCCTGGATCGGGACCGGCGGCTGAGGTAAGGATGAGGCTCTCCGGGAGACGGGCGGGAGGGGGCCGGGCTGGGCCGGGAGGGGGCCGGGGAGGGGGAGCGGGGCGGGAGGTTGGGCGCAAGCTCACAGACAATGTTGTGGCGGGCGGGGGCCGGGGCAGGCTGCACGCAAGCCGCAAATGCTGCCCCCAACCCCTTTCTGCCCCAGGCAATGCTGGGGCGGGCTGCTAGTATATATATATATATATATACATATATATATATATATATATATATATATATATATATATATATATATATATATGAACAAAAAAAAAATCCCAACTGCTCTGGACGCAGTTACAGCGGGCGCAGACCTCCAAAGCAATCCCTCGATCAGAAAAGATGAGCCAGCACAACAAAGATATTTAGTTGTAGCAGTGCATTTAATAGGCAGTAAATAGTGCAGAGCAAGTGCCCTCCATGACGCGTTTCGCCCCGCGGACGGGGCTTGGTCACATATATGGTTTCTCTACCTATTGGTGCTTTTGGTGGCTGGATTTATGAATTAAAGCGTATCTTCAATTGCAAGAAACTGACGGAGTGTGCATCATTATTGTGCGGACAAGAAGGAGGAGTATTTGTTGTAACTCATGCAGGCTGCCTTGCCCGAAAGTGTGCCACTGGGACTGTATGGCATGAGGCCCTTGTTGCTGTCTGTGTGTGTGTGTGTGTGTATATATATATATATATATAGACTCGCATAGACGTACATTGCTTCATCCGCAAGCTCAAGTTGAAAAAATATTTTGCATTAAAAAATGATAAAAATAATGACATGGGCTTGTCTAATCATGTGGAAACAATTGAAGAGGGGAGTATGACTGTACCTACACTTAGAGCATCGGATGTTGCTGGTGTCATTACTATGCATGATTTATTTGAGGGAGAACAGGAAATGTTAGAAGAGGGGTCGGCTGACCCAGTAGACATCTCCACACAAGAGAGACTACGCAAAATTGATTTTGTTCAGCAAGGGGCAGGTATTAGTCCATTCAAGAATACGTCTAGTTTTTTGCACCTAATGCCAAAAGATGCTATAGACAGCTACCATGACATGATTGCAAATGATTTGAAAAAATTGAATACTAACGTCAGAAAACACAAACAACAACAAGGTATCTTTTTTAGAAAAGTAGCATATGACAAATTGCTTAAAAAGCTGGGGGACAATTGTGAGGGGATCATAAAAAAGTCTGATAAAGGCGGTAATCTAGTGCTATGGCCAAAAAAGGATTATATAACTGAGGCACAGAGGCAGCTGAGTGATGTAACATGCTATCAGAAAAGCTCAATGAAAGAATATGAAAGAGCTAGGGAAACCCTACAAAAACATTTAATGCAATGGAGAAGGGAAGGACTTCTCTCCAATGATGAAAGCAAGTTCCTTAATAAGGAACATCCGGTGTTGCCCATCTTGTATCTCATTCCTAAGATACACAAGGGGGTAACCGGGAAGACCCATTATTTCTGCTATTAACAGCGCCGGTGAGAATATTGGTCAATATATTGACCATTTCTTACAAGACTTAGTTAAATCGCTCCCCAGCTACATTAAAGGTACGGGTGATTTCCTGACTAAAATGAATGATGTGACATGGTCAAAGGATTCTTATCTGATAACATTGGATATAGAATCCTTATATACAAGCATAGACCACACGCAAGGCCTAGAAGCAATCAAATATTTTCTATCAACACGACCGATAGAGCTCTATGCCCACAATAAAGTCATTATTGAACTCATTAGTTGGTGCCTCAATAATAATTTCTTCCTCTTTAATAATGTCCTGTTCAAACAACTCAGAGGTGTTGCCATGGGGCCTGTTTTTCTCCCAGCTATGCGTGTTTACACGTTGGCTGGTGGGAGGAGCAGGTCCTCAGGCGCAAACACCTTGCACAGTTAGAGGAGAATGTATCCACATATTAGTGATACATTGACGATGTTTTTCTAATATGGTGAGGTGACTTAGCGTCAGCACAGAAATTTATTGAAGACATCAACATCAATGACCTAAATTTAAAGTTTACTTCACACATTCATAAGACACAAATTGATTTTTTAGATGTTAGACTCCATGTTGAAAACTCCAGACTTGAAAGCACAATGTTTAGGAAACCCACGGCAGGAAATATAACGCTTCATGCAAATAGTTCACATCCTAGGCATTTGTTGGCTAACATACCCTATGGAGAAATCCTTAGACTAAAACGCATATGCAGTAATGATGAGGATTTCAAGACCTGTCAAGAAGAAATGCGGGTTAGACTGAGCAATAGGGGGTACAGTGATCATATCATCAATGACGCTATTAGGAAAGCTCAAGAGCGCCCAAGATCTAGCCTGTTTAATAAGGAAACCTGCAAAGCAACAGATAGAAATGAAAATTCTGATAGCCCTAGATTAATCACTACGTACTCCAGACAGGAATGAACAATTAGAACTATTGTACAGAATTATTGGCCCATTGTCCTAACAGACACTGTTTTACAAGTACGTCTATCTTCTTCCCCTACCATAACTTTTAGAAAAGGTAGATCAATGGGCAACGATTTAGATAAGAACTCCCCAGAAACAAGAAAGGCTATTTCATGGTTTCAGCCAACTAGGAGGTTCAAACGATGTACAACATGTCGAGCGTGTAAGTTTGGGTGCAATAAAACATCGTACACGACTCCATTTGATGCATCTCCAGTGGCCATCAAGGGCAGTTATAACTGCAAAACAGAATTTGCCGTATATGTCCTGACGTGCACCTGTGGCCTGAGATATGTGGGAAGCACAAGACTACAGGTGCACGTCAGGATATTACAACATCTGAGAGCTATCCTTCACCATGACACAGCTTACCCAGTGGCACGACATTTTAACAAATGTCACAACAAGGATATAAATTGCCTGTCTTATTTTGTTATTGAGGCAGTACCAGCTAGCAAAAGAGGGGGCAATCGAGACAGACAATTGAGACAGTTGGAAACTAAGTTTATCCTCGAACTTGACAGCAAATGGACACGAGGTTTAAATAACGCAGAGGACATGCACACATATTTATAAGCACGCATATAACTACAACTGGGAACACCATAGACCATTGTAAAAATGATGAGATGCTATCAGTCGTTGCTCATAGTACATACAAGTATCTAAGAATATCTGTAGAACATGCCAGAACTAGTATTCTCTCTCTGAATTTTAACAAACATTGATGGTATTATATTTATGAGCAATTTTACAAATCTTTTATATATATTTTTAATAGTGGATTTTTATCCGGCTGGATTTAAAACAAGTAAAACAAAATTGGGTCCAACAAGTTGATCAACATAATATGATGAGTTTAAAAATATCACTATATGACAAATATTCAACTCTACAGTGGACAAATATAGATGTGTTTATAACATCCTGGATTTATCCAGCTAAAAATTGTTTTTAAGATAACATTATTTAAATAACAGTATTGAGACTGCAAGATGTTCTTTTAACAACAAGATTGCACGTTTTTAATATTCTATTCTATTCTATTCTATAGTTTTGGTAGAGCGCGAACAGCTGCCCCAGCAATGAGGCGTCCCGGCGCTAAAAAAAACAAGAACCTGGCCTAAGCGGAAGAGGGATGGAAAAGGACATTACGGGAGAGGGAATAGATACGTTTTTACTGCTTTCCGGAACGCCGGTAGGCTTTCTATCGAGCGGATGTGTTGCGGCAGATCATTCCACAGTTTGGCTCCAAGTGCCATATTTGTCAGCATATGTCAAAGCATTTAAGCAGAAATTTTAACTCATACAACAGGTACTCGCCATAGTCTGTTGTTACTATTTATGATGAAAATATTTGTGGCACGTACAGTGCTTGAGTCAATTGTATTTCTATATGAATGTTTTTGTTTTATTTGGGTGCTCCGTAGGAGGCGTCTGATATCCTGAGGCGCTTAGTTCTTAGTCCTGGAAAAGTGTGGCTCACTGGTTAGAGGAGGCAGACCTGGAAGCAGAGGTCAGCCCAGGACCAGGGTTCAATTCCCAGCTCAGCGGGGTCTTGAGTCCTAAAATGTCCATGGACTCGACAATTCTCGCTCCGGTGCCTACTCGATTCACGGGTTCACACTCTGCGACTCTGGGCAATAGCTTGCTTAATCTCCACAACGGCCCCTCGCGGCGGGATGCCTGGCTTTCACCTTGTGGATACCCTGCTGGGGTTATCTCACAGGGGAATACCAGGACGGGTTCCCTAAGCAAGCGCTTAGAAACCGCTCGGTGATTTGCGCTATATAAATTCCTGTACATTAGTTGAACAAGAAACAATACGTGTTACTAGTGGGACACTAGAAACATCCCTGCGGGCACACCTCACACTCCTTACTGTGAAATGAGGATTCTTATCCAAATATTAATTCAATGTTTTTCAAACTTTTATTCAGTAATTTTTAGTTCATAAGTCTTTTGTATTTTTTGTCAAAATGAGGTTCTGTTATAGTTCATTCATAATCAGTTCATTTCATTTCACAATATGTGACATTATTATTAATCCATCCAATGCATTTCGGGCATTTACAGCATGCCCTTCATCAGGGCACAATACTATAAAGAAAGAAATTATAAAATAATATCAAAACCAAAACATAATACGATCTGTTCACTATACATATTTTTAAATGTTGTTATGCGACTTAAAGTCACCCATTATAAGTAAACCCTATGTTGTAAACAGTCATTAATATCAAACTGTCCGTAAAAAGGTTGAGGTTGTGAATTGTATCTGTCACCCGCTGTTACCTTATATACCCAGTGCAATTCAAATACATAAAAGCGGCTGTATAGCCCACTCACATGTCAGTTCTGCCGCATCTGTATGTCTATGTCTAGTGAGTGACAAACTGTGCAAAATTAAATATAATAACCGCGTTACCAAAACGTTAAAGGGGCTAGGTTCTGCTGTTGGCAATTACATATCCACCACGTTGTACTAGTCGCTATAGACGCTAAAACGCCACTAACCTGTATTCCGCTCGCTCGTGTGGAGCTTACTCCAGTGTAGAAACCAACTTTTCAAACCTCTCCCTAGCAGCCATCTTAGTTTTATGTGAAGACACCCTCATTGGTCTTAGTTCCGATCACATGATGAAGAAAATAAAAAACATACTTATCATTCGAGCTTCTTTGAACATCAAGTGTGAATGCCCTTATCTCTATGATATAATTCATCATAATTACACAAATACTAATTCAACTGTGGTACATTTTGGAAATTATCTAACAAAAATAAATACTAGAACAAAAAATGGCAGGTAAGGGGCGCGAACCCAGTGGTATCAAAAACATGTATCTCGAACACCTTATCAAGTGAGCTGTGATCAAAGATATAAAAAACTGAGTACAGATCGTATATGGAACATAATCACAACAATAATTAGCTAATGCGCAAGAGTCAATTGTTAGCACCAAGGTGTGTTCATCTTTTCATAAGTAACAAGATAGTTCTATGCGGTCATTAAGCCCATTTGGCTTTTGAGTACATAATTTCTGCATCCAAAAGTTTTCTCTCTGCAGGAGATATTTCGTATTATCTCTTCCCTCTTTTTTGATCACCGTTTCCAATACAATGAATTGTAACTGTGAGATGTTGTGTTGCGCCTCCACAAAATGTGCCGCTATTGTAGATTTCATGTTTTTTGTTCGGATATTCGACTTATGTTCAATAAGTCTAGTCTTTATACGTCTTTCCGTCTTTCCAACATACATTTTACCACAAGGACATTTTAGTGCATAGATTACATTAGTAGAATCACATGTGGCATTAGTTCTGAGTTTGATTTCATGGCCTTTCATAAGATGGTTGATTTTGTTGCCCTTGATGATACTATTGCAGTTCCCGCAATTTAGACAAGGTTTCGTTCCTCTGAATATTTCCTCCTTTGAAGTTTTTCTTTTAACATTTCACCTATATTCCGAGCTCTGGTGTATGCAAATAGCGGGACTCTTTCAAAGATTCCATTAAAATCAGGTTCAAGATTTAGAACTGGCCAGTGTCTCATTATGGTTTTTTTGAAACGTTCACTTAATGTTGAAAATTTTGAAACAGCAACAATTCTTGTTTCTTCAGTCTTTTTTTTGGTTTTGAGTATTTCACTTCTTTGAATTGAGTTTACTCGTTCTTTTGATTCCTCAATAATATGATCCGGATAACCTCTTTTTGAAAATCTCATTGCCATTTCATCTATTCTAAGTCGTAATTTAGCTTCATCTGAAGTGATCCTTTTGACTCTAGCCATTTGAGAAAACTGTAGATGTTTTTTTCAAAATTTGATTATGAAAACTTTGAAAGTGTAACATGTTGTTTCTATCCGTGTTTTTCTTGAAAATATCAGTTTCAAAACCCTCGCTGGTAAATGAGATTTTTACATCCAAAAATGTAACCTCTGTTTCCGAAATGTCCCATGTTAGTTGTATGCGTTCATCAACTTTATTGAATTCAATAAGTCTTTCCAGGAGATTCTCTTTTGAATTTTTCCAAATGATGAGTATATCATCTATATATCTTGTAAAGAGTTTCAAATTTTCTTGCCATTCTACTTTTGAGAAAATGTGTGTCTCTTCATATTCCTGCATGAATATATTCGCGTATACAGGTGCCGCTGAATTGCCCATGGCAGTTCCAACCATTTGTTGATACCAGTCATCTTTATACCGAAAGTAGATTTGGTACAGCGTAAACAACATCAGTTCCATAAGGAACATTTGGAAGGGTGGATCTAAGTCTGAGTTGAGTAAGGCTTTTTCAATTGCTTCAATTCCTAAAATATGCTGTATTGATGTGTAAAGTGACCGTACATCCGCAGTGCACAAAATCAGCTTTTCACCTGGTTCTATGGAAACTTCTTCCAGTTTCAGTAATCAATCCGTGGTGTCTTTAAGTCGCATAACAACATTTAAAAATATGTATAGTGAACAGATCGTATTATGTTTTGGTTTTGATATTCTTTTATACTTTCTTTCTTTATAGTATTGTTCCCTGATGAAGGGCATGCTGTAAATGCCCGAAATGCATTGGATGGATTAATAATAATGTCGCATATTGTGAAATGAAATGAACTGATTATGAATGAACTATAACAGAACCTCATTTTGACAAAAAATACAAAAGACTTATGAACTAAAAATTACTGATATATATATATATATATATAAACAAAGTCCTGCGAGTGTGGCTCCCCACACGTTATCCTCCTCAGGTACAGATCTCTCGACACCAATGATGATATTTCAAAGTGGTTTTATTTTTCCCTCTCCATCAGTATGACGCGTTTCGGCCGTTAAAAACAGCCTTGATCACATGGCTTCAAATGACCAATGGGGGTGCTTAAATACTGTGCTCAATAAAATAACATCAGATCACATGGGTAATGGACATAAAGGAAATACTCATACACAAAATCACGATATGTACAACAATATAGAACACATTTTCTTCTCCCAAGGAACAATTAGATAAGTTATTTATAAATTATCATCTTCCTGAGATCATCTATAATAATATTTGCATCAAAGAAAGTGCAATCGACCTAATGTGCAAAATACAATAAAGTGCTAGTGCATATAAATGTTCTATTGTTGACTTCCAATTCATGTCAAGGGTGCCTAAACATGAGATAATAATATTGCCATGTGCAGAAATGAAATATGTCAACCTATTATACTTTGTCCAAATTATAAGACAGACCCATAAGAGATGATGTTATTCAAAACCAGTGCTAAAGTGCTTAAAAAGAAGTGCATCGTCAACGCGCAATATGTACATAATGGTGGTTTACCATATATTATGATCAATCACGTTACATTTCTAAATCACTGTACCTGCGCGGGAATTCTATCAATATACACAGTCAAAAAACGTGTAAAGCATCACTGCTGTTGCTGTGAACAATCTATAGCCATAGTGACTAAGTGTTTTATGGTACATTGAATTCAATGTAAGAACCGGCGTAAAGAGACAATCATGTACAGAATAATAAATGGTGATGGACCTAGTATATAATATACATTAGAGAAAAGAAACTAAATTCAAGAGACTAACAATACAGAAGACTGTTGTAATAACATAGGGACATGGATTGCATATTTCCAAATGAAATATGTATTCAGTGCGCAAAAGTCTGCTTCCAAAGCAATAAACATGAACCCTTCAAGTATATTACTATTAACATCCAGTTGAGAGCAAAATCTCAAAGGAAGACCTGTAAGTCTTCCCCCCTGTTAAGCCCATTAGGTATCCTGGTGTTAAGGAGTACAATGTATTTCCTCTCAAGCTGTCTGAAAAGCTTCTCTCGATCCCCCCCACGGATGTTCTTAGGTACGGAATCGATCACAAAGTATGTTAGATGGTTTAAGTTCTTGGCATGCACTAGTTCAAAATGACGGGCAACAGGATAAGTGACATCAGAGCTTTCTGGCATACCTTAAGATTGCCCTTCCTGTCGAACATCACCGACCCAAACCACCTTGATGTGGCAATAACTGAGGACGACTGGGTCTACCATTTTTCAAAAATCTTTGGAACACCAACGGGTGCTGCCCAAGCAATTCAGGCACAAGATTCTGAACCAACCAAGAGAAACATCTATCCCATCAGGTTACGTTTTACTCTCAACGAGGTCAGAAAGGCAATCACGGCCTCAAAACCTGGCAAGGCCCCCGACCCAGACGGGGTCCCCATGGACTTGTTCCTACACAATGTCGATTATTGGTCAATAATAATCACACGAGTAATGGCAGCAGTCGCTGAAACCGGTCTCTTCCAATCTTGGTCAACATCCACACTACTGCCCATTTTAAAGAAAGGGGACCGCAACGACCCTGCGTGCTACCGACCGATTTCCCTTCTGGACTCCACGGGCAAGATTGCAGGTCGACTACTCCTGGACCGACTACAATCATGGGCCCGGGAGAACAACACCATTACTGACCTGCAATACGGTTTCCAGAAGGGGCTCGGAACGGTGGAACAGGCCCTAAATCTCGTCCTCTTGGCCGGAAAGTAAGCACGCGCTAAAGGAGGCAACATCTACCTGGTCTATGTAGACCTAAGCGCGGCTTTCGACTGCGTACAACACGCAGAACTATGGCAGATCCTGGAAAAACTCGGAGTGGACCCTCCCATACTAGCCTTCCTGAGAGAGCTATACACCAACGCAGAAGGTCGAGTCCGTTTCGGCATTGGTGGCGAACTATCACGTCCCTTTCAAATATCAAGAGGTGTAAGGCAGGGGTGTGTGCTGGCTCCCTTCCTGTTCAACTTATACACAAACGGGCTTGAACAGGCCATGCTGGAAGGGAGCCAGGACCTCCCGCAGATAGATCATCGACCGATACCCATCCTCCTATATGCCGACGACTCTGTCATTCTGGCACGGACACCCAATCAACTCCAGCGACAACTAAATAAATATGTGACTTTCATGGACTCCCTGGGACTAAAAGTCAATATTAAAAAAACCTTTACAATGACCATCGGATCAAGACCAGGAGTCTCCAAGCCCATATCCATTAACAACAACAGATTGGAAAAAACATCGGTGTACCCATACTTGGGCATTTTAGTGGATGACACATTGACCTGGAGTAAGGCAGTGGAAGCCAGAAACCTTAATTTTCGCCGCGCAGTATCAGCACTAAGTGCATTTTCAAGGAAACTAGGTAAACCAGCTCCAGCGAATCTACTAACGATATACTATGCAAAATGCCACAGCGTGGCTACGTATGGAGCAGGCATCTGGGGCCATGGATGTATTGACCAACTTCAGGTCACTGAGAACGCTTTCATCAAATACATCCTAGCTCTCCCCCAAAGCTCCCCGATCCTAGCCTCACATCGGGAGCTGGGCATGGAATATATGACCGACACCATACGATGCCAACCCATCCTACTGTGGCAGCGTATATGGTGTAACCCCGAAAGCCACATCACCCGCTCCCTCATCACCGAATGTCTTGGTCTAGCATACTGGAAGAAAATACCCTGGCTCAATTACATCCACAAATTCTTCCTAGATCTTGACTGCGAGCATTACTTCCTCGAACCCCCTTCAATAGAAGATATCTCAAAGAAACAGTTGAAGGATCTGTGCATGGGCCACCTAAGGGAACTTCGCAACCAAGCAGAGATTACCAAAAAACAAAATGAAAAATCTCGCATGCTGCAGACAGGGAAACTCATACAGCGATACTTGACATACTTCCTCTCAAACTATGAAAAGTTTTTAATTACAAGACTCCGGTTCAATCTCTTCTTCCGTCTGGTCTCATTTCCAGAAATAAAGAACTGGTCCAGAAATCTGACGAGATGTCCCTGTGATGGAGTTTCTGAACAATCGACGATACATGTAGTCCTTTTCTGCAAGTACTACAGACTAGCAAGGAAAACATGGATTTTGCCCCTCCTTCGCTCAAGCGGTCTCAGACAATCATATCCAGCACTCTCCTACTTACAATCCCCGAAATCCCCCCATGAAGCAAAAATGATAGCGACCTTTCTTAAAATAGTAATATCAACTCGTCGCAAAGTCAATTCCTAAACTTGTACCATTTCCATAACAGAAAACCACCTTGGCATCTTTTGTTCGGCACAGCGATGTCAGTTCTGTGATCAATTGCATTTTAAACTTTATTTTCGTTCTTCTGATTATGTTTATCTCTCTGTTTTAAAATGTACTTTTTATGATTATACAAGTTTATAATCGAATAAAAGTTGATGAAATGAAAAATGACATCAGAGTTAACAATCGCCCTTAAATGCTGTAATATTCTGTTAAACACCTGCAACTTAGTGCTGCCCACGTATTTCAACCCACAAGAGCATTCCAAAACATATACCGCGTGGTCGGTGCGGCAGGTATATAGCTCTCTGATTGGTGTTGGGGTGGGGTTGAATGGCGATTGAAACTCAGCAGTATTGACCCTGAACTCGCATGCCCTGCACGAAATACACTTATGGAAGCCTTTCTTGGTGGAAACCCATACTTTGCTGTCATTGACGTCTGGGCTGGTTCTAACTAGAGAATCTCTCATAGAAGGCCCTCTCCTAAAAATGATAGAAGGCTCAGTTGGAAGTAATGGCGACAAATGAATGTCAGTATGGAGTATAGGCCAATGTTTTCTGAGAATGCCCCTTATTTTCCTTTCCTCTGTGTTGTAGGTGGTTATTAGACTGATGGTATTGATATCATGGGTTGGGGGAGTTTCCTCCACTGTGCTCACCACCTCACTAGATTTAACAAGATATTCTTCTCTGTTCTTGCTGTTGGCCTTGTCTCTGGCTGCCAATAGATCTTTAATGTGGTAGCCACGTTTTAGAAATCTCTGAATGGCCTCACTCTGACAGCTAACTAGATCAGATTCAGAGCTACATATTCTGCGCATCCGTATAAATTCCCCATAGGGGATACTTTTTATTAGGTGTCTCGGATGAGCGCTAGTGGCGTGCAAAATAGAATTGCCAGTCGTGCTCTTCCTGTGGAGTCTAGTTGCTAGGGCATTGTCTTGGACGTAGATGTCAACGTCCAAGAATTGTATATTAGTCTTACTTATCTGACAAGTGAAAGTGAGGTTAAGGATGTTGTCATTCATGGCTCTCACAAACTCTCTTGCTGACCTCTCATCTCCTTTCCACACCAGACAGATGTCATCGATGAACCTCCAGTAATGTATAATGTTACTGGTATAACCGGGGATGTGCCTGAGGACATGCTCCTCCCACCACCCCACGTGTAAACACGCGTAGGTGGGGGAGAAACATGCCCCAATGGCAACCCCTCTTTGCTGCTGATAGATTTCTTTGTTGAACAAAAAATAATTATTTGTTAAACATAACCTAGTCATTTTTATCAACATATCATTGTGATTCTTGAAACTAAGGCTATGTTGGTTCAAAAAATATCTAATAGCATTGAGACCATCTGTGTGTTCTATACTGGTGTACAAGGTGCTAATGTCAAGAGCCACCAGAATATACTCTTCTCTCCATTCCACCTCATTCAGTTTAGTAAGAAAATGTCCCGTGTCCTTTATGTATGAAGGTAATTCAACCACAAAACTTTGAAGAAAAAAGTCAACATACTTAGAAATAGCCTCCATGAGGCTTCCCTGGGCTGAAATAAGTGGTCGACCAGGGACAGGAGAGACCAATTTATGAATTTTAGGGATGAGATACAGGGTGGGTGTTAACGGAGTTTCAATTTTCAAAAATCCCAGTTCTTGTTTGGTTAAAAGGCCTTCTCTCTTCCACTGGTTCAGTTCTTTGTGAATGCGTTCTTTTAGATTGCGAATTTCACTGAAATTGCCCTTCCTATAACAGGAGATATCTGACAGATGCCGCTGTGCTTCTTCCATATAAAGGTCTTTAGGCCAGATCACGATGTTGCCTCCTTTATCGGCTTTGTTTATTATTAAATTGGAATTGCTTCTTAATTTCTTCATTAAAGTCAAGTATTGTTTTTCCATGTACTTGAGTCTTTTGATTTTTCTAGATGTTTTGATTTGCAATCCCTTTAAATCCTCCATGATCATATCATTGAAGGTATCAATGGCATCTTTAGGCATCAAGGGGATAAACGTAGATCTCGGTTTAAAAGGTGTTATACTTGGTGCATTGATGTTAATCCCCATTTTGTCGCATCTATCCTGAGTGGAACTGTTGCCAAAGTTCTCCTCTAATGCCAATTCATGAGCCGTTTGTAATGCTCCCATATCAGCAACCTGAAATACAGTTGATGGTTGCAACGAGCTGCTGATGGAAGTTGCTCTTTCATGTGCGTTAGTAAGTTTAAAGTGTTTTTTCAATTTTAACTTACGAATAAATTTAAAAACATCTATTCTAGTCTGCACATAATTGTAAGAGGTCTTAGGGCAAAAGGAGAGGCCTAAAGATAACAGATGAATTTCCACGTTGGAGAGGTCAACTTCTGAGAGATTAATGACCGTGTTGTCAGTGTCAGTTGTTGATATATTAACGGCTGCATTCTCATTATCAATGATGTCAGTTGCTGTCATATTGGAAATGGTGTTCTCCATTTCTACCATTTCTTGCCCCTGCCTCTTTTTGTGAAACCTCTCCCTCCGGCATTTCCTCCTTTCGTGACATTTGCGTTTTTTGTGTTTTCGTTTTTGTTCCGCTGTTGCTGGGTTTTCGGTTGCAATGTTTTTAGTCTGTCCTCGATTAAAAAACCCAGTTCCTCCGATGGTGCAAAGTGAGTTGGTACACTGGAGGACCCACCCGCTGCCTGCTCATCATCAGATCCCATACTGCTGGCATTGGAGCTGAGTTCTGCCTCTGAAACAACTACTTCACCTCCCTCGTTTGTCGTTTGCACAGCAGGTTTAGGGATTAGTGCCTGTCTTTTCATTCTATCATATTTGCGTGCAAACGTGAAAATTCTCCCCGTCTCATAGTCCTGTTTGTCACGGGCGAATTTATATTGTTTGCGCAGGCTAATGGTTTCTTGATGTTTGGCTAAGCAGGTGTCTATATCTTCACGATATTTTTTGATGTACTCCTTTTCTTTGTGCGTGTCCAATTCACTATTAAGTATCTCAATCTGTTTCAAGATGTCATCCCTGTCAATTTCCCCATATTTAATTAAGATGCAGATCATGTTTTTTGATGCTTCCAAGTTATTAGTGGCCCATTCCTTCAACATAAGGGGGTTGGGGTTCTCAAATGATGGAGCTATGAGTATCCTCAAACCCCTTGGGACTCTGCCCACTTCCAGATATTTCTCCAGTGAGCGTTTTTCCCACCATTTTGTAGTCTCTGTCTTTAGTAATTTCTCCAATTTTTTTAGTTTGCCCTTTAAATCCATATTAGGGTTACTGTTGTCCGTATTATCTGTTACTGGTCTTATTGCCGGCAAGTTCACAAACATAGCATCAGCTAATGCTTCCCGCTTCTTTAATGCCTCCGCTGATGTAGTCATTATTTTGGAGGGAAGAATAATATTGTACCCACAGCCCTCGACTCCAATGTCTTATCCCGAGTCTAGAGCGTTATTCTAATGGTGCTTAACGATCTCTCCACCCGTGCTCTGCAACAATACACACTTGTGTGTGACGGCTCGCACTCACCAGCTTACCGCACGTAGCCTCGTAGGCCCTCGGGGTCCTCCGACTCCAATTAGGTCCTAGTTGGAAACACAGCGTTCTCGCTGCGAGTGCTTGCCGCGTCTTCCTGGTTGCACGGGGAGCTGCTGACTCAGTTACCACTTCCGGGTTTATATATATATGTTATTCACAAAGTCCCTCAGGTACGAGGCCGCAACCGCATGTTTGTGCAAATAAAGGTTGCTGCCTTAACTGCTGTGGTGTGCGGCCTCGTACCTGAGGGACTTTGTGAATGATTAACATGCGGTGCCTACCGCCGCAGAGGGATCGCACTCCTGAAAAATATCAGAGGACCTGCAGGAGTGAAAACTTTCATCTCCTAGGGGCACGGCGGACGCTTTAATGAAACAGGCGGTTTCTCACCCTGGAACCCAATGAAGGGTATTTGAACGTTGTCCTAAATTTTAAATGACTGTGACCAAACGCACTGGAGGGTAATAAATTGTGTTAAATGGTACTCCAAATACCGGCATGCATTGAAGAGGATTATAATTGGAAGGCGCACCGGAAGCCAGAATGATTTAAAGAGCATGCGGGGTAAGATGGAGAGACACACTTGAAATGGCCACAGCTTTTTGCCTCGGAAGAAGAAGCAGGGAAAGCTTTGAAACGCGTCAGGCAGCAGGGCTTTATGGCGGGATGTGAAACCGCATGTTTGTGCAAATAAAGGTTGCTGCCTTAACTGCTGTGGTGTGCGGCCTCGTACCTGAGGGACTTTGTGAATAAATAAATATATATATATATATATATATATATATATATATATATATATATATATATATATATATATATATATATATATATATATATCCAACCAAAACAGGAACCAACTTTGACTGGAGACCACAGGAGGTTAAAATTCAGGCTTTTTATTTCGAGGCAGCAGCTTGCTCACAAATCCTCTTCATGCACTCATAACCTGGAGTGAGACGCCTGAATTTTAACCTCCTGTGGTCTCCAGTCAAAGTTGGTTCCTGTTTTGGTTGTATATATATATATATATATATATATATATATATATATATATATATATATATATATATATATATATATATATGAAGAAAACGCCATTCTCATCCACAAGTCGAGTAGAATAACGAGAGTGAGCCCAAGTTTAGTGCTGATATTTTCGGTGATTTATTTATTCAAAATGTTTCCACCAGCCCTCCGCCATAACGCGTTTCACCTCCAAACGAGGCTTGATCACATGACGTAGATCGAAACAAATAAGGGTCTTAAATACACCAAGACATGGGAGCGGCTTTGCGCTTAAAGTGACAAGTGCATATTTAGCATGATACTTTCATTTTTGCAAAATTGAGGGCAAGTGCCCAACATTTTCATATTCCAATCATATCCCTGTAACGGTATAACTTATATCTGTCAGTATTCAATTCATACATTAAAGAAAAGCATTTAAACTCCAAGCACAATTCATAGAAAAAAGGAAATGAGTTGTCCCCTCTTATCAAAAATATATCTCTATATACAAGTAACTATTTCATACTATATACAATCTATTTATATGACCATGTTCCTAAAGAACTATCACAAAATATATCACTATGTTATAAGTTCATATATATACATCAAATAGTATTTACATATTAACACATTGGACAAATTTCCCATTACAAAAAGCATGTGCAATCATGTATAACTCGCTGAAGTATAATTTCATTGAAAACTTTATGATTTAATGCTGGATAGAGATTGCTTATTTTTTCAAAAGACTTATACCGTTACGATTGGACAAATTCAAATCATGGATATTTAAGGCACCGTCCTTCTAAGTGATGTGTATGACCCTTGCAAGTAGCTGTGAACTCCAAAATAATATAAAAGATCAAAAATAAGGTGCCCATGTGTGCATGAATAATACGAGAAAAAATATATATCAAAAAATGAAAAGGTATTTCACAGAAAGTAAAGAAGAGGATTGCAGGGAACCCGGAGGGAAAATTGCTAAAGTGTAATGGTTGTAATATACAATAGATTCTAATCAGTGTAAAACAGGCCTACTACAGCTGGAAATGACGAAGGAGGCCACCTTCAATCATAAAGTATAGGGTCAGGTCAAAAGGTACATCAGATTCTGCTAGTGGCATACATATAAATCTCAGATTTTCAAGATGATGGGAAGGCAGTTAGACGTCCTTGAGACAAGTATAAAGATCTTCACGATCATTTAATCCATTCGGGCTCTTGGTATTCATTTCAAGAATGTATCTTGTCTCAAGTAAACGCAATCTGCCCTCTCTGTCACCCCCTCGTTTTAGTGGCATCACCGTGTCTACCAGGTAGTATTGTAGATCACTGGGATCACTGTTGTGCACAGCCTCAAAGTGGCGTGCCACCGGGTATGCCTGGTCCTTACTGCTCTGCGCAGAAACGGCCATCCTGCTCTGCGCAGAAACGGCTGCTCCCCTCACCTCCCTCTCCTGTTGGTATTGTTAACCTGCTGCTTATCAACTCGCCGCACTGTTCATCTCTTGCATCAGCTTTGTGCAGCGCTCTCATTACTGCTAATTAACTTGCCGCACTGTTTCATTTCTTTTATCTGCCTTGTGTAGCGCTCGTGCTGTTTAACTTCATTAGCATTGTGTTTCTGTATTCAGCCTTGTGTAGCGCTCGTGCTGTTTAACATCATTAGCATTGTGTTTCTGTATTCAGCCTTGTGTAGCGCTCGTGCTGTTTAACATCAGTAGCATTGTGTTTCTGTATTCAGCCTTGTGTAGCGCTCGTGCTGTTTAACATCATTAGCATTGTGTTTCTGTATTCAGCCTTGTGTAGCGCTCGTGCTGTTTAACATCATTAGCATTGTGTTTCTGTATTCAGCCTTGTGTAGCGCTCGTGCTGTTTAACTTCATTAGCATTGTGTTTCTGTATTCAGCCTTGTGTAGCGCTCGTGCTGTTTAACATCATTAGCATTGTGTTTCTGTATTCAGCCTTGTGTAGCGCTCGTGCTGTTTAACTTCATTAGCATTGTGTTTCTGTATTCAGCCTTGTGTAGCGCTCGTGCTGTTTAACATCATTAGCATTGTGTTTCTGTATTCAGCCTTGTGTAGCGCTCGTGCTGCTGAAGAACTCACTTGGAAATCAGTAACTCTGGGTGCAGCGCTCGATAACGCTACTTGGCATACAGTTATCTCCACTAGCGCTTTCACTGCGGTGCAGACCGAGGTTTGTAGCGCTCGAGATAATTTACCTCCGTACATTTGTTTACCCTGCAGCCATTTTGCTCTGACCCCTTGGCCCGTCCCAGACCCTCCCTGCACCTAGACCCCGCCTCCCAGCTGACCCTCCCACCCACAGAGGTAGAGCCTACGCTTGCCCTCGTGGAGAGCTGTAGCCATCCTGCTCTGCGCAGAAACGGCTGCTCCCCTCACCTCCCTCTCCTGTTGGTATTGTTAACCTGCTGCTTATCAACTCGCCGCACTGTTCATCTCTTGCATCAGCTTTGTGCAGCGCTCTCATTACTGCTAATTAACTTGCCGCACTGTTTCATTTCTTTTATCTGCCTTGTGTAGCGCTCGTGCTGTTTAACTTCATTAGCATTGTGTTTCTGTATTCAGCCTTGTGTAGCGCTCGTGCTGCTGAAGAACTCACTTGGAAATCAGTAACTCTGGGTGCAGCGCTCGATAACGCTACTTGGCATACAGTTATCTCCACTAGCGCTTTCACTGCGGTGCACACCGAGGTTTGTAGCGCTCGAGATAATTTACCTCCGTACATTTGTTTACCCTGCAGACATTTTGCTCTGACCCCTTGGCCCGTCCCAGACCCTCCCTGCACCTAGACCCCGCCTCCCAGCTGACCCTCCCACCCACAGAGGTAGAGCCTACGCTTGCCCTCGTGGAGAGCTGTAGCCATCCTGCTCTGCGCAGAAACGGCTGCTCCCCTCACCTCCCTCTCCTGTTGGTATTGTTAACCTGCTGCTTATCAACTCGCCGCACTGTTCATCTCTTGCATCAGCTTTGTGCAGCGCTCTCATTACTGCTAATTAACTTGCCGCACTGTTTCATTTCTTTTATCTGCCTTGTGTAGCGCTCGTGCTGTTTAACTTCATTAGCATTGTGTTTCTGTATTCAGCCTTGTGTAGCGCTCGTGCTGCTGAAGAACTCACTTGGAAATCAGTAACTCTGGGTGCAGCGCTCGATAACGCTACTTGGCATACAGTTATCTCCACTAGCGCTTTCACTGCGGTGCACACCGAGGTTTGTAGCGCTCGAGATAATTTACCTCCGTACATTTGTTTACCCTGCAGCCATTTTGCTCTGACCCCTTGGCCCGTCCCAGACCCTCCCTGCACCTAGACCCCGCCTCCCAGCTGACCCTCCCACGCTCCGCCCCCTCCACCGTCCATTTATGGCCAATGCCTTCACGCGCAGCATCCACGCGCTACGGCCTCGCCGAAGGTGCGCCAAAGGTAAGCCCGTCTACGCCCGTCCACGCCTGGACCGCGCCCAGCGCCAGACCCCCTGGTCCCCGTCCCTCCCAGCCCCCCCGCATTACCTACGACGCCGCCACCCTCCTAGCCCTTAACCCCGGTCGCGCCCCCAACTGCGTCCAAGCCGCTCCTGGACACACCCATGGACCTTTCTCCTGCTACTCCTGCAAAATCATCGGCACCGACAACATCTCCGCTACGACCACAACACAGATTCCTGACCCCAACCACCTACAGTGCATCCTTCTCAACACTCGATCGGTCCACAGACACGCCATTGACCTATGGAATCTACTAGACACCATCTCTCCAGACGTCGCCTTCCTAACAGAAACTTGGATGAACGCTTCCTCCGCCCCAGACATCACCATTGCCATCCCTGAAGACTATAAGATCACACGCAAGGACCGCACCGACCACACAGGAGGAGGAATCGCTATCGTCCATAAGAAATCAATCCGCATCTCAACCAGCTCTGACGCCAACCTCGCTAACTCCGAACACCTTCACTTCCAGATCCACATCGACCCCAAGACCACACTCAGAGGCACCCTCCTCTACAGACCACCAGGACCCCGCGCAAAATTCAGTGAAGACATCACGGACTTCATCACTCCTCACGCGCTCCCCTCCAAAGACTACATCCTTCTGGGAGACCTCAACTTTCACCTTGAAAAGATCAACGACCGCAACACCACCACCCTCTTGGACAATCTCGCCAACCTCGGACTCAAACAACTGGTCACTTCCCCCACCCACATCGCAGGTCACACACTCGACCCCATCTTCACCTCCAGCAATCATGTCTCCTTCAGCCACACTACGGATCTCCTCTGGACTGACCACAGTTGCGTTCACTTCACCTACAACAAACCAAAACCCACCAACCACCTCCAACCAACTCTGCAAAGAAACTGGAACAAAATCACCACGGACCAGATCTCCGCATCGCTCCTTCTAAACACCCCAGCCCACTCTTCTAACGCAAACGAAGCCGCCGCCAACCTCACCCTATGGTTATCCAACACCGCCGACACCTTAGCACCACTGAAGAAACGTCAAAGCAAACCTGGCAGCAAAAAGGCCTCATGGTTCAACGATGATCTTAAGAAGTCCAAGAAACTCTGCCGCTCCCTTGAAAAGGCCTGGAAAAAAGACCCAACCACTAGCACCAAGGACGCCTTCAAAAACGCCACCCGCACTCACCACCAACTAATCCGAAAGGCCAAGAAAACTGCATTCAAGGATCGACTTGACAACAACGCCCACAACAGCAAGGAACTTTTCAACATCGTCAAGGAATTTTCCAATCCCTCGGCCAACTCCAACGACATCACCCCCTCTCAAGCCCTCTGCGACTCCCTAGCCTCATTCTTCCACAACAAGATTGCAGACATCCACAACAGCTTCGACAACCAACCCGGAAACCAACCCACCCTACCATTTGCTGAACATTCTCCCCCCGTGAACACCCTTAACGACTGGAACCCAATCTCCACTGAGGACACAATCCGCCTGATGAATTCCATCCACTCAGGATCCCCCACAGACCCATGTCCTCACCACATCTTCAACAAAGCAGACTCCGTCATAGCACCGCACCTCCGAGACGTCATCAACTGCTCCTTCAACTCCGCCACCTTCCCGGAAGACTGGAAACACGCTGAACTCACCGCCCTTCTGAAAAAACCCACAGCGGACCCCACCGAACTCAAAAATTACCGCCCCATCTCGCTCCTTCCATTCCCGGCCAAAGTCATCGAGAAAGCTGTCAACAACCAGCTCGCCGCCTTCCTCGAAGCCAACAAATCCCTCGACTCCTCACAATCTGGCTTCCGAGCAAAACACAGCACTGAGACCGCCCTCATCGCAGCAACAGACGTCATTCGAACTCTACTGGACAATGGAGACACAGTCGCCCTCATCCTCCTCGACCTCTCTGCAGCATTCGACACAGTCTGCCAGAGCACCCTTTTACAACGCCTCAATAACATCGGAATCCAAGGAAAAGCACTTGAATGGATCACCTCGTTCCTCACTGGAAGAACCCAGAGAGTCCGCCTCCCACCATTCAAGTCCGAGGCCACTGAAGTCATCTGTGGCGTACCTCAAGGATCCTCACTCAGCCCCACCCTCTTCAACGTATACATGAGCCCCCTCGCGGCCATCGCCTGCCAACACAACCTCAACATCATCTCTTACGCGGATGACACTCAACTAATCCTTTCTCTCACCAATGACCCCAGCACCGCCAAAACTAACCTACACGAAGGAATGAAAGAAGTTGCCGAATGGATGAAACAAAGCCGTCTGAAACTGAACTCAGACAAAACTGAAGTCCTCATCTTAGGTACATCCCCCTCTGCATGGGACGACTCCTGGTGGCCGGAAGCCCTCGGAAAAGCACCCATCCCGACAGACCACGCACAGAACCTAGGCGTCATCCTGGATTCTTCACTCTCAATGAACAGACAAGTCAGCGCCGTATCCTCTTCCTGCTTCAACATTCTTCGCATGCTCAGAAAAACATTTCGCTGGATCCCCACCGAAACAAGGAAAACAGTCACCCATGCTCTGGTCACGAGCCGACTGGACTACGGAAACACCCTCTACGCAGGCACTACCGCTAAACTCCAGAAGAAACTCCAACGAATCCAAAACGCCTCAGCCAGGATCATATTAGACATCCCACGCAACGAACAAATCTCTGGTCACCTTAAAGACCTCCACTGGCTACCCGTCAATAAGAGGATCACTTTCCGACTGCTAACCCACGCACACAAATCACTCTACGACATCGGACCAGAATGCCTCAACTCACGACTGTCCTTCTACACCCCCTCCCGCCAACTACGTTCTTCCAGCCAAGCCCTCGCCACTGTACCTCGCATCACCAAGACCACCATGGGAGGCAGATCCTTCTCATACCTGGCTGCTAAAACATGGAACTCACTCCCCGCTTACCTTCGCCTTACCCAGAACCAACTAGCATTCAGAAAGCAACTTAAAACGTGGATATTTGACAAGTAATCCTCCCCCCCTTTCTAAGCGCCTTGAGACCCTCTGGGTATGTAGTGCGCTATATAAATTCTATGACTTGACTTGACTTGACTGCCTATGGCCCTAATATGTTGGAGTATCCGTTTATGCGCTGCTGGACGGGTACTGCCCACATAACTCAGGCCACATGGGCATTGTAGCACATAAACGACAAACTCCATCTTACAAGTGAGCCTTTTCGAAATGGGGATTGGATTGTCTCTAAAGGGGCTAATGTAATCGGTCTTGTTTATTCCTATTTTGCACGCTTTACAGAAGGCACATTTCTTGAAACCCGTGCTTAGTGCTTCCCATGTTCCTGAGATGGCGGGTTCAAGAAGGCTGCTAGTGAGTGCACTCGCCATTGAGGGGGATTTCCGGAAGGTGATCTCCGGTCTGAATTAAACATCATTCCCAATTACAGGGTCCCCCCTTATCAAATTCCAATTTTTAGAAAAGATCTTTTTGATAGCAGAATGCTGTTGGCAGTATGGAACTATTACCCTAGAGTTTACGTGGGTATCGGCTACATTATCAATGGGGTCTTTGCTCTTGGGTTTTAGAGCCTTCTCTCTGGAGACGGAATTCGTTTTTCTTATAGCCGTCTCAAGAACCCTGTCACTGTAGCCCCTTTCAAGGAGGCGTTCCCTGCACTCCTGCTGTGCTACTTGAAAGTCAAATTCTGTACTGCAGATTCTTTTCATTCTTAGCATCTCCCCGTAGGGGATGCTATTGATTAGGTGGCGGGGATGCTGACTGGTGGCATGCAGCACTGTATTGCCTGCCGTATCCTTCCTGTGCACTCGAGTTTGTATTTTGTGATTATCAACATATACCTGGACATCAAGAAAATTCACAGTTATTTCATCAACATGGGAAGTAAAGTTCAAGTTATACGAGTTAACATTAAGTTGTTCTACAAAATGCTCAGCATCAGATTTTACGCCCAAGTTGGTTCCTGTTTTGGTTGGATATATATATATATATATATATATATATATATATATATATATATATATATATATATATATATATATATATATATATATATATATATATATATATGTCCATTATGGGGTGCCTCCTCCTCCCTCCTTTGTAGATTGCTAAGGCCCTCCCATGCGTGGGAGATCAGGTGATTCCGTTGCCGTGAGACACCAGTAGTTTAATGCACAACTACCGTTCCCAGAGTGCATCACATAGATTCCACTGGCAACCGAATTCAATGTTCTTAAAATTTGAAAATGCCAAGCAAAAGAGGGGCCATGTAGTGGCTGGCGGCCCCCTTCTTCGAGTGTTAAAAAGTCCCCTCGGGTCCCCAACGTCCAAAACCCCATAGCCGGAGTCTAAGCAGGGCCGTGAAGCGGGAGGAAATCAACCCGCCTCCCTTTGAAGTCACGGGCTGTCACCGACAGCAGCCGCTTGCTTAGTCCGTTTCTGGGGCGGTCCTGGCGCATTCAATCCCTTGAAACTGTTACCACGATGCCAGCAAAATTCCAGGACAGTTTGTATGGACGGGGCCTTGTATCGCGCTCCTGGCAGACGCGAAATATATGCCACAATGATCACCCTCTTCCAAGTAATCCAAAGCCACAGCGGGGTACTTGTTTGGAGGCTTTTAATGCACAGAATGAAAGAGCATGATGCATTTCGGCTAACACGCCTTCCTCAGACGCTGCTCCATTATGGGGTGCCTCCTCCTCCCTCCTTTGTAGATTGCTAAGGCCCTCCCATGCGTGGGAGATTAGGTGATTCAGTTGCTGTGAGACACCAGTAGTTTAAAGCACAACTACCGTTCCCGGAGTGCATCAGATAGATTCCACTGGCAACCGAATTCAATGTTCTTAAAATTTGAAAATGCCAAGCAAAGGATATATATATATATATCCCAGCCCTAAAATGTCCCTTACCACCTCCCTTACCATCCATTTCCACAGACCTTACCACCCTTTATCACAAATCAACCCTAAACCCCAAAATTATCCTTAACTCTCTTTACAACTATATTTAACATATAAATATATTCACTGAAAAAAACAAAGCTTAAAGGGTAATGGAACATTATAGTTAGGTGATTACTACCCCACATATCAAACTACTCATGACATCTTCTATGACACAATATCACTGCAACATTTGTATGAAATTATTGATGAGAAAACTTTGATTGGAGTGCGAGTTACACTTACCTTAGGGCACAAGTCAAAGTTACTTGAGATAAAATAACTTTAACTGGTGAATTTCTGTGGTTTTTAGAGTTTAAAAGGTTACATTGGTACTGAAGATTCCACCTAAATGTAATGTTACTTTAACTTTCGTTTTTTGTGTGAAAAAAATAATAAAATATATACACACGTGATCAAGGCAAGTCGCCGAAACGCGTTGTGTGAATAAACTGAAGACCTAAGTTTACTCCTGGATTGTTGTGTGGTTCCTGAGAGCGTACTAGATACTGTTATCTGTTTGGAATACTAAAAGTTCTGGTTGCTTCGCCGGAGTGTACGCCACTTTTCAATGGGTCACAGCGTTGCAGCAGAAGCAGCTTCGTTTGGATATATATATATACATTACCTACTGGCTATCGCCAGTAGGTATATATAGTTAGGATTAATTCCCTATGGGATTTTTGAAAATTCTATGTCTAATAACTTTGGCGTTTGTGGACGGAATCGGCTGAAATTTTCAGGAAAATGGCACATTTTGTTTCTGAGCAGCCCCTGAAAATTTGGTGGGGTTTCGTCAAGGGGGGGCCGAGAAAAAAGGGGGGTCCCAAAACGCGTTTTTCCCATTCATTTTTCCATAGGGCCTTTGGCCTCACTTTTAGCTTGAACGGCTGAATGGATTTGCACGAAACTTGGCAAAATTGTAGGGACTGGTAGCCCGATGTGCCTTTGCTAGGTCTCAATATATGTGCTTCAGTGGATTTTGAGAAATTAACGTTTAAATCAAGATATATATCTGTAACAGCGCTCCGGGCAGCGATCCGGTCCGCTTACTTTTCGCTTATCGGAACTTTGCGCGCAGAAAGCTGATTGGCTCTCCGGTGTCTGTCAACATTCTAAACAGTCCGGAGCGGCCGCCATCTTGTCTCTCGGTAGGATCGAGAGAGAAGAAGAGGTGAAAAACGAAGGGGGAATTTAATGAAAGGGGGCAAGGTATCCCCCTCTTGACCCCCTAGGAATGTTGTTGGGGTTATTAAAGGGTCCCGTGGGGAAAAGGAAAAAAAAAAAGATTTTTCACGGTAGAAGCGCTTCACGGGCCGCGAACTGGGCCGCAAACTGGTAGCGAAACGGGAATTCGCCATTTTGTGCTTCGTTAATTAAATTACTAGGTATAAGGGGGTGCGGGAGACGTATCCTAATCCCCTATGTTTCCTGAGGGTGGCTGAGGAGGCTGATATATGTTGATACATCTCTTCCAGCGGCTGTGCGTGAGCTTTTTTTTATTTTGCTGCGTGACAGTCCGGAGCGGCCGCCATCTTGTCTCTCGGTAGGATCGAGAGAGAAGAAGAGGTGAAAAACGAAAGGGGAATTTAATGAAAGGGGGCAAGGTATCCCCCTTTTGACCCCCTAGGAATGTTGTTGGGGTTATTAAAGGGTCCCGTGGGGAAAAGGAAAAAAAAATGATTTTTCACGGTAGAAGCGCTTCACGGGCCGCGAACTGGGCCGCAAACTGGTAGCGAAACGGGAATTCGCCATTTTGTGCTTCGTTAATTAAATTACTAGGTATAAGGGGGTGCGGGAGACGTATCCTAATCCCCTATGTTTCCTGAGGGTGGCTGAGGAGGCTGATATATGTTGATACATCTCTTCCAGCGGCTGTGCGTGAGCTTTTTTTTATTTTGCTGCGTGACAGTCCGGAGCGGCCGCCATCTTGTCTCTCGGTAGGATCGAGAGAGAAGAAGAGGTGAAAAACTAAGGGGGAATTTAATGAAAGGGGGCAAGGTATCCCCCTCTTGACCCCCTAGGAATGTTGTTGGGGTTATTAAAGGGTCCCGTGGGGAAAAGAAAAAAAAAATGATTTTTCACGGTAGAAGCGCTTCACGGGCCGTGAACTGGGCCGCAAACTGGTAGCGAAACGGGAATTCGCCATTTTGTGCTTCGTTAATTAAATTACTAGGTATAAGGGGGTGCGGGAGACGTATCCTAATCCCCTATGTTTCCTGAGGGTGGCTGAGGAGGCTCATATATGTTGATACATCTCTTCCAGCGGCTGCGCCATCTTGCCTTTTTTCCAATGCCACAATTTTGTCGTGCACGGCATCCATTTTAGATGCCAGGCTGGTCCCAGGCTATCACCTACCCCTGCGGATGTAGTTTATGGCCCCAGCTGTAGAGAATTCAGACATGCCAACCCTCCCGATTCAGGCGTGTGACTACTGATTTCAGTGCTAGTCTCCCGCCTCCCGATTTCTGCAAGCAAAAACCCGGGGGCATATTACGAACAACTAGCGATAATTTTTGTCTCTAACTTGTTTAGAGACAAAAATTATCGCCGCACATCGGCGATTTTTATCGCAGATAAACCTTGCTATTATCGCAGAAAAGTCAGCGATATTCATGTATTATCGAGCAAATGCTCTTAGCCATGTTATCCACCTCCCATTGGATAACATGGCTAAGAACTGCTCAGGGCAGGTGTTAGATTTTGGAGATATTCGCGCTTAGCGCGAATATCTCCAAAAGTTGGTAATAGAAGATAGCGATGTTAGGGACTGTTTCCAGTCGCTAACATCTTGGTACGCCACTTTGCATGTCATTAGTGATAAGTATCACTGACATGCAAAGCGGGGCCCAAGATGGTCGCTATCTCCTTTTAGCTGTCACTAACTGGTGTTAGCGACAGCTTGGTAATAGGGAGATAATTTTATCTCCGCTTTCATGGCTTTTAAAGCCAAAAAAGCGGAGATAAACCCCCTTGATAATATGCCCCACGATTCCTTGGGGGTTTCAGCTGACAGGGCTTGGTATTGTGTTACATGGTAATTTTTCCAGGAAACGTCAGAGGGTCGATGCAGGGGTTCTAGAAGAGGTGATAAACCATTTAAGCCTCATGAACAAGCGCATGGTCTTTTAAAGATTTGTGAAGTACTCGGGGCGGCGGTGTGTGTGTGCCCTCTTTTAGGAGCGGGCGGGGAGGCACTGCCAGCAACTTGCCAGGTCAGGTAGTGTTCAACACGTGCATCACCCTTTCTCTGCCTGCTATTGCGCTCCATGCTTCGGAAAGGTAAGAAAAAGAACGTGCATTTGAGTTTGAAATGTCCGATCCTGCAGCAGCACACTTCCAAAGCCCACACATGACAATAACCAGATTCAAGGCCCCATTCACCCGTTTTTAAAAAAAATAGATAACACTCCAACAAAGTAAGATTATAAAACTTTATTAACTATTAACTATAACGAACGGAACAAAAACTAAAAACATTTAAACATTTTTCAACACAAAAAGCAACAATGGTTAGAAGCTGTCTTTTGTGCGAATAGTCCCAAGGCAGCACAACGTGCAGAGTTCTGGACGGCACCCAGGTGATGTCGCCTGGGTGCCGCACTGGTTTTGGGATCCTACAATGCAGCACAGAAAAACAGCGTGGGGCGTCCCGGGTGGTGCGGGGGGAGGCCTCGTCAGTAGCGGTCTGTTGTGCGAATAGTCCTAAGGCAGCAGAACGCGTTGAGATGTTGATGGGACTGTGTCCAGTGTCACATGGCTGACACAACATGTACGACAGGCACCCAGGTGATGTCCAGTAAACTGCCGCACTGGTTTTGGTATCCTACAATGCTGCTCCGAAAATTGGCGTGCGGCGGCCCGGGGGTGGGGGAGGCGGCGTGAACGGGCCTCCCCAGGTGGCGGCCATCTAGCTGAGTTGCGCCCGCTCTTGCGGCTACAGCGTCTCGCTCACCATGTTGTTGAGTTGCTCCCACTCTTGCAGTGCAGCGATAGGCGGCTGCAACATGGCTCTTAAAATGGCGGACGGCTCCTCGGTTTTGGGCCTGGTCCAATCAAATGGCCCTGGGACACCTTGGAACTCGGACGCTTGCCTGCTAGGGCTTGGGCTCCATTCTCGAAAAGCGTCCCCTCAGCCGTGAAGATTCTACAAAAGTCTTGGGGGCCCCCGACTCCCGCAGGCTTCCGGTGGGGAGCGGCTGCCATGATTGCTCGCGGAATGACCATGACGGAGCCACGAGATGGTGGTGCTCTCATGCTGACGCCAGCTTCAGTCTGAATGATCCAGAAACAAGGTGGGGCTTTCATCGTTTGGGAAAAAAAAATGTTCTAAACCAATGAAAAGTGTTATTTTTAGGTCATATGACCAAGCCTTCCATCTTTAGGAAACCAAAAGTAAAATGAACCAATGAAAAGTTTTATAAACAAGTCACATGACCTGTTATGCGGCATAGGGCTACAAAAAGCGTAGAAAATCCGTTGGCACGTGAGGCGGCGTCAGTAGCGGACCGATGTGCGAATAGGCCGAAGGCAGCACAACGCGCCGAGATTCGGATGGCACCGAGGTGGTGTCCAGCAAATTGCCGCACTGGTGTGGCCATCCTACAATGCTGCTCCGAAAGACGGCGTGTCCAGCTGAGTTGCGGTCACTGTTGCGGTACAGTGACTCGAACGCGCCGAGATTCGGATGGCACCGAGGTGGTGTCCAGCAAATTGCCGCACTGGTGTGGCCATCCTACAATGCTGCGCCGAAAGACGGCGTGTCCAGCTGAGTTGCGGTCACTGTTGCGGTACAGTGACTCGAACGCGCCGAGATCCGGATGGCACCGAGGTGGTGTCCAGCAAATTGCCGCACTGGTGTGGCCATCCTACAATGCTGCGCCGAAAGATGGCGTGTCCAGCTGAGTTGCGGTCACTCTTGCGGTACAGTGACTCGAACGCGCCGAGATCCGGATGGCACCGAGGTGGTGTCCAGCAAATTGCCGTACTGGTGTGGCCATCCTACAATGCTGCGCCGAAAGACGGCGTGTTCAGCTGAGTTCCGGTCACTCTTCCGGCACAGTGACTCGAACGCGCCGAGATCCGGATGGCACCGAGGTGGTGTCCAGCAAGTGGCCGCACTGGTGTGGCCATCCTACAATGCTGCGCCGAAAGTCGGCGTGGGGTGCCCCGTTGGCTTATGAGGTGATGTCAGTAGTGGACTGATGTGTGAATAGGTCGGAACCAGCACAAGGCGCCAAGATCCGAATGGCAAGTCCTGGATGTTGAGTGCCTCAGTTGAGAGTTCTGAGCAGTGCTTGTAAGACTGTCTGAAGCTTATTTGCACCTGCTGCAGCTTCACTATTGCCCTGGTGTGGCCAAAGGTGGCACATGACATAGGCGGCCGGCTCCCGAGGTGCGGCTGAACTTTTTTCCTTTTCCTTTCTGCTTCTTTTCCTACAATCCGTTTCATCTGAAGACACGACCAGGTCCCTGAATGTGTGCAGCGGGACGCTATTGATTGAATGAAAATGGCGACTTGACACAAAGCTGACTCAAGCGTTACTGTTGATGCTATACAGACAAAAATTGGTTTTCAGTTTGTACATTCTTCAGGTTTTTTTTTTCCATCCAAGTCTGATTGAGAGTTTGTAGAAAAATGGCTTCAGATTTTCCACATACTACTCTTCAACATTCTTCCTAAATGTAACAATGTGAAACTCACTAGGAGAACGGCTGTTTCTGTTTCCTTTCAAAATGCTGCCAACAATATTTTCTGAATGGAAGACACCATCTTGTAGCATAAAGGGCCGAAAGGGGTTCTGGTCTGGCCGATGGTTGGTGGAGACATTTTGACTATATCTTGGACCTGCCCGGCCTCGCCCAAAATGGCGCCGGTATAAATGGGACTCGTAACTCCTTGCCCGCAAATGTATATCTAGAAAATGTTATTGTAAGTGGCCGTGTCGTATTTTAATTACAAAATGTACGTCCACCGATTCCGCAACTGTTAGACACCTTTGTTCTTGCAACCTAATGGCCCGCTCGTTACGTTCTTCTACAGTGTAAATGTCTCCTCATCATATACGATTTCAGTTTGCTCCGTGGCCGGCCCACGTGGTTATAGGCCCGTATTTGTATACTGACATTTTCACAATAAAGGTTTTTAAAACAAAACACGGTAGTAGTATTTACATTGGTAAAGTTTTTACTTTTAGTCACTGTTTTCGAATCAGTAAAGGCAAGTGAAATAAAGCAGTCCAATTACATGACGGATAAAAGGTATAATATGTAGGAACGCAGTAAAGATAAATGCTTAATAGCAGTTGTGTTTTTCATGTCTGCAATATAAAGTGATCGATAAGAATCTGATAATCAGGCGTATCGGCGACTAAGATAGCAGGCCGAATCTCTTTTACTCAACGGCTCCGTCATGGAAGGAAGAAACGCCCTTTTTCTCGAAAAAGGAATATATTTTACTTACAAGACAGTTGTAAATTTTCCGGGAAAGTACATTAGCCTGGAATATTATAACATATGTTTGAAAAAAAAATATTGTTCGAAAACAATAAAAAGCGTAATTTTTAGGTCATATGACCAAGCTTTTCATAATTAAATTAACAAAAGTAAAATGAACCAATGAAAAGTTTTATTAACAAGTCACATGTCCTGTTATGCTTACGTTGCGCGCTGCGCGCCGCGCCGCGGATCACTTCCGGGTGCGGTAACGCGGCGTGTCATATAACGCATTACGCGACAACGTAGGTCAAGAATATAGTCAAAATGTCTCCACCAACCAGCGTTCGGAACACAACTCCTTTCAGCAGTCCAAAAAGTTCTGTTAAATGACAACAGAGGGGACAGGCAACAAGAACCATCAGTCAAAGAGGGGAGGGCAAGTTCTTCTCTTCCGGGTCATGTTGGGGCGCTACCGGAACTGATCGAATTGGTAGTCTACAGTGTTTCTGGATGTTTCAGACTAAAGCTGGCGTCAGCATGAGACCACTACCATCTCGTAGCTCCGTCGTGGCCATTCCACGAGCAATCATGGCAGCCGCTCCCCACCAGAAGCCTGCGGGAGTCGGAGGCCCCCAAGACTTTTGTAGAATCTTCACGGCTGAGGAGAGGCTTTTCGAGAATGGGACCCAAGCCCTATCAGGGAAGCGTCCGAGTTCAAAGGTGTCCCAGGGCCATTTTAGTGGACCAGGCCCAAAACCGAAGAGCCGGCCGCCATTTTGAGAGTCCTGTGGCAGTCGCCTATCGCTGCACCGCAAGAGTGGGCGCAATTCAGCTGGATGGTGGGCAAGACACTGTAGCCGCAAGAGTGGGCGCAACTCAGCTGGATGGGACAAGGTTCAGAATTGAAGAGTCATCAAAAGGCAAAAAGTTCCGCCGGATCCCGGGAGCCGGCCGCCTATGTCGGGGGCGATCTCAGGCTACACCAGTGCTATAAGACTTGGGGAGGGTGTCGGAGCCAAGCGTCTTCTCCGAGTCCATGGCCATCACACCGCCCCTCAGGGGCCTCCGTCAAGCTGTTTAGGAAGGTAACATATCACATTGTTTTCTAATGCAGTCAGGTCCACAAACGACACTCACTTACTTTGAGAATAGTGAAGCTGCAGTAGGTGGAAATAAGCTTCAGACAGTGTTACAAGCGCTGCTCAGAACTCTTAACTATGGCACCCAACATCCAGAACTTATGCTATTTGAGAATGGCAGTGACATCGAAGCATCTCAGGGACCAAAACCATTAACGTACTTTCACGTATGAAAATCTTACTTGGGGAGGGGGCAGGAGCGAAGCGCCCCCTCCCAGTCAGCGCCACCACACCGTATGTTGAAAATTTGAAGCCATCGTTCTACAAAGTCAACCAAACTTGGATTAAAAATCTAGAAAAATGTACAAACTGAAAACCAGTTTTGGTCTGCATAGCATCAGTAGCAACGCTTGAGTCAGCTTTGTGTCAAGCCGCAAATTTGATTCAACAAAGCACAGACATTGAAAAAGGCTCAAATTCAGAACTCTAAACTATGGCACCCAACATCCAGGAGCTTGCCATCCGGATCTTGGAGCCTTGTGCTGCTTTCGATCTATTCACACATCGGTCCACTACTGACATCATCTTATAAACCAACGTTATGTAAATAGTTTTTTAATAAAATGTTTTACCCTGTTTCTTTGCTGGTGTGTTGTCTATATTTTTAATATTTGCATAGGGTTTGTCGTTATTTTGGGCGGGGTGGGTGACGGAGCCGAGCTGTCTTGCAGCCCTCATGGTGTGGAGCTCAGTTCATCTCACTATTTTCGTATTTCTCATGAAGGGTTGTTCCTAATATTTCTATTTTAGCGAGGTCAAAAAGAGATCCAATTAGTGGCCTACTGATTTTGCTCGATTACTTTTATTTTTTTTACACGATTTTTCACTATCTGCAAAGACTAAACAGAGTATTGCGACTTTGTGCTTGTTTGTAAATAGAGAATGATCCAAAGAGAACCAATTGTAAAACAGTAAATGCTTGGACAACAATCAATCAAATGGAGAGACAAGCAGCCACGACGGATTACAACGGGGGTAAAGGCCTGCGTTAACTACCCTTCAGTATCTGCAAAGAGAGAGTACTACTAAGACAAAAGAGGGGAGGGGGGGGGGGTGCAGCGTTCAAAGCACATCAGCGTGCATAAATACGAAAATGTTTTTATTTATCACGTACTTGACATTTTTAAGCTTTTCATATTTGCTATTAAAAAACCAATGAAATTCACAGAAAAAACCATAGGTTATAGTGGATATATAGTTAGGAATTTGCATTTACAAAACCTTGAAAATTCAATGAAAAAACCATTGGTTTTAGGCCATATATAGTTAGGGATTTGCATTTACAAAACCTTATTTTACTCGCATAAAACCATTGAAATTCCATATATAGTTATAAGCGCTAACTATATATCGCGCACCCGCAATCCACTGCTGATGATGTCACATATTACATCATTCATGACATGGTTAGTGACATCACTGATGACATCACTGATGACATCTCGAATGACATCACTGATGACATCACTGAAAACATCTCATTTGACATGACTGATAACATCACTGATGATATCATTCATGTGATAATACGATGAACCTCTTCAGACTCTAATATAACCTTAGATACAATCAGTGTAAACAGACACTCACAGACTGTCACTCATCCATGGAGTTACTCACACACCTAGTCAGTCATGCAAAGAATCAATCACACCTCCATTTCCTCAAATATACAGTTATACAAACTTTACTTATTCAAACATATACTAACACATATTTACTCTCTTATACAATCCCTGATACAAGTTCACAATGATCCATACAGCCACTCACACATTCACTGGCTCTTATGCACAGTTGTTTATATATGTCAACTCTCACATGTACTGTGTTTTACATATGTACTTACTTTGACATGTAGCACTGAGATATCCATTCACTCACCAATACACTCATGCACACAGTCAACCGCCCATACAGCTGTTTCCACATGCACTTTTGAAACCATACATCTAGTGAATCAACTGCTCACACATCTATGCACAGAGTCACACACCTCCCAGCTACCCACACACACTCACTCAGTATCCCATACAAATACTTGGGCAACCAATCAATAACCCATATAGTTACTCATATAGCTACTTATCAACACATGGAACAGTTTACAGAACAACAGACATAATGATGCACAAATTGAGACAGTTTAGTCATTAACCCATGCACTCAGTGAGACACATTTAATCACTCACTCATATAGTCAGTCATGCACCTACTAAATCCTTCATCCAGACACTTATATATCCACTCATTCTTCAATATGTAAGAGATATTTTAACTTTACAGAAACATACAGTTACTGGATGATGTCATTTGAGATGTCATCAGTGATGTCATCAGTGATGTCACTAACCATGTCATGAATGATGTAATATGTGACATCATCAGCAGTGGATTGCGGGTGCGCGATATATAGTTAGCGCTTATAACTATATATGGAATTTCAATGGTTTTATGCGAGTAAAATAAGGTTTTGTAAATGCAAATCCCTAACTATATATGGCCTAAAACCAATGGTTTTTTCATTGAATTTTCAAGGTTTTGTAAATGCAAATTCCTAACTATATATCCACTATAACCTATGGTTTTTTCTGTGAATATATATATATATATATATATATATATATATATATATATATATATATATATATATATATATATATATATATATATATATATATATATATATATATATATATATATATATATATATATATACATATTAGCCAGTCGGTAGTTATAAGGTTTCCATTGGAAAATCCTTTTTTTTGTTTTGCCAATAACTTTGGCGCCTTTTGGTTCAGCTGCTCTGTTGAAAGTTTCGGAGTGATCTGCAAAGCGGGTACCAAGAAATAAAGGGGGAGGGAGGAGCCAAGATGGCGACCTGAACGGACGCGCAGCCTTCGGCTCCGCCGGCCCCGGAATCCCGCACCACGATCCTGCTTGCCCGGCTACCCAGTTTTGGTGCTAAAAGGTGCGGGAGACGGAGCTGCTGCTGCCGGTGCTCTGCCGGCCTCTCCACCCGCCCGGGTTCGGATGCTGTGGACGGACGCGCCCTGGCCCGAGACCCAGCTTCTTCCGCAGCGCCCTGCTGCCCTCGCGCCCCCTCCCGCAGCTGCTCTGTGACGGTGGGTGAAACGGCTGGACGGAGCTTCCCTGGGTGATTACGACCAGCGCACTGCCTGCCAACGGGGACCGCAGCGCACTTTCCGGGCTGCATGGTGCCGGTCGGCTTGGGCGCCTCGCCAGCGGGACCTTTGTTCTTGGCCGCCATTTTATTGCTCCTTGCTCCGTGTCCCTCTGGCTGACGACGGCTGACCCAGCCCTGATCTGCGGGCCCCCCCAAGCAATTGTCGGCCCTCGGGTAATCCTCTGAGACGGGCGGCTCTTTGCTGACCGGTGGGTGATCGGCAACCGCCTGACCGCGTCCCGCTGCTTCCCCCCCTGCCTCTCCTTGCACTGGGCTGGACAGAATTCATGATGGCGCAGCAGATGGCTGCCTACTGCAACGCAGTCTACACAGCCCCCCATCACAGCAGCGAGCTCTCCGGCGTGAAAGGGATCGTAGCAGCACCTCCCCATGAGTCTGCGAACATGGGGTCTTTGCAGCCCACATTCACCCTTGCCGACGTTGTTGCAGCCCTGGGTGAGGTGCAAATGGAGATGTGGGACATCTGTAACGCGCTGGGAGCACGACTCGATGCCTGTTCCCGAGATTCCAGCCTGGAGCAGGGGCATTGTCTTCGACAAGACTCCGGACGGGAGTTACTACAGCCTGAAGCCGCAACATTGTTTCGTGAGATTGCAGTGGAAGATATTGTAGCCATCGCAGGAGCCGGTAATGGTCTGTTGCCTCTTATTGCTACCATCAACGACACAGTGTATCTCCCTTGCTCCACGCAGAACTGTGTGCAGCAGCGCGAGAGATCGTGGCCTGGGCTATCAGTGTTTTGTTCTCCTGCCTCACCACCGGCATGCTTGCCTTGGATTTGCTTTGTTCTGCTTTGTGGCTTGTACGGCTGGACTATGCTAGAGCGGACTGGGACCGCGGTGGACTCTTTTCCTGGGATCGGACGCCATTCTTCCTTCGATTGTGCACCTCCCCCCTCCCTCGAGCGGCCTTCCTTTGTTCTCCTGCACCACACCGGACTAGCGAGCGGAGGGGGTGAGAGACTGAGCCCCAGGACTGGCCAGGGATAAGGGACTTTCTTTGCTTAATTCCCGGGCGGGTGTGTGGAGGTAGGGTGGACCCCGAACTTGGCTTGCTTTATTGCTGATTACGTATTGATTCACTCCCCACTGTATTGCTTGCTGCAGCTTTATTGATGTTGTTATTGGGGTGGGGATTGATTATTGGACCGGCGGAGCTTGCGCGCATGTTTAATTGACCCTCCTCCCGGATCTTTCCTAGGGGCGTTCAGGGACGGGGTTCCTGTTCTTACTCCCTATGTCATTGGAATTAGTTCTTTATTCTTACTTTCACTTTCGCTTTCTCTTCTTCCTCTTTTCTCTTTTCTTCCTCTATTTCGGGTTTACGGGGCGACACACACTCTGCTAGGGGGGGGTAAGCCATAGCCTCTGCATGTGTGTAGGGTGGGGGGTTTAATTATTAGTTGAGTTTTTTCTTTCTATGGTTCCATTTTTGCTTTCTTTGATTTTCCCTTCTTTCTTAGGCCCGTGTTGGGTATGCTGGGGGATGGGTGGTGGCGCCATTGGAGATGGGTTGCTGGGACAGCTTCCTGTGGTCTTACTATTCTGTGGCCATCCTCTGGTCGGGACTTGCATGTTGTGAATTGCTCTGCCAGACATGGATGTTTTTTGTCGAGTCCCGCCTACATGGACCTTGCTTTTTCTTTTTCGTTGCTTGAGTGCGGAGCGGTATGACCTGACCTTACTATTTGTGCAAAAAAAGACTTTGAAATTAACCTACATTGCTCCTATGCCTAGGTATGACGGCGCTTTCCAGTCTACTCTTGTATTGCAACCATTGTCGTGCCGCATTACCATGGCGTCGTATTGTATGCACCAGTGCTAAATGTGTGACCGTGGCCGGCCGGATGGTTGTGGGCCCGTATTTGTACTGTCTTTTAGCACAATAAAGGTTTTCAAAAAAAAAAAAAAAAAAAAAAAAGAAATAAAGGGGGTTCCAAAACGTGTTTTCCCAATGTTATGGCTAAAGGGATTTTTCATTTATTGAACATAACTACAGCCCGAACTGCAGGATGGATTTACACCAAATTTGGCAGGAAGCTAGATGTTGGTCCGGAAAGCATGCCTTTTTGTGATTTGGTGTAAATCTGTTCACTAGTTTCAGAGATATTTTAATTAAGAAAATATAGATATCTGGGGACAGGAGTTCTTGCAGTGGACTCTCGGATCCCACTGAAATTTGTTGGCTGTAAGAAAAAGGGTGGATCCTGTTCGAAAGACGGCCGCACCAGGGAAAAAACCCAATCCTTGTTCGGCACTTCCTCCTCAAGGAGCTGCACCCATGAGCTCCTGATTCAACATGTTTGCCGAAGTTTTTTGAGGAAGAAAAATGCACTCATATTCGTGGTATTTGAAAATGATGTCGTCAAGGAAGCATCTTTTTGATTTATAATCCTTTTATTTATTGTAGGTGATTAGGTTCATAGGTAGGAAGAAAAGCAAAAATAGCTGACACGTGTTTCGCCCATGGCGCCGAGGGCTTTCCCAAGGCAATAACTTTTCCATGTGTTACATAACAACGTCAAAGGTACATCCACCCTCGTCGCTGCGGTCCCAATACTGAAATTTGATTGGCTGCCAAGTTTTGGCAGTCACCTTGGCTTCAAGCCGAGTCCCGAAAAAAAGGAAAAAATAACGAAAAGGGGGAAGATATGGTGGGAGGGTCCCAAAGGGAACCTGCCAAGGGTTAAAAGTATTTTTGAAATTTAATTTTGCTGCAAATTCGCTATTGAACCAGCAGCAAAAAAGAAAAAAGCCCCCCGTGTGGGCTAAATCCTGGAGACATATGATAAATAAAGTAGGGCATGCATGGGGCCCCACCCCTAGGGGAGCATTACGATCGCGGACGGACTTGCGTCCGTCCGCGAGCCCTGAGTAGGAGGGAACGTCCGCATGTGCTACGGCGTTCCCTCCTGTGCAATTAGGATGTAACCGCCAACCTGGCGGTCACATCCTCTATATTTAACATTGCGGCGGGTGCGGCTTCAAGCTGCACCCGCCACAATGTCAAAAAGACATGCCTAGCATTTACATGCAGAAAGCGACAGGCACCGCGCGGTGCCTGCTGCTTTCTGCATGTAAAAGCAGGGGGGTATCATAGGTTCCCCCCATGTGCACCCCCCACCCAACCTTCACCCAGGGGGCCCGCAACGGGCCCCCGAAGTGAAGATCCGTATGCTTTTCCACGGCGGAGAATCCGCCGCGGAAAAGCATGTTGTAGAAGCCATCCTAATATGTCTGGCGGTGTCTGAGGGACACCGCCACCATATTAGAGCTTTTCCGCCGAGGTTGTAAGCCGACCGCGGCGGAAAAGCGGCAGACTGAAACCAAGACCCACCAGCCATCCTAATGTGGCGGTGGGTCTTTGGTGGGTCCGCAGCGGTTTTCACGCATCCTCCAGGCCGGCGGTGGCTTCCGCCGGCCCGGAGGATGTGGGAAAACCGCGATCATAATGGGCCCCCTAGTATTTAATTAAACCCGTGGACCACCACCTCCCCAGGGTTTTTGTTTTGAAATATGGAGGGGTGCCAACATGGCAGCCCTGTGCCCCAGGGACCATCACCTCCCTGGGACTTGTTTACTCATTAAATGAGGGGCCTCCCAGATCCCCTGCCAGCCCCGGAGACCGCCACCTTCCCAGGGCCTTACAATAAAAATTGCAGGGGATGAGCAGAGCAAACCCCCCCCCCACAGCCTCAGGGGCTGCCACCTACTTGGGGCTTTAACTTTAATTAAGGGGAGGGGCACGTGGACCACCCTAGCCCAACGGGCCGCCACCTCCCTCGGGCTTTACTTACATTGAATGTGGGGATGCCAGCTAGCCACCCGCCACTCTGGGGACCACCAACTCCATGGGACAAGTTTTAAAAAAAGAGGGGGCTGCTCGGACCCCTCCTGGAGCCAAAGATGGCCCTGGGCCCCCACCTCCGAGGGCTGGCTCCTGCTATGTACCACAGTGCCCACCCCCAGGACATAGGGGTTTGATATGGCTTGGCGGGAGCTTCACGGCTCCGGCCAAGCCATTGCAAAGTGTGTTCGCTTTCAGCAAGCAAGAGCATAATTGCTTTGACAGAGAGGGATTCTGCTTGCCTTTTACCTGCAGGTAACTGCATAGAAGATGATGAAGAGGAAGAGCAATGTAGACAGGCGGAAGGAGGAAAGCTATGTAACATGTGCCTCCTCAGTTCTTGTGAAGCGTACGCTTTTGTTCCGCACACAAAGTAGGTGTTTGGGGAGGCAACCAGGGGCGGTGGAGATGTCGTATTCAAAGTCATTGTCATGGCACAAGAACTGTCCCCAACGTACTCAGTTCCCAAGCCTCTGATACACATTAGTTCAGAAATGCGAACAACAGCTAGCGGTGGGGTCCGCTTGGCAAGTGTCCTTGTTTTGAAGCTGGAGAAGCGTGTTCTACTGGTAGATTCGAATACCAACATTTCCTCCTTCTCGTCCTTAGACATGCTTATAGAACTGTTCTTTGGGCAAACAGCATTGTCTGTCTTTTTTCTGCCAGAACTCATCTTGCAATTGTTGGAGAGTGATGTCGGCAAGGCCGCTGGACCGATGGGCGCCCATGATGAGCGACATCCAGGCAGCACAAGGGGCATGTATAGAGTAAAAGTAAGGTAGGAAGGGATCACTGACAGAACCTCGACAGACTTACGTACCTGCCGCCACCGCCGAGAGTCACTTGCTGGCGCTTACCTGAACTTACCGGGCAGAATTCCAGCCGCCACCGCCGAGAGTCATCCCAGGGCATAATTAACTTACCTGTGCAGACGCTTTGGCCGCCACCGCCGAGAGTCAATCCTGGGCATTGGAATCCGCGCCGCCGCTCCGGGGGACTACAACTCCCGGCAGGCCTCGCGGCGGCGCGTGGAGGTGACGCAACACGCACTAGTGAGTGCTTCCAGGGAGCATAAAGGGAGAAGGAGCCCCGCGTCGCGGGACGCGAGCGGGACGCCCGGGGCGAAGCCCGGGCAAAGGGCGGGCCGTCCGAGGCCGTCCGAAGTCGGCCAAGGTTGGGTTGGGCCAGGGACTCTGCCCTACTTTTCCCAGGCCCACAGACGGACACAGTGTTCCAGACCCATCAAACTCCAGGTAAAACAAACACCTTTTATTTCTTGTGAGCCACGATCTTGCACCAATTCCTCAATCCATCTGTATAAATGCCTGGGAGAAGGTTAACTCCAGTTACAAACACCATGGAGAACTACCTTGTCCAAGTTGTGGCGAAAATAAATAGCGATAGAAGGTCTTCCTTGGGCTTAGACTCATCTACACAATCCCCACTTGCAGACAAAGAGGCAGAGGATTCTTTTGCTCTGCTAAACAGCAGCCTCTCTGGTGTGGCACATGCTTCTACTCAGGACACAGTTACTATCCAGCCCAGTGGCATAGTAGCTAGCACTGAAGAAAATAGTGACAATGAAGTAGTGACTGTGACCCCTACGAATAGTGAGTCCACCATCCCCACTGCTGTCCCTATTCCTGCACCGAGGGTTACAGGGGGCAAAAGAAAAGCCATACAAAAACGGGGGGGTTTAAGGTCAGCTAAAAATAAAGTTGCAACGCCACCAAGGAAAATACTTGATGAGGAGGAGGATGATTTGACTGGGGAAACTTATGTGACCCTTTCTAACGCCCAATTCCAGAAATTTTGCAGCTTGATGGACACAAAAATCAAGGGGATAGTTAAACCTTTGATAAGTAAAATTGACAAACTATCTGCCGAGGTATGTAAACTAGAAGGTTTACTTGGAAAAACTTTGGGGGAGGTAGGAAAACTCCCAGAAGTCATCACGTCCAGTATTCAGCCATTGGTGAGTGAAATTCAATCGAGCAAATCCAACGGACTGATTCCTGCTGTTGTGCCAAACCTCCCAATGGCTCCACTGATAAATCCACCTGATAACACCTTTGGTGCTGTACCCTCTGCCCCTCTTAATGGTGAACCTAATACTTCGAAAGGGTCCTTCGAGCTTGTGGTGGAAGCCTCGCCACTAGTTCTTGTACTAGCAAATGTACCCCCACTAGCTCCTGGTGAAACAGAATCAACATCATCACTTCTAAATAAATCCTTATCATGGCTAACTAACAACATGGCCATAGCTCCCTGGGGCAAACAGCAACTAGCTGAAGAACTGGTAAACGCTAGAAGAGTTGAGTGGATTGGGAACAGGGAAAAAAAGTTCAAGGGAGATTGCGTTGTGCTCAATCTTTCTGACCCTGAGGTTTTACCAAACATTTTGCCTAATATCTTCCCTCCACAGAGACGATCTACTTCTATTGTTCCACTGACTCTAGACTTCTTCTATCCCCGGAAAGGCAGAGGCCCCAATTCAAGCACCTTAAGGACAAAATGGAACGTTGTAACCAAAAGGGGCAGTAAGAATTTTGGCTCCGTTGAGTGGGGTCTAGGTCTGGAAAACAGATTCTTTGCCCTCTCCAATTTAGATGCTTGTGATTGACAAACAATTAAATGCATGCCTCTGTTGCAAACCCCTCCGGTTGCTTGTATAATAGGGGAGCATAGTCGTTTTACAGGTACGCAAGACGAGTCACGTAATCCTGATGCTGCTGTAGGAATATTTTCTGCAAATGTAAATGACAATGTTAATGATGATGCAATGTTGAATGGGTCTGATCACAGTTCTGAATCAAATACGGTATATGCCACCGGGAACCTATTGTCTTGGAATGTTGCTGGGCTTTGTTCCAAAATGGACTGTGGCGAATGGTTTGGGTTTGTCAGCCAGTATGATGTTTGTATTTTTCAAGAAACATGGTCCTGTGATCCCGTTTTTGCTTTGGGGTATTTGAATTTCCATGTACCGGCTACTAAGGGCCCCAAAGGGCGACCGATGGGGGGACTCACCATATGGGTCCGCCAGTCCCTGAAGATCGTTGTGAAAAATCTGGAGCTTAATCAAAAAGACATTCAGCTCATTAGACTTACGAGGGACTTATCCACCTCCATTGACATTTATAATATATACGCTAGAGGTGGAAGCGCAGGAAAATCAGTGGTCCTATCGTCTCTGTATAATTTCCTAGACATTCACTCTTCTGGGAATAACATTATACTGGCAGGTGACCTAAACCGCACTTTTGAACCACTAGATACTGGTGAGGCTTTTTTAGGTGCGGAGGAAGATAAGATCTGGGATATCCCCGCACTCGATACAACCCCAATAACTCGCTGGACCGAGGATATTCTAGGTCTAAATGCTATGTGCCTTGAACTTGGGTTAAGGGCTTTGAATGGTCGTACTAAGTCAGACAGAGTACCAGCCATGACTTTTAATAATGGGAGATATGAGAGCCGCATTGACTACGTTATATGTAGTATGCCCCTATGGTCATCTGTTACTGATATGGTTGTTATGGAAAGGCCCGAGAGTGATCACAACCCTCTATGTGTTCTCCATAAATGGTGGCTGTCTGATGCTATTGCTCCTAGTATTTGTGCTGATTCCTTACCCCCGTTGATTGTGCCAACTAATGACTTACGCAGGCTGAGGTGGACTAGCGTTAGAACAGATCCGCTGGTTTTAGAAAAAATAAGTATGGCAACCGACAAGGCTATAACGGCCCTTGAGGGTGAGGCTGGGCACCTTCCTAGCCAAAACATTGTTACCAAGGTCCATGAAGATCTTTTTAATGAAATTAAATGCCACTTTCTGAAACCGGTACATAAAAAGAGGACCTGTGCCTATAGAGCCGCTAGATGGTACAATCACGACTGTAGGGTGGCAAGAATCTCCTTGGGAGATGCAATTAAGAATAACAATTTGGAGGCCATTAGATCAGTCAGGAAACAATATAAGCAGTGCATAGCTAAAGCGAAAAAAGATTGGGATGAAGCCCACTGGAATAAGCTAAAAAGTGCAAGCGACCAAAAGCATTCTAGGTTATTTTGGCATATAGTCAAATGAGGACATGAGAGGCTAGAAGAGGCTAGTACTAACAATGTCCCCCAGGATGCCTGGGTTAAATTCTTTAGTGATCAGTACGCTTCCAGAGATCAGACAGTAGACAGTAGATGCCTGCCTGTTTTACTAGCAGACGATGACATTTTCACGCAGAGCGAAAAAGTGACTGCCCTTAAAACTGTTCGAAGTGGTCGCGCCCCCGGTATCGACGGGGTTCCAGCAGATGTTTTTTTGAATGATACTGAAAGATGGTGCAAATACATCCATCTGCTAATAAACTATATCACCAGAGGTGCAGATATCCCAGTAACCTGGCGGGGTGCTGTAATCATCCCGGTATATAAGAAAGGAGATCGAGCTCAGCCCTGTAATTATCGCCCTATTAGTTTAATAGATACTATTCAAAAAATAGTGGGGCGAGTAATCGTTAATAGGTTGCTCGATTGGGCCGATGAAAACAACATTCTATCTCCCTTCCAGGCTGGATTTCGCAGGGCAACCAGCACTGTGGATCAAGTCTTTCGTTTCCAACTGATCCAGTGGAGGACCGTGGTGCTAGGCGGAGGCAGCCTGTATGCAGCATTCGTTGATCTGCGGGCTGCCTTCGACCTGGTACCAAGGGCAAAACTGTGGAAAGTGCTTGAGACACTAGGGGTCCCTGGGGACTTGTTGACTTTAATTATGCGATTGCATGAGGGCAACTATGCCAAAATTCGATGGGGTGGGTATGGAAATGACACTGCCGAATTCCCCGTTGAGCGCGGGGTTCGGCAAGGATGCTCAATGGCCCCTACTTTGGTTACCCTTTTTATCAATGGTATTGTCTCCCGCATGCAATCTCGGGCTGTGGATGCTCCTTTTCTTGCAGGTGAAAAAGTCCCTATTTTAATGTTCGCCGATGATACCTTAATTTTATCTAAAACCCCAAGTGGTCTGCAAAAAGCATTGGCAATATTTGATGAGTTCTGTGTAGATCACGGACTGGAGGTGAATGCGTCCAAAACAAAACTCATGGTTTTTAATCCACACAGAAATTTTAAATCAAAAATTTCCATGAGTGGACGCATTCTGGAAGTTGTGAAATCCTTCACCTATTTGGGAATCCTTATCTCTAATGACAATAAGTGGCAGCAACATCTTAATATTGCTACATTAAGGCACAAGCAACTAGCTGGCACTATTATCAAGGAACATAGGAAATCACTGACTAAACCTATCAAACCTCCCTTGATAATATATGAGGCAAAAGCAATTGGGTCTGCTTTGTACGGTGCGGAGCTATGGGGGCATGAAAATCTCCAAGAACTCCAAACATCAGAAAATAAATTCTTAAGGTCATTGACAGGTACCCCACAGAGCAGTCCGCTATTGCCCCTGCGTTATGAGCTAGGCAGGAGAGAAATTTCGGAAATGGCAAAATCATGCCCGATTTTATACTGGCGTAGGCTCTGGACTACGCCAGAGCTCTCCCACTATGCGGACGGGTTCATAGATGTTATTAAAGCTGACCGTTATAATAAAATCAGATGGTTTAAAACATTAAAGAATGCATTGTTCGATTTAGGACTAAATGCTTTATGGACCGATCCAGCTGGGGCTTCATTTCCCTCTAAGTCCACTTTAAAAATCATTTTCTGGGAATATGTTGTTAATAGGAGTATGCTCAGTACTAACAGTGGGTCCATGACCACCAGTTTCCTAGAAGTCAAGATGTACCCTATTTATGAAATGTATTGGGATTACATAACGAACCCCATGGACAGAAAACTGCTCTTCCAATTGAGGGTTGGTTCGCTCCCCCTCCGTAATTTAACATCTAAGTGGAAATCAGGGGGTGCAGCAATTTGTCCAGTGTGCGGGGTAGGAAAAGAAACTCTTGGTCATTTTTTGTTTTCTTGCCCAGTATATTCTGCCCCAAGGAGAGCTTGGTTGGCTCCTATGTGCAGGAACTTAGGCACAAAAAGTAGCATGGTAGCGCTGCGTATTGTAAAATCCACTACTGTAAATTGGATCATAATTGCCACCGCAAAGTACTTGGGGTGGGCGTGGGTTATAAGGCAGAGATTGCTGGTAAGCTAATTACTCACTGCCAAGTTGATCAGAGACTGCTAGACAACTGTCTATTCTCTGTAACTGCTTATTAATAGTTCAGAGACTGCTAGACTAATGTTTATTCTCTGTAAATCTTATATAGCTGATCAGAGACTGCTAGACTTGTGTCTATTCTCTGTTAACGCTCATTTAATGTATCATCGGTATGAAATTTTAACGGTATGAATTTTTGAGGGTTTTTTACTGTCATTGTGATTATCATTATCATTTCCTTGGGATTGTGATTCTTTATTGTCATTGTGATTATCATTTCCTTGGTATTTTTAATAGTAATGAACTTTGCACCTGTATCTATGATGTGTTATAGTTTTTTAAATTGTGTAATGTGCTGTGTCTAAATGACTCTGTAAATTTAATCGCTTTTTATTATATGTTTGTATGTCTGCTTTTATGAGTAATACTCGAATAAAGCACTTTTGAAACTTGACAAAATATCGAGGTTAAAATATCGAATGACAGAATATCGACTTCCTATCTTCAAACAGGTAAGTGCAAAAATATCGACTCCAAAATATCGAGTGTAAAAAATATAGAATGTCAAAATATCGAATTTTTTAAATATGTTAAAAGTAACTTAAAAGTAATATAACAATAAATTATATTATTATAAACATATTTAAAATACTTAAATGTAAAATTAAGAAATAATTAATGTATCTTAAAAAAAATGTTTAATACATATATATATATATATATATATACATATTATTAACTAAACATATACAATATTTTTACCATAGGATAGCGAGAGGGTTAAATGTACTGTAACGACTCCAGTGAGTGCAACAGTAGGGAAAGCGTTGGATAGCGAAGGGGTAAAAATTACTATTCCATCTCCAGAGAGTGCAACAGTAGGGAAAGCATTGGATAGCGTAGGGGTAAAAATTACTATTCCCACTCCAGTGAGTGCAACAGTAGGGAAAGCGTTGGATAGCGTAGGGGTAAAAATTACTATTCCAACTCCAGAGAGTGTAACAGTAGGGAAAGCTTTGGATAGCGTAGAGGTAAAAATGACTATTCCAACTCCAGAGAGTGTAACAGTAGGGAAAGCGTTGGATAGTGTAGGGGTTTAAATTACTATTCCAACTCCAGAGAGTGTAACAGTAGGGAAAGCGTTGGATAGTATAGGGGTTAAAATTACTATTCCAACTCCAGTGAGTGCAACAGTAGAGAAAGAGTTGGATAGCGTAGGGGTTTAAATTACTATTCCGACTCCAGTGAGTGCAACAGTAGAGAAAGCGTTGGATAGCGTAGGGGTAAAAATTACTATTCCAACTCCAGAGAGTGCAACAGTAGGGAAAGCGTAGGATAGCGTAGGGGTAAAAATTACTATTACCACTCCAGAGAGTGCAACAGTATGGAAAGGGTTGGATAGCGTAAGGGTAAAAATTACTAATCCAACTCCAGTGAGTGTAACAGTAGGGTAAGTGTTGGATAGCGTAGGGGTAAAATTTACTATTCCAACTCCAGAGAGTGTAACAGTAGGGTAAGCGTTGGATAGCGTAGGGGTAAAATTTACTATTCCAACTCCAAAGAGTGTAACAGTAGGGAAAACGTTGGATAGCGTAGGGGTTAAAATTACTATTCCAACTCCAGTGAGTGGAACAGTAGAGAAAGCGTTGGATAGCGTAGGGGTAAAAATTACTATTCCAACTCCAGAGAGTGCAACAGTAGGAAAAGCGTAGGATAGCGTAGGGGTTAAAATTACTATTCCAACTCCAGTGAGTGCAACATTAAGGAAAGTAAATACTTATTATATAAATATAAATATCATAAATAGTAAAATCTATTGCAAATTAATTTAAATATTTAAGAATTGTGTACATTATATTACATATTCTATTAAAATGATAAATAAAAATTATTTAATAATATAAATTACTTACTAATACTAATTATTTACCTATTAACAATCAATTAATTTAACATTTTTAAATATTTTACAAAATAAACTCAATATATTTATTTAAACAATTGAATTACTTACAATTTAATGACTTCAAAATCTATTCCTCTATATACACACAACCCACTACAGAAATTAAATTAATTAAATTAACATATTTATTAATTAATCATTTAAATGTATTTACCAATTATATTGTAATTAAATCCCAATTAATAATTAATTAACAATTAATTCGAAATAAATACCAATAAGTTAAATGACATAGTTAATTCATGATTATTAAATTACTTCCCACCCTAATCCCCTATAAATCCACATCCCACTACAGAAAAGAAATTACATTTTTATTAACAATTAATCAATTATATTTATTTACCGATTATATTTTAATTAATTACCAATTAATGATTAATTAACAATTAATTTGAAATAATTACCAATTAATTAAATAACATATTTAATTAATTATAATTACATTACTTCTCACCCTATTCCCCTATAAACCCACAACCCGCTACGGATAATACATTACAAAAAACGTATATATTTATCAATTAATCAATTAAAATTAATTTCCAATTATATGTAAATTAATTACCAATTAATAATTAATTAACAATTACTTTTAAATAAATAAAAATTAAATAATTAACATATTTAAATAATGATAATTAAATTACTTCCCACCCGATTCCCCTATAAACCCACAACCCGCTACAGATTTATATTACACAAAAATTAAACATTAATATTAACTTACCTTAAATTCGATATTTTTGTTGTCTATATTATGTCTAGTCGATATTATGTCCATTCTATATTTTTGATTCGATATTATTGCTATTCTAGTCGATATTACATTTTTCTAGTCGATATTTTTGTAGTCTATATTATGTCTAGTCGAAATTAAAAACTCGATATTATGTCCAGTCGAAATTAAAAACTCGATATTATGTCTACTTACCGTAGGAAGGGTATGTTATTCTCCGTGGACTGAGGCAGGAGACCACAGACCCAACAGTTTGTTTTATTCAATACCTCATTGTGTTGATTCAACATTTGGATGAAGGTGTTGTTCCAAAACTCTTGTAGCCTATTTCTGAGATCAGGGGACAAGAAGACATGGGAGTGTTCAGGAGCGTGGCATCAGTGGGCAATATGGTATCCTTGGCTGGTGCCACTTCCTCTATGATCCAGAAGAGGATGGCGAAGATGATAGTGAGGAGGAGAACTGTTGTCAAAACTATTGATCTGTTGTTATGCAGTTTGTTGCATAGCTCTATCTTCTTTTTGGAAAGTTTCCTTGTTTCATTGTTGGTCATAATCAGTCTTCTTTTTGGGCCCTACAGCAGTTGGAGAGTGAAGGTGAGCCCTATGTGTCGCCGATAGCTGGTGGTTGCTTCTCCTGGCTAGGCTTCTCAGTTTCCCGCTACCCAGGGCTTTAAGTGGGATAAAAAAAACTGGGGGGTCTCTCAAAGGGGCGTGACCAATGTAATCAGGGGCGTGGCTTAAAAATCGTAAACCAAAAATCTGTGTTTAGCATAGTGTGCCGGCCGACTTGTATTTTGCTGTTTGTGTCATTGCATCTAAATATGATACAACAAGTAACATCATACCTACAACAAGTCAGCACTATTGGCTTTGACAATGGTTGGTAGTTGCAAAAGTTAAATAAGCAGCAACTTTGGCCTGTCGATAATGTTGAAAAAGCTTCCACTTAAAGTTCTGGTGACACCACAATAATGTTGCTGCACCTGAGTCTCAGAAAGAGAAGGGAAATACAGAGAGAAAATGACTCTCTTTAAAGGATTTCCCTTCCCCTACAACGCTCACCTGGCATGACCTCATGCAGTCACTTCTCCACTAGTGAGAACTGAGCAGTGTCAGCAGTGTCAGCAGCGCACATGATGTGCCTGCAGTCTCTAAACGGGTCTCTATCAGGCTCTATTTTGTGCCCTGGCACTTTTTCCCGGACTGCAGCAACAGCAGGCTGTCACTGCAGTCCGGGAAAAAAGACAGTCTGCCTGTGCCAGGGCTCAAAACAGAGCCCGATAGAGACCCGTTTCGAGCCTCCCTTAAAAAAACTGCAGGTGCGCAGACCCGGAGAGACTCGGCCCACTTAAAGCCCTGCCGCTACCCTGGAACACCAAGCCACCCTTCCAGATAATACTACTGCCCTGCAACTTTTGGCTCACCTCCCCTGCCCGGTCGCTAGAGCCCCAGAGGCCGTGCGTGGGCGGAGATTGTATCTTTCTTTAGTTGGCACAGTGTTATCTTTGAACAATTCCAGTTCTGGTTCTGGGAGACCACACACAGGGGGGTCGTACGTCAAAACTTCCTTGTAGGTGGACAAGGTGGGATCGGTTTGAGTGATGCTGGGGACCCTCCGGCAGTGAACGGCATGGATCCAGGATGTCTTGCCTTCCACTCGCAGGGCCGTTCTGGTGGTCAGCAGGACTAGGAGGGGTCCTTTCCACCGGGGTTCCAGCATCTTTTTGCGGGCAAAATTCTTCACCAGCACATAATCACCGGGCCGGATGGCGTGTCCCGGCCCAGTGGATCGATCAGGTAATGCTTCCTGGACCTGCTGATGAATGGAAGACAAAGTGTGTGTAAGTACGACAAGTAATCACTCAATAATTCACAAGGGGAATCAGACAGGGTGGTAGCGGGGGTGCGCCCCAGATGTTCATTGGGCGTCCAAAGACCACCTCATATGGAGTCAATGAGGTGCAGGAATGCGGGACGGATCTTATTGATAGAAGGGCCAGTGGTAGCGCATATGGCCATTTTAGCCCTGTAGTTTCTACTATATTGGCTAGTTTGGATTTGATTGTGGCATTGTATCTTTCCACTAGGCCTGCTGATTGGGGGTGGAAGACTGCATGAAATTTTTGTTGAACCCCTAATCCTGATAGTATATGATTGACTATTTCTCCAATGAAATGACTCCCACTGTCACTCCATAGGACCCGGCAAAGGCCGAAGCGGGGAAAGAATACCTTCAGCAATATCTTGGCAGTGGTTAGGGCAGTGTTATCTCTGACCGGGTAAGCCTCCACCCATTTGCTGAATGCGCAAACAACCACTAAAACATATTTAAGGTTGTTGCATCGTTCCATTTTGATATAATCCATCTGCAGGACTTCAAAAGGTGATGTAGGGATGGCATATCCTGCTCGTGGTACTCGAGTCCCTTTACCAAGATTATAGTGGAGACAAACCAAACACTGTTGGACCAGCCTGGAGGCAGTAGACCGGAGTTGATTGTTATCCCACACTTCCTGTAATATTTTATTCATGGTGGCAGCATTGGTGTGTGCTGGCAAATGAGTCATGTTCAACAATGGGAGGTATTAAGCATTTGGTAATTTCCAAAGTTTTGCATCTTTGGATCGCCAACAATTTTCTTCATCAAGCATGCCCTCCTTATCCCAATTTTGAAGTTCTTCAGAGGTGGCAGTGGATTGGATGTCCCTGATCTGTTGTCTAACATCATGCCATTTCTCTGCTTGGGATTTTACTATGTACATAGGGGTATGTATTCTTTCCTGTGCAGTAGCCTGGGCTGTCTCATTAGCAAAAGTATTTCCTAACCCGATTTCGTCTGTGACCTTCTTGTGTGCGTCGCATTTAACAATAGCTAATGTTATGGGTAGTGTCAAGGCTTGGAGCAATGCAGTGACTAAGTCACCATGCTGAATGGACGTACCATGTGATGTTAAAAACCCTCTTTCCTTCCAAAGGATACCGAAACTGTGGGCTACCGCGAAGGCATACTGGCTGTCGGTATAAATGGTGACAGCGAGATCCTGGCTAAGGATACAAGCGCGGGTGAGAGCTATAAGTACTGCGGCCTGGGCCGATTTCTTTGGAATGCGTGCAGTCTCAACAATGGTGTTGGTAGTGGTGACGGCATAGGCAGCAGATGTGGTACTGTTTGATAGTTTAATACAAGACCCGTCCACCCACAATTGCCCATCCTGTTCTATGAGAGTGGTGTCTTTTAAGTCTACCCGTCCCTTAGTCTGTTCTTCTGTTCGAAAAAGGCAGTCATGTGGTATGTCTGGGATGTCAGAATCTGGTGTGGGCAGGAGTGTGGCAGGGTTCAGGGTCGCACATCTCTTTAGCGTGATATGGGGTGCTAACAGCGTAAGTTCGTATCCTGTTAGTCGTGCACTAGTGAGGTGTTGTGTCTTTGTCTGATTCAGTAATATGTCGACTGCGTGTGGAACTAATACTGTCAATCTAGATCCCAACACAATCCCTTCACTTTGTCGGATAGAGACGGCCGCTGCTGCAACCGCTCTAAGGCAGGAGGGCAGACCTCTGGCCACAGGGTCTAGGATGGCTGAAAAGTAAGCACATGGGCTTTGTTTGGTGCCATGAATTTGGGTCAGGACTGAAAGAGCACATCCTGAGCGTTCATGGGTGTAGAGGCAGAAGGGTTTAGAGTAGTCAGGTGTGCCCAATACTGGTGAAGAGCAAAGAGCGTGGCGTAAGATTTGAAAGGCTTGGTCATGCTCATATGTCCAAGGAAGAGGTGTGGGTGTATCTTTCGTAAGCAAAGCAAGGAGTGGTTTAACTATGAGGGAAAAATTTGGTATCCATTGGCGACAAAAGGAAGTGAGTCCAATTAGTGAGCGAACATCTCTTTGGGTGGTGGGAGAGGAAAGGTGTAGTATTGTTTGGATGCGGTCAGGTGTGAGAGTACAACCCTTCTTAGACAGCAGATGGCCGAAGTAGGTCACCTGCTGTCTACAATATTGTAGCTTATTCTTGGATACCTTATGGCCTGTGATGCCAAAAAGCGTAGTGTAGTAAGAGAGGCAGTGCGAGCCAGGGCTGGGGTGCCTGCAGCCAACAGAATGTCATCGACATATTGGATGAGAACAGCGCCGGGTAGTAACTGTATCTGGTCAAGCTGTTGTTTAAGGGCCTGGCTGTAGATACTAGGGCTTTCAGTATACCCTTGAGGAGCCCGACAGAATCTGTACGATCTGGTTTTATGGTGAAACCAAAAAGATAGGGTGAATCAGGATATATTGGTATGGAGAAGAAGGCATTTTTGAGGTTAATAACTGTAAAGGTGGTAGCAGTTGAGGGGATCATTGTCAATATAGTTATTATGTCAGAGACCACAGGATATTGTGGGACCACTATTTTTTTAACTGCGCGGAGGTCAATTACAAAACTGTATATTTTCTCAGAGGTGGACGTACGTTTCAAAACTGGAAGGATGGGACTATTGCAAATGTTAGACTGAACTTCCTCAACTACCCCAGCTGCAATCATGTCCTGTACTATAGTCATGAGAGCCTTTTCGCCGTCTGCAGAAATTTTATACTGAGGGAGGCAGGGAAGAGGTGCATTCTGTTTTCCTGTTATGCGGACAGGCTCCATCACAATCTCCCCTATGTTGGTGTCCATGATGGCCCACAGGGTGTCAGGTAGCTGGGACAAATCCTGCTGTTGGGAATCGGTGAGACGATAAAGGTGGGATTCATAACCAAGGGGGCAATCATTATCAAACAGTATGACTCGGACATTCTGAGGAGAATAGCGAATGGTAGCTCTGAAATGCTTTAATAGATCAATGCCCATCAAATTGTCTGGGCAGTTCAGGGAGAGCAGAAAAGAGGCCATCACTGCGTTCCCCTGTATGTCCAGGGGTACCTCAGTAGAAAGGGGGTTAGTGGAGGGCATGCCATCAAATCCTACAGATGTAACCGATAGACCAGACAGGGGCACCCTAGGAATCAGTTTATGTGAGAGGGCACTTGTAGAGGCCCCTGTGTCGACCAAGAATTTTCCCTGAGTTCCAACCACTGAAGCTGTGACATAGGGGCCTGATTGATAGGGGTCTGATTGATCAACTGGAAGTTCCACTGGTTCCTTTCCCTGTCCCTGGCTGTCTCATGCAAATTCATTGTCGGGGAAGTGGTCACCAGGAAAATCGTGTGCAAAAGCCTGTCTATTGTTATCGAAGACATTGGAGCGTTGTCCGTTGGAGGGTGGGACTCTTCCTCTACCTCTACTCAATCCCCTTCCCCGACCCATTGTATTTCGCTGTAAAAGAGGACAATCTGCGCGCCAGTGGCCTGTTTCCTTACAATACACGCATTGGTCCGAGGCCAGTTGACGTGGGGGTGGGTGTGTTCCAGTAGTTGCTGGCATATAATTATACTGTGGACCTCTACAGTTTCCTCCCTCTCTAATGCTTATTTGGGAGAGCATTACTTTTTCTTTGAGTTCTTTCCTTTTCTTATCTTTTTCCTCCTCTATATTATTCTGCAGACGTTCATAATATTGGGCCATAGTCAAGATCTGTGTGGGTGTTGCAGCAGGCCATGTGCTTTCGCTACCCTGTAACTTTGTGGAGATGGGTGGCAACAAACCTTTAACAAAAGTCTGAACTAGTAAGGGTCAACCTGTCTCAGTCGTCGCGTTATGTCCACTATAGTCATTAAACACCTGGCTGAGGCGGGAAAAGTAGTCAGATGTAGTTTCCTCAGATTTTTATTTACAAGCGGTGATAGCTGTCCAATCTACCTTCCTAGCTGGAATTGTAGCCTTCAATTTATTTTACTATATTACCTGGCAGCTCTAAAATCGCTTCTGCTGGCCTTTCACCTGGTTTTCTATCCCTATCCATTGTTGTCAAATCTTCCCACTTATGCTTGAACAAGGCCTCATCATCTACTTTCCTTATGGGTCTCCAAATATCTGGGGGCAAAATTAACCCATAGAACTGGTCTATATCAGTCAGCTTCATTGTACAGGTAGTAATAACCGTGTCCAACCCTTTGTAGAATCCCGTAGAATTCTTCCGGGGGTTAGGCAAGTCCTTTTTGAAAGCTAAGATGTCAGCTCGAAGCCACGGAGTGTAAACCCAATTATATAACATCCTACTTTAGGCGTCAGGACTATCCAATCCCTCAGCAGTACCTGCCTCCCGAGCAGGGACAAAAACTGGACCTGCTTCCCTTATTGGTTCCATATGACCTGCAGTGGCCTCCTCCTTTATTAATGGCTTTTCCTCTTCCATTGGTCTCTCCTTAGACCCTCCATCATTTGTAGCATGAGCGCTAACAAACTGTTCCTTTCTTCAGCACTTTCTCTCCCCTCTGTCAACTTACGATACAATCCCCTAACATGGTCTGCTGGTGTCACTCCGTGGCGTTTCTCATAAAGAGAAAATATTTCATAAGCAAATTGTTGTAGGAAGTAGCCCTTTGAGGTGGTGCATAAGCCTCATAGATAGCACGAATCTGGCTAGAGGTAAAAAGATCCTTCAGGCAGGTGTGAAATAGACCATCCAAGGCCTGTTTCTGTGCAGATGTGATGTGGGGTGTGTGGGATGGAGAAGAAGATGCGGTCCAGGGGTCAGACTGAGCGGGAGGGGCAGTGGGATCGGGAGGTAGGGGTTGGGCATTTTCAGAGGGTACATTTCCATCGGTCGGCCGTGGGATAGGATGGGGGGGACATGGTATGGTGGTGGTAAGGGATGGAGGAGAAGCTCCTCTTCATGAGGGTCTGCTCGCGCTAGTGGCGTATGAAGCACAGGATATTGACCAGATACATTCAACCTGTGTTCTCTATCTGTGCACGCAAGGTTAGATGCAACTTTTTCCTGTTGTAATTCTATTATTTGTGTTTATCACTTTTTCTAGCCTCTTTCTGTAACCTTGCCTGAGCCCTTTTCTCTCTTTCAGCTCCCTCCTTTTTCCATTGGCCTAGGGCGTCAAACATTGCTTGTCGCGACCTCCTTTTAAAGAGTTGTATTTCTACAGCTTCAATTTTGTGAGATTCAAATGAACCATATATGGGCCACTGATTCTCTTTATCCTTGGACGTGTATTTATGTCATAATGAATTATACATTATAGGAGAAATACCGTATTTTATGTACATATCCTTACATGAGGTACCTTCCGGGGGAGCCGGCTGACTATCTTCTAGCACCCTAGATCGAGATATACAACAACCTAACTATCTTGCAAATTTACTAAACGCAGGCATGTTTTTCTCGTTTCTTAAAAAACGTCTCTACAAATTTCAGAAAATTGGACAAATAGTCCACTTTACCCGCTTAACTTTCGTCATTTGCAAATATTGAAATACCAAGTCTGGATAACCAAAATACACCCAAAATAAGGTGTCATCAACAACCTTATCAAGCGGATTTACCAAATACGGGCATGCTTTTCTATGTTATCTTAAATAATATCTCTACAAATTTCAAAGGTCGGACAAAAAGTCCACATTACCCGTTTTATCTTCAATCTTTGCAAAGAGTGAAATTAAACAAACCAGACAACCAAAACCAAGTACAAACAAAAAGGTGTCGCAATTCAGCGACCCTACCAGAATCCTTTGTCTCGTTTTCGAGGTGGTCTCTTTACTGCAAAGATCGTCCAAGTCTATCGAAGGCCCGAGTCAGGACCGGAGCCACTTGCGGGGGTCTTTTCAGATGTAGTGAAGGTCGGGTGGTGGCTACGAAGGCGAGGGTCTTTTTCACGTAGGCCGGCCCACCACTGTCCATTCAACTTCCTCGTCAGGACCCCACGACCGGGAAATCCGCGTCTCTGATCGGCCCCACGTCTGGGCGGCAATTGTGGATTTGGGGGTCTTTTGGCAGACCACCAAAGTTATCAGGGTCACCTTATAGTCCACTGGGGTGCGGAATACAAACTGAGACCAACACTGGAGCCAGAGAGAAAGGATATTTATTACAATCTCATGAGATGGAGAGGGCATCAACAACAGACACCCATAGCTGTCTGAGGAGGCAGTCTGTTAGAATGGTCTTACTTCACGACTTATATACTCTTTATCCTGCCCCAGGCATGTAAGGGAGTTGTACCAATTACATTCCTAAACAAACAGAAAATCTGGAGGGTCAGCAGGTGAGTAGCCTTTGGGGTTTTAGCAGGATATGGGCAAAACATTACATTACATAGTTCACAGAGGTTAATCTGATTTAGATGGCACTGCAGGGCATAGCATGATTACATGTCAAACAAAGGTTAATCTGATAAGCACAGGTAATGGGGAGGCCCCTGTAGGATGTAGGCGAAAAGCATGTTTATATAATGGAGTCCACAAATATTTAGCTGTTTACCACTGCAGGGCACAGGTGAGAGGTATAATTACACAGTAAGCAGGGATAGGCCTGTTGATGATGCCTGCAGGGCGCAATGTACAGGGTGGGGACGATAAGCATCTAAGAATTCCCTGTCCGACTGGTTGAGCACAAGCTGGTCAGTTTGTGGCAGGCCAAAACACGAACAGGGTGTGAGTGTCCGTGCAGGAATGTAACAGGTCAAAAGTGGAGCTTCAAAGTGTTTGTGATACAGAAAGTCAGTCACAAGGGCACAGCACAAAATAGTGGCCTGAATCACAAAATGGCGAAGTGAATGGCAAGACAATAGACCCACTTTTCCACACACCCACTCATTCACTAATACAGCCACTGATATATCCACCCATACACCCACACAGCCTCTCGCACACTGAGTCAGTCACCCATAGAGCCACTCACACACCTAGTCACTCACCCATAAAGTAAACACACATACTAACTCACTTACTCATACAGATACTAACACATACTCACTCACCTATACAGTTATTGACACAAACACACACTCACCCTTACAGCCACTCTCACAGTCACTCACTCACCCATACAGTCACTCATATACCCCACGACTCACCTATATTACCTTTCACATACCCAGTTACTCACCCATATACCACTGACACATCCACTCACTGAACCACACAGCCATACACACACCAACTCACTCATAAAGCCCCTCGCACATGCACTCACTAACCCATACAGCTACTGAGTCACCCACTCACTCATCCATACAGGCAGTCACACACACCCTCACCCACCCACACAGACACTCAGACAACCATACAGGCACTCAGACAACCACTCACTCACTCATACAGCCAGTCATGTACCCTCTCACAAACCCACATAGCCATTTAGGCAATACCTGACAGAATGATACAGACATTCACACAACCAGTCACTCCCCCATACATTCACTGAGACACTTAATCACTCACTTATACAGTCAGTCACACACCCACTAAATCATCCATACAGTCACTCATGCACCCACTGATTCACCAATACACCTTGGTATATATATTGTACCCTCATAAACGTTTTCAAAAACCACTTTCAGTCATTGAATGATGTCATCAGTGATGTCATTTGAGATGTGATCAGTGATGCCACTTGCCATGTCACAAGTGATGTAATATGTGAGGTCAAAAGCAGTGCATTGCGAAGGCGGTGTTATAGTTAGCCCAGCTAACTACAGCTGCTGAATTTCACTGGTTTTGTATGAGTGAAACCTGAACCTAACTATAACGTCCCTGTAACCTTTGTTTTCAGTGAATTTCTTAAGGTTTTTCAAATTCTGTTTTCTAACTATAATGTCCCTTTAATATTTGTTTTTTTAAGTGAAAATTATATATACATATATATATGTATATATATATATATATATATATATATATATATATATATATATATATATATATATATATATATATATATATAGTCTATTTTCCCTTGAAAAACCAAATATATATATACATTTCTATAAAGCACCCTTTGTGCCGATCAGCTCACAGGAAATGATCCACAAAAAGCTTTATTCGGGCACACGTTTCAACCTAAACAGGTCTTTGTCATTGCCTCATTTTAGGAAATTGTGCCCAATCACCACATAAAAATACATACATCGTTAGACATAGATAAAAGACTTCTAACGAGATCTAGGAAATGGTGAGTAAGCTGTCCTCGTATTCCACTATTACAATATCTTAATGCAGCAAGGTATAAATGTATTTACAGGGTGTCTGTTTTAAAAGGAAAAAATGCATTATGTGCCAAAAAGAAAGTTCATACTGTTTATGAATAACATAGAACTTTTTCAAAGTATATTGTTACTGCACTTGGGCCCAGTGGCCATGTTTAATCTTGATATGGAAGCCCTCACTCACCGACCTGGTCGGTGACTTGCTTCATCATCGGGCCCCACTGGGTGTGACTGAATGTCACCCCAGTGTGCTACAACGCCAGATTTGCTGCGGAGCTGGTAATGTGAAGATGTGAGGGCTATGTGGTGAGTTATGTGAAAAGAGTGAAGTGGTGAGTTAAAATTGCCTTGTATGTATCAAAAATTGATTTAATGTATGATCATCAAGGGCAAGGTTAAAAATGTGTTGGTAAGCAAGGCCAACTAAATTGGATGGTCTGCTTCCAATAACATTAGGTGAAGAGGTGATTGGTCAACATGTTTCAGCCGATGTTGGTATAATTAACCTGGCATTCGTCAGGACCTAGAGTGAGTAAACCCCGGCGGTATGGGCACGCTAAGGCCCACCCTACCAAAGGGCTTGAAAGTGAAAAGATGTCTGTGAAGTGCAACAAAAAAGGGGGGGGGCCTCACCGAACAAAAAAGCGGGATGCACACACCCTCTTGGGTCTCTAAGTCAGAGACGAAAAATTGAGTGCACCTGTGGAGATAAAAGGGTACAGACAAACATAGAAAGACAAACATACAGTTAGATTTTGTCAATGAGCCAACAGCTTAGAACCGGTGACTTGTGCTCAGTGTGCCAACAAGTGCACAACTCATACCTAGTAGCAGAGGTGCGTGGCTCTGCCTGTGACTGGGTCTTACTTATTTATTTCATAGCGTTAAACAGTGTCAATCTCACGTGTAGTACTTAGTGTATGCACACAAGTAGAATGGCCCTCAGTGCGCGTGCGCTACGAGGAAGATACGTGGAAAAAAAGGGGGGGAATGGCGAAATTGTTGACATTCGATCACAATTTAACAACTAGGCGATCAATGGGCCAAAGGCCTGTGACCACTAACCCCATCCAAAATAGTGAGATAAAGTAGTTCTCACTTCAAAAGGGATGAACTTTCACCCCATAGACCGCGGGAGGGGGGTGACGGCGTATTTGGCACATCCTGCAAGGGGGAAATGAACAAAACAAGGGACAAACTCGATACAGAAGCTTCAAATGTACTTAGCTCATATGGTAGAGTGTGGCCGGAACAGGACTCACGCCCACGACGCCAGGCACCCGAATGTACACCTGGTCAGCCCTCGGAACCGGGTCTCGCCGATCCGGGCTTGGGATGCCAAGCCGGTTTAAATACCCGGGCTGACTAAGCAACGCGCTCTTCCGGGATGGGCGTGGCATATTGTGCGCATGCGTGAAAAATGGCCAGTAAGCTTGGAGGTCTAAAGTAAACAAACCCGGGAAGACAATCTCACAACGGAGAGTGTCTAGCGGTATCATAACTGGAGGGCTAAAAAGTTGTAGCCTGAAATAATTAGGTAAAGCGGGCAAGATTTACCAAATTGATGGGTAGATGGAAAAACCTTGTCAAAAATCAAAATTATTATTATTATTTGTATTGTGATTCTGGATTTATTTCGCTCCGAAAGTCAGAGCACACAGCAGTTATAACTAGCAGATGGGTGGAGCAACAGAACTTGTACGGGTAGTGTTTAAGGAGCAGGTTACTTGAGAATGGAACCCCAGGGGATATCGTCATTCAGGCCATTCACGTGGGTGCCAAGGCGATACACCCAACGTTGTTCCTTCTCGAACAGTCTATCAGAAATGTTGGGGCCCCCAGTGATTTGTTCGATGACAGTCCATCTCAAGTCATTAGTGGTATGATTGGTTTGTAAGAAGTGGTCACTCATTTTTGTAGTGGATTTTTTGCACCTAATATTGCTCCTATGTTCACATATCCTTTGTTTAACTTTTCTGGTAGTCATACCCACCTAACGGAGTAGACAGGGGCATGTGATAAGGTAGACAACATTGCTAGAGTTGCAGTTGGTGTGTGCTTTTTGCCACCATGTTTTGCCAGGTTCTAAGGTCAATGATTTGGTGGACGTTGTCAGGTGACATACAGAGCAATTAGCACTTGGAAAGTGGCCAGTGACTTTGGGTAGATTCCATGCATCGGTGACACTACGTGTTGAAGTAGATGTTAGTTCTTTGGGTCTAGTGTGAACCAGTGAATCTTTTAGGCTCCGTCCTTTCTTAAATGAAAACAAGGGTTTCTGCCAATCCTTTTTAGTGCTGGAGATAATTTTCCAATTTTTATTAATGGATTTTTTCATTAGGTTGGATAAAGCACTGTAGGTAGTAACACATGTAAGAGGGGGTTCCACCGTGGTTCTTATGACAGGTTCCAGTAGGGCTTCACGTGGTTGGTTGCGTGCCCGTTTGAATCCCTTGTTTAGAATATGATTGGGATAGCCTCTTTGTTGTAACTTCTCAGTTAGATCAGTTGATTGCTGTTTGAAATCTTCTGTGCTACTACAGTTTCGTCGGATTCGCAGATATTGCCCATAGGGTAGGTTTTCCCTTAATGGGCGTGGGTGAAAGCTGGAAAACTGCAGCAGGTTGTTTTTAGCCGTGGCTTTGTAGTGGGTTTTGGTGGTTAGAGTCGTACCACTGTTAGTTATCACCACATCAAGAAACACCACCTCCATGGAACTTACTGTGTGGGTGAATCTCAGATATCTGTTGATGGTATTGATCCATCCGAGGAATTCCATTAGACGTTCAATACTTCCTTTCCATATTAGCAGCACATCATCTATGTACCGTTTCCAAAAGGAAATATTTTTGGCAATGGGGTTGTTTATGGACTGGATGTTCTTGGCCTCAAAATCAGATATGTACAGCCCGCCACACTAGGTGCAAACGTACTGCCCATCGAGGTCCCGGAGCATTGGAGGAACAGTTGTCCTTTGTACGCAAAGAAATTCTCTTTGAGTGCGATGGTGGCACACTCTATTATGAATTCTCTTAGTGTGTTGTAGACCCAAGGGACTGAGTTCAGAGCTGTACTTAGGACTTTAATCATCTCATCTTGAGGGATACTCGTATACAGGCTCTCAATGTCTAGAGTAGCAAGTATAATTGAGTTTGCCTCAAAGGAAATGGTCTGTAGTTGGTGGAGTAGACTCTTAGTATCCTTCAAGTAAGTGGGTGTGATCTGGACAATAGGTTTCAGGAACTGATCGCAAAATGTGGACAAGGGTTCTGTTAGGGACCCAATAACTGACACTATTGGGCGGCCAGGGGGCGGTAGTTTGTTTTTGTGGGTCTTTGGTAGTGTGTAAAAATAGGGGACGGTATTTTTGCTGGTGGATAGGAAATCCGGCTCGTTTTTCGACAAATGACCTCTTACTTCAGCTTCCTGAACCATGTTGGAAATGCGATTTTGGAGATCGACAGAGGAGTCAATGGTGAGTGGAGTATAGTTTTTGGTGTCGTTCAGTAACTCTTCACACACTCTTTCGTAATCGGTAGTGTTCTGATCCCTCCGCCCTTATCGGCAGGTTTTACGGTAATAGCATTGTTGTTTTTTAGTGTTTCCAATGCACGATACTCTTCGGTGCTGAAATTCCCATACGTCTCTGGTTCTGGGCTTGTTTCCAGATCCAGGAATACTGCTTGTTCAAAATCTGTAATGGCAGCAGGCACTGTGTGGGGAGGAGGTAGGAAAGTAGATTTTGGTCTCAGACCAGTGTCGCCTTTGCGCAAGTCAGCATTGAGGTCTTCCTTGCCTTCAAAAAATGCCTTCAGTTTTAATTTCCGAAAGAAGTCAGTCAGTTCACAGTGTAACCTGAATTTGTCTGGGCGGGCTGTAGGTACAAAGCCTAGCCCTTTCTCTAGGACTCTTTGTTCAGTGTTTGTCAACTGTAGATCCGACAAGTTCGTGATTAGACTTGCTGGTTGCTTGTCCCCGGTTGTGGTGTCTTGCTCCTGGTGTGGTTTCCGACTGGGTCGTCTGTCTGCCAGGAGACTTGGTTAGGAGTTCTTCTGCTTTTGCCTCTTCCTCTCCGGCCCCTCTCTAAAAAAGGCTATTGGTATTGGTTCTGGAGATGTGGTTGGTGCCACCCTTGATTCCAGCCCATCATAGGGAATTGTGGGTGTGGGAAAGGGAAAGGGGGAGGTCCGTATCCAGCATGCGGTGCCATTGGCCAATTGGGTGCATAGTTATGGTTCTGGTATCTCTGGTTTCCTCTGTTACCCCTCTTTCCTCGTCTCCGTCCTTGTTTGTATGAGCCCGTGCTGGATCCGCTACTATTGGAGGAGTTGTCATCTGACAGGTCTGAGTCATTATTACTCTTTGCTGTCACCGTATAGTTGGGATCAGCATAAGGGTAGATTTTGTTAAATTCGAACTTTTTTAAGTCCTTCTGGAATTTTGTTAATTTCGCCTGTAGTAGATTCTCCTTATATTCGTTTAGTTCACGGTTGATCTCATCCAGTTTTTTCTTATATCCGGTCACAGTGGTTTTAAATTGTGATTCGGTCTCCTGAATTTCTATTAGTAGGGCATCTGAGAGACGTAAGGCAGTTTTTATTATAAGAACGAGCCAATCTCGCGTGCAATGCCATGCGATCATGGACAATTCTTTCCGAAATGTCGCATCATTGAGAAAGATGCGTGGAGCGTTGGTCACCAAGAGACCTTTTGGTGCAGAATTGGATGATAGATACTGTTTCATGATAGTCCCATGTAATATAGTGGCCACTTTCCATGTGCTAATTGCTCTGTATGTCACCTGACAACGTCCACCAAATCATTGACCTTAGAACCTGGCAAGACATGGTGGCAAAAAGCACACACACACTGCAACTCTAGCAATGTTGTCTACCTTATCACATGCCCCTGTCTACTCCGTTACGTGGGTATGACTACCAGAAAAGTTAAACAAAGGATATGTGAACATAGGAGCAATATTAGGTGCAAAAAATCCACTACAAAAATGAGTGACCACTTCTTACAAACCAATCATACCACTAATGACTTGAGATGGACTGTCATCGAACAAATCACTGGGGGCCCCAACATTTCTGATAGACTGTTCGAGAAGGAACAACGTTGGGTGTATCGCCTTGGCACCCACGTGAATGGCCTGAATGACGATATCCCCTGGGGTTCCATTCTCAAGTAACCTGTTCCTTAAACACTACGTGTACAAGTTCTGTTGCTCCACCCATCTGCTAGTTATAACTGCTGTGTGCTGACTTTCAGAGCGAAATAAATCCGGAATCACAATACAAATAATAATAATAATTTTGATTTTTGACAAGGTTTTTCCATCTACCCGTCAATTCGGTAAATCTTGCCCGCTTTACCTAATTATTTCAGGCTACAACTTTTTAGCCCTCCAGTTATGATACCGCTAGACACTCTCCGTTGTGAGATTGTCTTCCCGGGTTTGTTTACTTTAGACCTCCAAGCTTACTGGCCTTTTTTCACGCATGCGCACAATATGCCAGGCCCATCCCGGAAGAGCGCGTTGCTTAGTCAGCCCGGGTATTTAAACCGGCTTGGCATCCCAAGCCCGGATCGGCGAGACCCGGTTCCGAGGGCTGACCAGGTGTACATTCGGGTGCCTGGCGTCGTGGGCGTGAGTACTGTTCCGGCCACACTCTACCATATGAGCTAAGTACATTTGAAGCTTCTGTATCGAGTTTGTCCCTTGTTTTGTTCATTTCCCCCTTGCAGGATGTGCCAAATATGCCGTCACCCCTCTCCCGCGGTCTATGGGGTGAAAGTTCATCTCTTCTGAAGTGAGAACTACTTTATCTCACTATTTTGGATGGGGTTACTGGTCACAGGCCTTTGGCCCATTGATCGCCTAGTTGTTAAATTGTGATCGAATGTCAACAATATCGCCATTCCCCCCTTTTTTTCCATGTATCTTCCTCGTAACGCACGCGCACTGAGGGCCATTGTACTTGTGTGCATACACTAAGTACTACACGTGAGATTGACACTGTTTAACGCTATGAAATAAATAAGTAAGACCCAGTCACAGGCAGAGCCACGCACCTCTGCTACTAGGTATGAGTTGTGCACTTGTTGGCACACTGAGCACAAGTCACCGGTTCTAAGCTGTTGGCTCATTGACAAAATCTAACTGTATGTTTGTCTTTCTATGTTTGTCTGTACCCTTTTATCTCCACAGGTGCACTCAATTTTTCGTCTCTGACTTAGAGACTGTCCCAGGGGGGGTTCCTCAACTTGAACCTGCCCTTCCGTTCTGTCTGAACTAGGATTAAACACAAAGGTCGGTTCCTTAATTAAGGCTTTTAACGAGGGTTTTATTGGAATGTAAGTCTTCTTCTGCATAACAGATTAACGAGTTCTGAAAGAATGCCCTTCAGTCTCTTGAAAGGGGATGAAAGTAAAGTTCAACAACCAGGTGGTTTGGGTAGTCCGTTGATGACAAGGAGGGGTCCCATCCGAATCCGACGAAGGCTTCCGGTTGGGGCGATTCCGTCTTTAGCTCCGGGGCGTTGCTCGTCCGGACCAGAGGTACCCAGACAGCAAAGAAGGAGAGACTAACGGTTACTGGGACGTTCACAATAAAAGAAAATATCAGGGAGGGGGGAGTGAAGGAAACCAAGTGACAGTAAAGTTTTGTTAACGTCACGAAGTGCTCTCAGTGCTCGTGAAGGGAGGGTCACAGGGAACGCTATGTACACTCGGAAGCGGAGTATTACTCGGTAGGGACACTACTGCGTCCGACCCACCCCCCAATCCGGCCCCGTACCTTGTTAAGCCACGTTCCTCCCTCGGGACCGTGGCAGGGCGAAGCGCCGAAACGTTGGCCTCCAGGCTTGTTGAACTCAGCTGGGCTCGGCCGCACTCCGTCCTCCTTCAGGTTTTCACTCGCGTCGATCCTTCTCCTTTCCACACCGTCTTCCTCCTGGGAAACGCCGTTCGCCGATGGTGAAGTGCTTCCGCCTTTTGACGTCGTTCCGTAGAGAAGGGGCGGGGCTGAGTCGATCGGATCGTACCAGTTAAAGGCGCCAGGACCCGTTTCAGGTGGCACCCAGCAATCGTCCTGTTTCTCTCTCCACTCGTTCTCGGGCAGCTGTGGGGACAAGGTGCAAGGTGAGAGGGGAGCGGTGGACCACCACTCCGTGACAGTACGGGGTTCACCCAGCACCCCGTCACAGAGACCCAAGAGGGTGTGAGCGTCCCGCTTTCTTGTTCGGTGAAAACACCCCCTTTTTTGTTGCACTTCACAGACACCTTTTCACTTTCAAGTCCTTTGGTAGGGTGGGCCTTAGCATGCCCATACCGCCGGGGTTTACTCACTCTAGGTCCTGACGAATGCCAGGTTAATTATACCAACATCGGCTGAAACATGTTGACCAATCACCTCTTCACCTAATGTTATTGGAAGCAGACCATCCAATTTAGTTGGCCTTGCTTACCAACACATTTTTAACCTTGCCCTTGATGATCATACATTAAATCAATTTTTGATACATACAAGGCAATTTTAACTCACCACTTCACTCTGTTCACATAACTCACCACATAGCCCTCACATCTTCACATTACCAGCTCCGCAGCAAATCTGGCGTTGTAGCACACTGGGGTGACATTCGGTCACACCCAGTGGGGCCCGATGATGAAGCAAGTCACCGACCAGGTCGGTGAGTGAGGGCTTTCATAACAAACCTAATGGGCTTTGTTGGTTTCTTGTGCTCCCTTACTTGTGTATACAAAAACCAAGGAACACTCTTTTGTTGTTTTTCCAGTTATAGTGGGGACTAAGAGTGTTCACTACTCTCCCTACCTCTCTTTGTGTTGATTTGTAATTAGCAGCGCACAGCTGTGAGAGTTCCTCTACACTTAGGCCCCAGGACTTCCTCCTGACTTGCCTTTCCCTTCTATCTCAGAGGTGTTAGTTTGAAACGTACTACACACCTTCCTACATCCTGCATAATGGCGAACTTGGGACTTACCTACTCTGAAGCGGAAATTGATGCAATTATGGCAGACTCCAACCTCTTTGCAGACCCGGCAATTTCACAGGCCATAGCACACACTTCGGATTGGGAGAAGTTAACAGAACAAAAACGGGACCGAATCAAAACTATATTACATGGGACTATCATGAAACAGTATCTATCATCTAATTCTGCACCAAAAGGTCTCTTGGTGACCAACGCTCCACGCATCTTTCTCAATGATGCGACATTTCGGAAAGAATGGGCCATGATCGCATGGCATTGCACGCGAGATTGGCTCGTTCTTATAATAAAAACTGCCTTACGTCTCTCAGATGCCCTACTAATAGAAATTCAGGAGACCGAATCACAATTTAAAACCACAGTGACCGGATATAAGAAAAAACTGGATGAGATCAACCGTGAACTAAACGAATATAAGGAGAATCTACTACAGGCGAAATTAACAAAATTCCAGAAGGACTTAAAAAAGTTTGAATTTAACAAAATCTACCCTTATGCTGATCCCAACTATACGGTGACAGCAAAGAGTAATAATGACTCAGACCTGTCAGATGACAACTCCTCCAATAGTAGCGGATCCAGCACGGACTCATACAAACAAGGACGGAGACGAGGAAACAGGGGTAACAGAGGAAACCAGAGATACCAGAACCATAACCATGCACCCAATTGGCCATTGGCACCGCATGCTGGATACGGACCTCCCCCTTTCCCTTTCCCACACCCACAATTCCCTATGATGGGCTGGAATCCAGGGTGGCACCAACCACATCTCCAGAACCAATACAAACAGCCTTTTTTAGAGAGGGGCCGGAGAGGAAGAGGCAAAAGCAGAAGAACTCCCAACCAAGTCTCCTGGCAGACAGACGACCCAGTCGGAAACCACACCAGGAGCAAGACACCACAACCGGGGACAAGCAACCAGCAAGTCTAATCACGAACTTGTCGGATCTACAGTTGACAAACACTGAACAAAGAGTCCTAGAGAAAGGGCTAGGCTTTGTACCTACAGCCCGCCCAGACAAATTCAGGTTACACTGTGAACTAACTGACTTCTTTCGGAAATTAAAACTGAAGGCATTTTTTAAAGGCATGGAAGACCTCAATGCTGACTTGCGCAAAGGCGACACTGGTCTGAGACCAAAATCTACTTTCCTACCTCCTCCCCACACAGTACCTGCTGCCATTACAGCATTTGAACAAGCAGTATTCCTGGATTTGGAAACAAGCCCAGAGCCAGAGACATATGGGAATTTCAGCACCGAAGAGTATCGTGCATTGGAAACACTAAAAAACAACAATGCTATTACCATAAAACCTGCCGATAAGGGCGGAGGGATCGTGATTCAGAACACTACCGATTACGAAAGAGTGTGTGAAGAGTTACTGAACGACACCAAAAACTATACTCCACTCACCATTGACCCCTCTGTCGATCTCCAAAATCGCATTTCCAACATGGTCAAGGAAGCAGAGACATATGGGAATTTCAGCACCGAAGAGTATCGTGCATTGGAAACACTAAAAAACAACAATGCTATTACCATAAAACCTGCCGATAAGGGCGGAGGGATCGTGATTCAGAACCCTACCGATTACGAAAGAGTGTGTGAAGAGTTACTGAACGACACCAAAAACTATACTCCACTCACCATTGACCCCTCTGTCGATCTCCAAAATCGCATTTCCAACATGGTCAAGGAAGCTGAAGTAAGAGGTCATTTGTCGAAAAACGAGGCGGATTTCCTATCCACCAGCAAAAATACCGTCCCCTATTTTTACACACTACCAAAGACCCACAAAAACAAACTACCGCCCCCTGGCCGCCCAATAGTGTCAGGTATTGGGTCCCTACTAGAACCCTTCTCCACATTTTGCGATCAGTTCCTGAAACCTATTGTCCAGAACACACCCACTTACTTGAAGGATACTAAGAGTCTACTCCACCAACTACAGACCATTTCCTTTGAGGCAAACTCAATTATACTTGCTACTCTAGACATTGAGAGCCTGTATAAGAGTATCCCTCAAGATGAGACGATTAAAGTCCTAAGTACAGCTCTGAACTCAGTCCCTTGGGACTACAACACACCAAGAGAATTCATAATAGAGTGTGCCACCATCGCACTCAAAGAGAATTTCTTTGCGTACAAAGGACATTTGTTCCTCCAATGCTCCGGGACCTCGATGGGCAGTACATTTGCCCCTAGTGTGGCGGGGCTGTACATATCTGATTTTGAGGCCAAGAACATCCAGTCCATAAACAACCCCTTTGCCAAAGATATTTCCTTTTGGAAACGGTACATAGATGATGTGCTGCTAATATGGAAAGGAAGTATGGAACGTCTAATGGAATTCCTCGGATGGATCAATACCATCAACAGCTATCTGAGATTTACCCACACAGTAAGCACCACGGAGGTGGTGTTTCTTGATGTGGTGATAACTAACAGTGGTACGACTCTAACCACCAAAACCCACTACAAAGCCACGGCTAAAAACAACCTGCTGCAGTTTTCCAGCTTTCACCCACGCCCATTAAGGGAAAACCTACCCTATGGGCAATATCTGCGAATCCGACGAAACTGTAGTAGCACAGAAGATTTCAAACAGCAATCAACTGATCTAACTGAGAAGTTACAACAAAGAGGCTATCCCAATCATATTCTAAACAAGGGATTCGAACGGGCATGCAACCAACCACGTGAAGCCCTACTGGAACCTGTCATAAGAACCATGGTGGAACCCCCTCTTACATGTGTTACTACCTACAGTGCTTTATCCAACCTAATGAAAAAATCCATTAATAAAAATTGGAAAATGATCTCCAGCACTAAAAAGGATTGGCAGAAACCGTTGTTTTCATTTAAGAAAGGACGGAGCCTAAAAGATTCACTGGTTCACACTAGACCCAAAGAACTAACATCTACTTCAACACGTAGTGTCACCGATGCATGGAATCTACCCAAAGTCACTGGCCACTTTCCATGTGCTAATTGCTCTGTATGTCACCTGACAACGTCCACCAAATCATTGACCTTAGAACCTGGCAAAACATGGTGGCAAAAAGCACACACCAACTGCAACTCTAGCAATGTTGTCTACCTTATCACATGCCCCTGTCTGCTCCGTTACGTGGGTATGACTACCAGAAAAGTTAAACAAAGGATATGTGAACATAGGAGCAAATTAGGTGCAAAAAATCCACTACAAAAATGAGTGACCACTTCTTACAAACCAATCATACCACTAATGACTTGAGATAGACTGTCATCGATCAAATCACTGGGGGCCCCAACATTTCTGATAGACTGTTCGAGAAGGAACAACGTTGGGTGTATCGCCTTGGCACCCACGTGAATGGCCTGAATGACGATATCCCCTGGGGTTCCATTCACAAGTAACCTGTTCCTTAAACACTACCCGTACAAGTTCTGTTGCTCCACCCATCTGCTAGTTATAACTGCTGTGTGCTCTGACTTTCGGAGCGAAATAAATCCAGAATCACAATACAAATAATAATAATAATTTTGATTTTTGACAAGGTTTTTCCATCTACCCGTCAATTCGGTAAATCTTGCCCGCTTTACTTAATTATTTCAGGCTACAACTTTTTAGCCCTCCAGTTATGATACCGCTAGACACTCTCCGTTGTGAGATTGTCTTCCCGGGTTTGTTTACTTTAGACCTCCAAGCTTACTGGCCATTTTTCACGCATGCTCACAATATGCCACGCCCATCCCGAAAGAGCGCGTTGCTTAGTCAGCCCGGGTATTTAAACCGGCTTGGCATCCCAAGCCCGGATCGGCGAGACCCGGTTCCGAGGGCTGACCAGTTGTACATTCAGGTGCCTGGCGTCGTGGGCGTGAGTACTGTTCCGGCCACACTCTACCATATGAGCTAAGTACATTTGAAGCTTCTGTATCGAGTTTGTCCCTTGTTTTGTTCATTTCCCCCTTGCAGAATGTGCCAAATACGCCGTCACCCCCCTCCCGCGGTCTATGGGGTGAAAGTTCATCCCTTTTGAAGTGAGAACTACTTTATCTCACTATTTTGGATGGGGTTAGTGGTCACAGGCCTTTGGCCCATTGATCGCCTAGTTGTTAAATTGTGATCGAATGTCAACAATATCGCCATTCCCCCCCTTTTTTTCCACGTATCTTCCTCGTAGCGCACGCGCACTGAGGGCCATTGTACTTGTGTGCACACACTAAGTACTACACGTGAGATTGACACTGTTTAACGCTATGAAATAAATAAGTAAGACCCAGTCACAGGCAGAGCCACGCACCTCTGCTACTAGGTATGAGTTGTGCACTTGTTGGCACACTGAGCACAAGTCACCGGTTCTAAGCTGTTGGCTCATTGACAAAATCTAACTGTATGTTTGTCTTTCTATGTTTGTCTGTACCCTTTTATCTCCACAGGTGCACTCAATTTTTCGTCTCTGACTTAGAGACTCAAGAGGGTGTGTGCGTCCCGCTTTTTTGTTCGGTGAGCCCCCCCTTTTTTGTTGCACTTCACAGACACCTTCTCACTTTCAAGTCCTTTGGTAGGGTGGGCCTTAGCGTGCCCATACCGCCGGGGTTTACTCACTCTAGGTCCTGACGAATGCCAGGTTAATTATACCAACATCGGCTGAAATATGTTGACCAATCACCTCTTCACCTAATGTTATTGGAAGCAGACCATCCAATTTAGTTGGCCTTGCTTACCAACACATTTTTAACCTTGCCCTTGATGATCATACATTAAATCAATTTTTGATACATACAAGGCAATTTTAACTCACCACTTCACTCTGTTCACATAACTCACCACATAGCCCTCACATCTTCACATTTCCAGCTCCGCAGCAAATCTGGCGTTGTAGCATACTGGGGTGACATTCGGTCACACCCAGTGGGGCCCGATGATGAAGCAAGTCACTGACCAGGTTGGTGAGTGAGGGCTTTCATAAGAAACCTAATGGGCTTTGTTGGTTTCTTGTGCTCACTTACTTGTGTATACAAAAACCAAGGAACACTCTTTTGTTGTTTTTCCAGTTATAGTGGGGACTAAGAGTGTTCACTACTCCCCCATACCTCTCTTTGTGTTGATTTGTAATCATGATATGGTACATGATCAGGCGAATAAAAAAGAAAGAAACAATATCAAAGTGGGTAAAAACCTTGCATACTGTAGTTAACGCAAAACTCAGAAGTTTCATGTTAAAGGCCAAGTGGCCTAAATATACATCTTGCCAATGATCATATAAGAAAATATACTAGATGACTTATTAAAAAACATAAGTCAGAAAAAAACAGGAGACATCACACAACCTACATATGTGTATATAACTATTACCCAGTGATGGTCGTCACTGGGTAGTTATAGTTAGGACCTAGTTACCATAGGAAATAGATTTTTTGATTTGCTAATAACTTTGGCCTCCGTTTGACAAACCTTCACAAAACATTCCAAAAAAGGTTGATCAACCTCAGCTCTCTCCTTGAAAGTTTTGAGGTGATTTGTCAGCAGGAGACAAGAAAAAAGGGGGATCCTAAAACTTAATTTCCCCATGCAATTTCCATAGCGACTTTTGAACAGCGCATCAGCCAAAATGGCTGAACAGAACTACACCAAATTTGGCAGAAAGCTTGATCTTTATCAAGAAAACGTGCTTTTGTGATTTGGTGTAAAAGATTCTTCAGAACTTAGAACTCTGGCCTTGTATCAATTATTGGGGTTTAATCTAGTAACTAACAAGGACCGCTACCCCTTGTCTCTCATTTCTGAACTTCTGGAGACTGCCCAAGTGGCGAGAGCTTACACTCAACTGGATCTGAGAGGAGCCTACCAGCTTATTTGGACCAGATTAGGTGATGGGTGAAGCTAGCAGTCAGAACACCTTTCATTACGATTACCATGTGATGCTGTTTGGCCTTTGTAATGCCCCTGTTGTTTCCCAGCTAGTTATGAATGCAATTTTTCAGATCTGATCCTTCAGTCAATGGTGGTCTATCTAGATGACATCCTCATATTTAAAAAATTTCCAATAGACAGTCGATATCATGTTGACCAACCCAGAAAAATGTTATTTAAAATAAATTGGAAGACTATTTTGGCTGTGTGCTTTCTTCTGAATCTCGGAGAGTTAAAGCCATCTTAGATTTGTCCATTCCTACTTAAATAAAGGAAATTAAAAGCTTTTTAGAACTAACAAATTATTACCATAAATTAATGAAAAACGTCTTTAAACTTGTCTCTCCGATCACCTATCTGCTAAAAAAGGACGAGTCCTTTCAGTGAAATCCCCATTCTAACTTAGCCTTCAAAAGGCTTAGGAAAGAGTTAATTTGACCTCCAATTTTACAACAACCTGATGCATTCAAACCCTTAATTCTCTGTACTGTTGTCTCAGACCAAGCTATGGGAGCTATCTTGTTTCAATTGGTCCAGATGAAAAAGAACTTCCAAGTACCATTTTCTCTCTAAAATTCTCCCCAGAAGAAAGAAAAAATTTCATGCTGGAGAAAGACCTTCTTCCCATAAAATCAGCTAAAAGTCGATTAAAGCATACAAATGGTCTGGTTCACAAAGAACCATACTTCACCTGTGGCATGATTCATTATTCTTGGGACATAGAGGTAGAAGAGTCACAGAAGATTTAATCAGAAAGAAGTTCTGGTGGCCAGTTATTCCCCACGATGTTATAAGATTTATCAACACCTGTGGGGTCTATGCCCAAAGTAAATCTGAAACACAAGAAGCAGAATTGTTATTGACAGGTAAAATTTCCTTTAAACGATTCGAAATCATATCTCATGACTTTATCGTTGATTTGCCTCCATCTGATTATTGGATCACAATAATGGGCACAGTAGATTCAGACAATAAAATGGGCCACTTCTCTGTTTTTCCCAATTTACCAACTGTGTTAGAAATGACAGAGATTTTCTATTCTGATATGTCCCTTCTCAAAGGATTATCATTAAAAATTATCTCTGATCACAAGCCTTAATATGTCTCTTAATTCTGGAAATCTCTGTGTCATAAATTTGTCATCCACCATCAAATTAATGGCCAAACTGAAAGGTTAAATCAAACTCTTGAAGAGTTCATAAGGTGCTACATTTCTGCTGACCAAAACAACTGAAAGACTCTTTTTACCTGAAGCAGAGTTCACGTACGATAACTAAATCCATAGTTATCATATTTTCTCACGTCTTTAAACTTGTCTCTCCGATCACCTATCTGCTAAAAAAGGACGAGTCCTTTCAGTGAAATCCCCATTCTAACTTAGCCTTCAAAAGGCTTAGGAAAGAGTTAATTTGACCTCCAATTTTACAACAACCTGATGCATTCAAACCCTTAATTCTCTGTACTGTTGTCTCAGACCAAGCTATGGGAGCTATCTTGTTTCAATTGGTCCAGATGAAAAAGAACTTCCAAGTACCATTTTCTCTCTAAAATTCTCCCCAGAAGAAAGAAAAAATTTCATGCTGGAGAAAGACCTTCTTCCCATAAAATCAGCTAAAAGTCGATTAAAGCATACAAATGGTCTGGTTCACAAAGAACCATACTTCACCTGTGGCATGATTCATTATTCTTGGGACATAGAGGTAGAAGAGTCACAGAAGATTTAATCAGAAAGAAGTTCTGGTGGCCAGTTATTCCCCACGATGTTATAAGATTTATCAACACCTGTGGGGTCTATGCCCAAAGTAAATCTGAAACACAAGAAGCAGAATTGTTATTGACAGGTAAAATTTCCTTTAAACGATTCGAAATCATATCTCATGACTTTATCGTTGATTTGCCTCCATCTGATTATTGGATCACAATAATGGGCACAGTAGATTCAGACAATAAAATGGGCCACTTCTCTGTTTTTCCCAATTTACCAACTGTGTTAGAAATGACAGAGATTTTCTATTCTGATATGTCCCTTCTCAAAGGATTATCATTAAAAATTATCTCTGATCACAAGCCTTAATATGTCTCTTAATTCTGGAAATCTCTGTGTCATAAATTTGTCATCCACCATCAAATTAATGGCCAAACTGAAAGGTTAAATCAAACTCTTGAAGAGTTCATAAGGTGCTACATTTCTGCTGACCAAAACAACTGAAAGACTCTTTTTACCTGAAGCAGAGTTCACGTACGATAACTAAATCCATAGTTATCATATTTTCTCACCAGTTTTTGCCTTATATGGATTCCGTCCTTGAATCTTTCTAGACTTATTGGAAAAAGATGATCTGATGCCTCCAATCATAAAAATATTAAATCCGCTCGTAAGCACACATCGCTCATCAGCTGGAGCAAGCTGGGAACAATTCTAGCACCCTCTATTAAATCCTTAAGTCTTACACCAATCCAAGGGTGTGCAAAACTGCAGAATCCCCTTCACAGTTGCTATGCGACAATATAGCTTCCTTTTTACCAGAAAATCGAAGACATCTACCAAAAGATTATCTCACCCAATGAAATTTAATCGTACCCTACAGTAGTATATCCTACCTCCCCTAACAATTCCCCGCAGCTCGTCTAATTTCCCTTACTCACCTCGTTAGAGGTTGATTCTCTCCTTACCAAAATTAAATCTGGTTCCCTTCTAGATATTATTCCTGCAAAAATCTCTTCTAGATTTTCCGCACAGTTAGCCACACCTATCTGTTTTGGAAAAGGTGATGGACAGAGTTTCTGAATGATGCAGAATACTCCTACCCAGTCAAGAGATCAGGGCTTGATCCATCACCGTTTTTTAGCTCACTGCACCATCCCAGCTCAGAACCTGGCTACATGCAAATTAGTCTGTTCCTGTCCCAGTGCATGATGGGAACAGGGCAGACCAAACTACCAAGCCAATTCTTCACCAGAAAGGAGACAAGCTACCGGGGACCGGTTTCTGGCATTTCAGCCGTCATCGGCCCGGCTTGCTTGAATCCTGATGGTGCAATGAGCTAGGGACTCACGTCTGAGTATACCCTCCCACACTTAGTGTGGATAAAATCAATTTTGGAAAAGGTGATGGACAGAGTTTCTGAATGATGCAGAATACTCCCACCCAGTCAAGAGATCAGGGCTTGATCCATCACCGTTTTTTAGCTCACTGCACCATCCCAGCTCAGAACCTGGCTACATGCAAATTAGTCTGTTCCTGTCCCAGTGCATGATGGGAACAGGGCAGACCAAACTACCACGCCAATTCTTCACCAGAAAGGAGACAAGCTACCGGGGACCGGTTTCTGGCATTTCAGCCGTCATCGGCCCGGCTTGCTTGAATCCTGATGGTGCAATGAGCTAGGGACTCACGTCTGAGTATACCCTCCCACACTTAGTGTGGATAAAATCAATTTTGGAAAAGGTGATGGACAGAGTTTCTGAATGATGCAGAATACTCCCACCCAGTCAAGAGATCAGGGCTTGATCCATCACCGTTTTTTAGCTCACTGCACCATCCCAGCTCAGAACCTGGCTACATGCAAATTAGTCTGTTCCTGTCCCAGTGCATGATGGGAACAGGGCAGACCAAACTGCCAAGCCAATTCTTCACCAGAAAGGAGACAAGCTACTGGGGACCGGTTTCTGGCATTTCAGCCGTCATCGGCCCGGCTTGCTTGAATCCTGATGGTGCAATGAGCTAGGGACTCACGTCTGAGTATACCCTCCCACACTTAGTGTGGATAAAATCAATTTTGGAAAAGGTGATGGACAGAGTTTCTGAATGATGCAGAATACTCCTACCCAGTCAAGAGATCAGGGCTTGATCCATCACCGTTTTTTAGCTCACTGCACCATCTCAGCTCAGAACCTGGCTACATGCAAATTAGTCTGTTCCTGTCCCATTGCATGATGGGAACAGGGCAGACCAAACTACCAAGCCAATTCTTCACCAGAAAGGAGACAAGCTACCGGGGACCGGTTTCTGGCATTTCAGCCGTCATCGGCCCGGCTTGCTTGAATCCTGATGGTGCAATGAGCTAGGGACTCACGTCTGAGTATGCCCTCCCACACTTAGTGTGGATAAAATCAATTTTGGAAAAGGTGATGGACAGAGTTTCTGAATGATGCAGAATACTCCTACCCAGTCAAGAGATCAGGGCTTGATCCATCACCGTTTTTTAGCTCACTGCACCATCCCAGCTCAGAATCTGGCTGAATGCAAATTAGTCTGTTCCTGTCCCAGTGCATGATGGGAACAGGGCAGACCAAACTACCAAGCCAATTCTTCACCAGAAAGGAGACAAGCTACACCTATCTGTACCATTCTTAACACTTCCTTGGGGACTGGCAGACTCCCCCCAGAATTGAAAGCAGCTTAAGTTGTACCTATTCGTAAAAATCTTATGATCTCCACAACCAATCTTTGCAATTACGCCCCATCTCTTTACTCCCCCTTCAGAGCAAGGTTATTGAAAAGCACATAAACAGACATTTGTCTGATTTTATTGAAACCAGTGCTTAATTTGTAATATATGAAGTCCAGGTGCTCAAATGTTTGTCAGAGGCCACACCCACTTTTAACAGCTTCACCCACTTCCTCCACCAGCTCCAGCCACTTATTCTATTGGCTCTACCTACATCCTCAACCGGTGCTGCTGAAAGCCAGATGTACTACCTGATCCGAATTTAATCATGGGAGCCTTCCTCAAGTAAGTTTTTGATAGGAGGTTCCACTGCCCTGGAAAGGTTTTGAAAAAGATGAAATCAAAAGTGCATTTAAAGCACAATTTTGAAATAAATTAGCTAAAATGACTAAAGCATTGAAAAGGGATATGTGTAATATTCCAGTACTCTATGGGCTGATGTGGGGAAAGGACAATACTGAAGTATGTGCAAATGTGCTTTGTGTTGTCATTTTTTAGCAGAGTCTAATTGTGCGTCATGAGTTCAAAGACACAACTTTTATATAGGATGTTTGCAAAAAGGAGTCCGGCTAAGTGTCTGGATGGTTTGTGAAAGGAGATGCGGCTATTCAGCTAGGCAGGACCGATGGTGTACAATGCTCTCTGGCACAACTACCGTCATGAAGCCCACAGCGCCCTTCCAGTCTTCAGACCTAGGCACCAAATGTATTATTAGCAGGCAGCATTGTAGTAGCACTGCAGTGTGACTGGTCTGGTTCTTTTTGCTATCCTCGATGTATTACTTCAGCAGGGTGCAAAGAGACTGGTCAATAGGACTTAAAAAATACCTTATCCTCAGTGTTAATGAGGTAATCCTTGAAAATGATTTTAAATTCAGAGACACGGACAGAACTGTAATTTTCATTCAGAAAGTCTGATAAATGCAACTTCCCCACAGAAAATAGACACAGTGATAATAATAATGATAACCAGCATTTGTAAAGTTATTATTGTTAGTGACCGTGAGATGTGTCATGCAAGAAATGGGAAAATGCTTCAAATCAATGTGCTACTCCCTATAAACAGCAAAAGTCCGAAGACCACAAATGCGCCAAAAGCACCTTGTAATGTAAACAAATGACACCCTGATAAACGGCGTGAATACACGGAAATCAAAAGAACATCTGTAACGTGATAAAAGTCCACACTTGTATTGTAATCACTAAATTTGATGGTAACCGACTGACCCATTATTCGGTATTCAGTCTCTAATTCTAATACATAGCAATCCATACCTGGGGGCACTTTACAATGCGAGCTGGCAAATATACCAAATTGAATGTATGCATCAGCCCGATGTCAGATCTCAATAACCAGTTCCCTGTAAAGGTATGCAACATATGCCAACATAATGTTGATCCTGAACTCACTTCCAAGTGTTAATGGGGAAGGGAACATCCCCCAAAAGTCGGCAGAGATGTAGGAGAAAGGGCATCTCCTTAAGGAAATATATTTCCCCCGTGGAAAAAAGGACAACATTTGCATTTCCAAAAGGCAGTAGTATTTTAAACATGGCAGAAATGCCTACCTGAGGCCTGCTGCTGCACGCTAACTGCACACAACACCTCCTTGATGATAGTGCTAGACTGCCGCCAGTGCGTCATGCGTGCGTGCCTCCTAAGATGATAAGGCAGCAAGGAATTTAAAAAAGGTTACGCACGCTGACGCACCTGCACAGGACCAAATCCAGCCCAATCAATGTCCCGCTCACTGACACTGATTGAAGGCATAGCTTTATTATCGGCTCTACGCTCAAGCGCTCAGCTCTTCACTGGGGACTCGGTAGACGGAGTGAAAGTGAGAATATTGTTGTGAAGAGTCATACTCATTATTATTTTTTTGTCGCACGTGCTGTGCTATCTAGACCCGGCCCTGATAAAATGTTCCGGTGCCAAGCACCGTAAAGCACCGGCACAAATTAAGCACTGATTGAAACCTCTCACTGCCTTTATGGGATGTATGACGGTACAACGCGTACCGTCACAACACATCCCTTTACACCGCATCCCTTACAACGCACGTAGTTAACACGACTTGCGTTGGGGGCGCGGATTTCGAATAGTATAATTTACTATTCTAACACCAGTCCCCGTGGACCCTAGGGAAGGTGTTGGGATAGTAAATTTACTATTTTTAATCCTTTAGCGCCCTCCAGCGCAAGTCGTGGTAACGACTTGCGTTGTAACGGCCGCATGGTAAAGGTACCGCGTGGTAAAAATTTCGTGGTAAAGGATGTTTACCGCCTTTATGTCTCCCAGTCAGGCTTCCGGGCCAAGCACAGTACCGAATCCACCTTAATTGAGGTAACTGATAACATCAGAATGGCCCTGGACAATGGTCAGGCGGCACTGCTATCAGCGGCGTTTGACACCATCTCGCACCAGATCCTACTGGAGAGACTTCAAGGCATTGGAGTACAGGGGGTCACACTGAAGTGGTTGGCAGATTTTCTCACAGATAGATTCTGGATAGTTATATTGGGGACCTTTAAATCTAAAACCACTAAGGTCACCGAGGGGGTACTGCAGGGCTCTTGCTTGAGCCCTACCCTCTTTAACATTTATGTTACCCCCTTGGCCAAACTCAGGAGGAACTTAGTTGTCAGTGCTATTTTCTACTCGGAGGACACTCAGCTCTTCGTTACCTTTGAAAAAAATAGACCTGATATACAACTCATCTTTTCTGAGTGCATGAAGACCATTGCTGCCTGGATGTAAATCAACTTCCTCCAACTGAACACCAAATCATGCTGTTTGGAGGAGCAGCTTTAAGCTGGACTTCCAGATGGTGGCCGGAGGAGCTGGGAACGGCCGCTTCTCCTAAAGAAGTGGTCAAGAATTTAGGAATCAGGATCAACCAGAACCTCACTCTCGATGCTCATGCCACTACTACTGCAGGCACCGGCTTCCACATACTAAGCTTGCTCAGAAGAGTTTTCCCCCTGTTGCCTCCTTCCACTAAAAAACATTGATGCAAGTCCTAGTATTAAGCCTTCTGGACTATTGTAACTCACTGCTAGCCTCGGCCAACGAAGCTTCCTTAAACAAGTTACAAGTTGTACAGAACACGGCTGCCCATCTAGTAGCAAATGCCCCACCCAGAACGGCCTCTATCCCACTTCTTAACAAACTCCATTGGCTCCCTGGGAGAAAACGGGTGAAATTCAAGATCAGCTGCATTGTTTATAAAGCTCTCAATGGACAGGGCCTTCCTACTTGTCTGCCAAACTTATCAAGTACACCCCCTCATGGCCCCTTCAATCAAGCTCCAAGCTACTTCTTTTTAAAAAGGCTCGGAAGGATGGCAGAGCATTTTCACATCTTGCCCCTACTCTTTGGAACAAATTGCCTCTCTAGCTTTGTGATTGTCAGAGCTTCTCTCAATTCAGGAAGCTTTTAAAGACCTTTCTTTTCTGAGCTTCTTGGCCTGTTGGCAGCACACCGTCCTAAGTGCAGAGATAACACTTTGGGGTGATTTAGTACTATAGAAATTAATGAATATCAAATATATCAGTTCAAAATTCATAGGCAAGATAAAAAAAAGTTTGAGAGAAATTAATAAAATATTGTTGGATCGTAGGAAGGAGTTCCAGAAGACGTGGTTAGGTTACAGATGAATACGTTTTTTGTTTTTAGATGTTAAGTAGGTTTTCCAGTAAATATGTAATCAACCCCACTTCTCTGCTGTGCAGCCCAAGATCCAACTGACACTCTGCCTCACAGCAATCCACATATTCCAGTGACATCACCATCCACATCAACATTCTACTCTTACTGGCTGAGCAGCAGAGGCAGAGAAACAGGGAAGATGTAAGGTAAAAACCTTAGATATAACAAGTATTTGCAAACTAATAATTAGAAATAGAGGTCCCACCCAATCAGCATAGGCGACCAGCTTCTACCTACAAGATAGGAGACAGAGTTTGGCTGTCCTCTATCAATTTGCCTAGCTCTTTTTGTAGGTATGTTTTTAACTAGATATTATGGCCCTTTGAAATGTAAAAAATGATTCATTTTGCCACTGCACGACTCAAGCTTTCCATTTCCTGGAGAGTTTATCCCTCCTGTCAGGTTTCTCATTTAAAACCTAAGTATGAGGTTCAAGAGATCTGTGACTGGGTACCATGAAGTCTGGCAGGTCAGCTGTGACATCCTCATGGACAGTAATTTTTCCTCCTGCACATCTCATAAAGCGTGCAGAAAATTCTGGGGTGATTGTCTTCATGCTTGTGGGTGTTGTAGGAAAGTGGAGTATTATGCAGTGAGGTTGGTTAGACTTCACTATATAATACTCTCACAATATCCCAAAATAGGTCCCTTGGATTCACACTAATAAATCCCTACCTCAGTCCTGGTAGTGTGGCACAGAGCAGCAGGGCTTTTAACTATAGGAACATTTGTTAAGCATTTCAGAGTACCCACATGGACGATAAGTAATTGAAACGAATTGAAAGAAATTTGACACCAATTTATCAAAATAAATCAGATTTTAATATTAATTTAGATGCAAAAACGAAGACAATTTTAGACGGAAAAATAAATCAATGTAATTAAATACTGCACACCTTTCAATATTGCAGTCAATGGTAAAAAGCGCTAGTAACAATCCGTCTCTTGTAGTTCGAGTTGCTTGGAACCCACTGGAGGGTAAGGTGATGCGGTCCCAGGATGAGGTTCTGACAGTCAGTTGAAGTTTACCTGGCTTGTAGGACCTAGGTGTAGAGTTGCTCTAGCTGTCTCTTCTCTGGTGCTGCAGAAGGAGCCTCAGGGGACCTGGTTTTACTACTCATACAGTGCAGGTGAGGAAACTGAAGCAAAAAGTCAACAACAGGTCCACTCAAGTGGCTGGCTGAAGGTGTTGCAGAGTTCCCTTGAGGTGCAACATCGAGTGAAGGTAGTCGCTGCCGGACTGGCCACCAGCAAGCATCAGAAAAACATTTCTCAAGGGCAGCAGGTTCTAGACTGATTTGCATATGGCAAGGTCCAAACTAGGGTGGTGAGGGGTGCAAAAAAATATGGATTTAGCTGCAGATCTCTGAACTGGGGGTGAGTGTTTAACATTGTTCAGCATTTCGTCCATCTATTGCTCGTTTTGCATTTGTCACACTAAGTGGGACGGGGATGCCCAGACAAAGATCCCACGCTCTCCGTGCCACTGGATTTACGCCATCCTGGCTGATGAGGGGTGATACATTGAAACCAATTCTAGGATACTTCTAGGTGCAACAAGCCACGGCAGACCTAAAGTCAGCGAGAAGACACTTCGACGTCCGGTGGTTCAGGGGAATGCGGAAGCCACCTGAAACTTGCTGGAGGTCAAGAAAATGTTTCCCACAATGCATTGGACCATCACCTTTTGGGTGATCCCTCTGAGGGCCCAGAGGCTAGCAGTTCTTTGGTTCTGAGACATGGTTTTACCTGCAGACTTCAGGGGACTAGTGACACTAGTCCACAGGAGTCTGGATTTGCTTTTGGCTCTCAAATGGATCTCTCTCTGTCTGGGGGAACCAGTGTTTGGTCTGGCCGAGTCACAGTTGTGTAGTTGTAGGCTGGTTGCTTCAGCTGGAGAGTATCATGCCTTTGTTTTGTGCAGGTCCTGAAGTCGCAGACTAGGGTCTCTTCTTTGTCTTCTGTTGTAGTTCCAATCAGAACTGAGGTTCTGGTGCCAGGGGTCCTAGGGGTGTGGTGCAAGTTTTCCCACCTGCCCTAGTGCAAATGTGCCTGGAGGATGGGGTAGGCTATTTTCTCCCTTGGGTGGCAGGCTGATTGCATGTGAGAGGCGGTGAAAACTTTAAAGCTCACCACATTGAAGTGTCTCTTCACTAGCTATCCTGTCAGGGTGGGAGGTGTCACCTCCTTCCTAGGGAGGCCTTTTTTCTGACTCCTGAGAGAGTTCACACCTCCTAGCAGGGGGTCAGATTTCTGTCTTGGCGGCAGCAGCTGCAGGCTTTCAGCCAGGGCATAGTAAAGGTAGCCACTTGGGTGTATGTCACATCCAGGAAATCTCCTAATATACATATTGTTTGATACCTAAAGGTATTTTTATGATCACTCATCTGGTTCCCTGTATGACCAGCTTCTGCTTTATATAAGAACTCCCATTACATCTTTGGTTAAGTCCGCCCAGGTAGTACCGTCTTACCTGGGTGTGGATAGACGCCTATGATGAAGCATGTCACGATAAGTGAGTGAGGCGTCTACTCCAATATATTTGGATACCCCATTGCCCAAAGATGAGACAAGGGACATAAATATACTAGCTAGAGACCTGGCTTACTTCCTTTTCTTCTCCTCCGGTAAAGGCTTGATATCCGGAAGGAAATTCAAGCGGCAGCAGTTGATTATATGTGATAAGACTATATCAGCGAGATTGCAACTGATCTGCTTGTCTATTACTCTCGATTGTGATAAACAGAGCTTGTCATGTGCCATCTATCGCCTGGCTAGGATATCGGGAAGGAAATTCAAGTGGCAGCAGTTGCTTATATGTGATAAGACATGACAAGCTCTGACTGTGTGTTTGACTTTAAGATGTGAGTTATTGTGGCATGGAATATATCAAGGGTTAATTTTAGTTTTACTGTTTAAAATGGTACTCTGTCCCCTTGTTGTGTGGTGCTCTATCTCCAATTTTGTATGACTAGTCAAACAGACCAAAGTTATTACCAATTAAGTCATTAAGCTTTCCTGTGAAATAGTTGTCTCAACCATAAATACAACAGATAGATAGATAGATAGATAGATAAATAGATAGATAGATAGATAGATAGATAGATAGATAGATAGATAGATAGATAGATAGATAGATTGATAGATAGACAGATAGATGTGTTACTTCATCTAATCTAATTTACTTATCAATATGTAACATTTACGGGGGTCAGATTTGTTGGAACAACACAAGAAACATCATATTTACTCACTTCTTGCACACAATGTAAAACCACCATTCCTGGTCCGTGGCCTAATTAGAGGACCGTCAAAGTGCACCACAACTGCTGGATCTACCCCTGGTGGGTTCACTGTTCTCTTAGGGGATTGTTTTCCCTGTACTTTAGAGCTGTATGACCCAAGACATTACTACCGTGGGTATATATTAACCTATCGCCACCACAGGCCAAGGTGAAGATAGAAAAATACACCGTCCCACTGGCAAATCTGTCTGAACCAGACATGTGGGATGCCCTCCCTACTATCTAACACAGAAGCCATACTGGAAGCAATTCAAGCTTCCTGCACAGCACTTTAAACTAAAATTAGAGAAGTAGATGTGCATGCTGTGCTACTTCAACAAGTTCTACATAAATGTCAACGACAGAGTCTCTAAATCTGAAGGTTGCATTGCCAAGCTGGAAGATGCTGTCACACCGCTGATATCCATGGTTTCCTATTTTACTTCAGAATTCCGCTCCCTAAAAGAACAAGGACAGAGCAAGGAGGAACAACTTGTGATTAATCGGCTTCCCGGAAGGTGTAGAGGAGTGGAACCCTGAAAAATTCTTAGAAAATTGTATTTCCTTCTGGTTGTCTCCTGACACACTATCACCCTGCTTTGTACTTGAGAGAGCCCACATGGCCCTGATTTAGTAACGTCTTCCAGGAGACCTGCCTCATCACCAAAATACTAAAAGTACAAAGATAGAGGTACAATACTGAAGGGTGCCAGAGCAAAGGAGAACCTGTCTTTTCAATCTATCAAGATCATGCTTATTTCTAGATTATGCTCGGGCGTCTCAGAGATGAAGGAAATCCGTGGCTGCAATTAAACAGAAATTGCATGCCCTAAACCTGAAGTATATGCTGATGTCTCCAGTTACGCTGATGGTCCCCAACAAGTCACACTTCATCGCCTATGATTCACCTGAGATAACCTAGGGTTGGGTATGAGAAAAAAGACTTAAAGTATCACCTTAAAAAAGCACAGACAGAGGGCGTCCAGAAAGGAGGCGACAGAGAACAACTCGACACAGGGAAGCCAAGAAGGAGACAAGACTCATAGTGATGGAGAGAGACCCGAACAGAGACACCAAAATCCTCAGACATGAAGGGCAATCCCCCACGAGGTGGGATACAAGTGTTAGATACCCAATCACCAGATCCTACTGAACTGCATATCCCCTCTAGTAGAGGACTCAATCCTTGGGCTGGGTTGGCCCACCCACTTGTTTAACAGCATTATTTGCTACAACTTATGTCTGGTTATTTGGTGACCCAGCTACCTTGCTCATCAAACTCAAATTGTATCTTGTTTACACTGTATTCCTCATGCTTTCTCAATGGTATACATACCAACAGCATAGTTTCCTTATCTATTTTACAAGGGAAGGCCAGATATGATTTTGAAAAATTTAGCTAGTTTGGAGCATTAAATAAGGACAGTTAGGGGGACAGATGTTCAGCGGGTGGAAGTATGGAGTGAGAGTGGTTGAGGAAAGGTGGGACTCACAGTGATGATAGGAAGGAGTTTATTATGTTTTATCCTCAGCCACAGTGCTCTCAATCTTTAAACTTCAAGAATTACAACTGACTCAGATTAAGATTTCCCACTGATTATCACCCATTTTATTTTTTTAAAGTAATTTTTATTGCAGACATACAGTACATAAAGTATTGCCACATATACATTACATCTCTGCTCTTCAGTACACTTTTCTCCATTCAGCTCTGTACACAGCCTTTAGGCCCACAACCCGGAGGTCGGGCGGCGATAAGCAGGAAAATGACAGAGGTCTGGATATGTTAGCAAGTATAACCCCTTTGCTTGGAAGTGAGCATGTCTGCTTTTCTCCTTCTTCCCACTTTTAGCCCCTCTAGTGTCTATTAACTGTCCCCAACATCCTAACCCTCTCCCCTCCCCAATTCCCACCACCCACTCAGAAGGACTCGCTACGTTCTAGTCTATGGGTACAATCAGGAGGCATTGATTATCTAGGTATGTGATGCACCCGGTGTGTCCTGGGAACTGTCCCCGTTCAGGTCCAAGGCCTCCTCGTCCTCTTGTAGTGTGCTATCCCTTAGGGCTTGTACTAATGCTTCCCATGCCGCTGCCATGTCCAGTGCCCTAATGTCCAGTTTCCGGCGAGCCACTTTGTATTGATGTGTACTGTTGCAAGCAGCCCATCTCAGGAACTCATTAAGCCATCGCCTGTATGTGGGACCCACTCTCGCCTTCCAATGTCTTGTGATTTCTCTTTTAGCTATAATCAGGCCCATATCTATGAATTTGCTTGTGGTTTTGTTTTTGGGCGTATGTGGGAACCAGTGCAGTATACGTTCCGCCATATCAAATTGAGTTCGGTCAGTTAGTTTGTTTAGTGTATCGCCAATCGCCCGCCAGTATTCCCGAAGGTCAGGGAAGGACCATAGCATATGTTCCAGCTCCGCTCCTTCCAAAGCGCATCGTGGGCATGCCGCCTCGGCCACCCCGAAGTACTTCTTGATTTTATCAGGGGTCATATAAGCCCTATGGAGAACGTAAAAGTGGATTTGTTGAAAACGCGCATTTCTCGTACTGTTCCGAGCTCGTCGCACTAACCGGGCCCAAGTCGTCTCAGGGATCTCCCTATTAAGGTCCAATTCCCATTTGGTCTTTAGCGTCGTTAGAGGCGGCAGGTTCTCCCGGAGCATTCTGGAGTATAGGCATGTTACAGCCTTGTAAGTCCCGGCCGTCATCATGGTGTACTGACAGGCCATGGTCGTCGGTGGTTCAGCGAGTCCCCCCGTCCAGTGCGCCTGCATGGCTCCAGTTACCGCAACATGCAGAAGGTATCCCACTCGTGGTAGGTCAAACCGCTCTTGCAGCTCCTGATACTAGATAAGCGCCCCGTTCTCGTAGAGGTCTCCGATAACCTGTATTCCCGCATCCTCCCAGACCTGCAACTGTGACCAATCTCCACCATGGAGGAGCGCAGTCACCATACCCAGGGGTATCTCTGGAGCATATGGGTGCCGTACTCCCGCGTGGCGTTGAGATCGGTTCCAACAGAGCCTGAACGTTTGTTCTTCGAGTGTCAGATCCCGAAGGGCGATCCTTTGCTGCAAGGTAATATAGGCCAGGACATGTCGCCGTGTACCCCCATCTCTCTCGTTCTCCGAACCTCGGTATACTCTCGCCACCTCCAGCGTAAAAATCTGCAGTTGAGCAGCAAGATAGTAAAGCTCGAAGTCTGGGACCGCCAGTCCTCCCTCTTCTTTCGGGCGGGTGAGCGTTGCCAGCGCTACTCTACATCTGCCCGAGCCCCATAGGAACGTGGTCAGCTGAGACTTCAATTGACGAAAGAAGGATCTAGGTATCCAGATGGGGAGGGTGCGAAAGTAATACAGAAGTCGCGGCAGGGCGATCATTTTCAGTAAAGAAATGCGACCAGTGACTGAGAGCGGGAGCGTGGCCCAAAAGGCCATACTTCCCTTTAGCGCCCGCATACATCGGCCCACGTTGCCTTCCAGCATGTCTGCCGCCGTGTGGTACACGTATACCCCTAGGTATTTCAGGCAGGTGGGCTCCCAGTTAAGCAAGGGTCGGTGGTCGGGCCGTGCCATGTCATGTCTCAGAGGAAACAAACAAGTTTTAGACCAATTGACTTTCAATCCCAAGAGCTCTCCAAATCGCTCTAGTAGTCCCTCCGCCCCCTCCAGCGCTTTTGACCCATCTTCTAGAAATAACACTAGGTCATCCGCGTACAAGGAGATAAATTGTTGACCTCCTCTACTGTCTATGCCCTTAAAATGCTTCCCCGTCCGAGCCTCGGCCGCGAGAGGTTCAATCGCCAGGGCGAATAACAGGGGGGATAGGGAGCAACCCTGTCGGGTGCCCCGCTCCACTGGATATTGGTGCGAAACGAGGGATCCTACCCACACTCTTGCCACTGCCGCTGAATACAGGACTCGCGTCCATCTAATATAGCTGTCCCCCAGGCCAAAGCGCTCCATGGCTCTGTATAGGTACTCCCACTCCAAACTATCGAACGCTTTCTCAATGTCTATCGAGAGGACTAGGGGCGTCTGGGCTACTGTATATGTGTTCTCCAACAGTCGTGTGAGTCTCCTAATATTTATCATCGTATTACGCGCAGGGATAAAACCAGACAGGTCTGTGTGGACCAGGTCGGTCATGTGCTGCAGAAGCCTCGCTGCCAGTATAGCACTCAATATTTTGTAGTCCGTGGTCAGCATGGAAAGTGGCCTATACGAGGTCGGGCTGCTGATTTCCCTCCCAGGCTTTAGTAAAGGGATCACCAGTGCCTTGCGCATAGATTGGGGCAGACAGCCAGCAGTTCTGGCTTCGTTATATATCGCTTGGAGGTGCAGTGCCATCAGCTCCAGGTATTTGCTGTAGAATTCTATGGGAAATCCATCTAATCCCAGTGTTTTGTTGCGGGCCATCCGTTATATAGCTCCTCTGATCTCCCCCAATTCTATGTCTCTACCCAAGTCGTCCGCCTGTTCCTGTACCAGTTGTGGTAATTGTAGGTCCTCAAGAAAAACGTTAATGTCATTCTCTTGTCCCACCAATGCGCTCCTGTAGAGGCCCTCATAATATCTCTGAAAGCTGTTCAGTATCTCCGTCTGGGAGTAATTTATGTGGCCCCCTTCCCCCTCAATGGCCAGTATCGGGGAGCATCGTTTAGTGGGGTTGGCTAGCCATGCTAGCAGTGTCCCAGCCTTGTCCCCCTCAACATGGGCCCGGAGCGTGTAAGCTCTGTGATCAAAGCTGCGGAGGCGCTCCACTTCTACTGCTACTGCCTCCCTAGCCAGGTTGACCTCGTCTTGAAGCTCGGGGTGGCCCGGTCGTGCCTTCTCTGCTTCTCGCAGCTTGGAGTCTGCCTTGTGCAGATCCTCTAGTAATACCTTCTGCATGCCTACATGTTTCCCTATGCACTGGACCCTAACCACCACCTTAAAGGGATCCCATTCCATTGCTCTAGAGGCAGTGGACCCCTCGTTTTCGGCGAAGTACTGGGTTATCCCCTCCTCCAGTGCCGCGTGAAACAATGGATCGTCCAATGTCTCAGGCCGCAGCTTCCAAGTCGGGGCGCGCGATACCTCAACTGCCCAGTCTAGATTGATCAACATGGGGTTATGATCTGAGATTGTCCTGGTAAGGTACTCGGTCCGTGTTACAGTGGCATCACGACCTGAGAGCACAGTATTGCATAAATCCGGACGTGGAGGTCATGCAGGCTAGAGAAGTACAAGTAGTCTCGCTCAATCGGGTGATGTGTGCGCCAGGCATCAGCCAAGCCCCACCTCTCTTGCCATTCCAGTCTACCCTTTGTGAGGCGGTGTACGGGGGAGTCCCTTAGTGGTGGGTGGGATCTATCTAGAGTTGTGTCCGCTACCGAATTGAAATCTCCTCCAACCAAAACAGGGCCAGCTAAATAGTGTGCAAGTGTTCCTGACAGTCCCGTCAAGAAGGTCAGCTGTTCACTGTTCGGTGCATATATACTACATAGTACTATGTCCTTGCCTTGAAGTCTGCCCTCCACTGCCACATACCTACCCTCAGGGTCTATTATGTGTCTTGTCGCCTGAAAAGGGGTGCCCGCCCTTATCCATATTAAAGCTCCTCTAGCGAATGCTGAATAGGTGGTGTTGAATACCTGACCCCTTCATCTTCTCTGCAGAGCTATTCCCTCCGGTTTTGTGAGATGTGTTTCTTGCAGCAGCGCAATATGTACCCCCTGCGGACCAGATAGGCCTGTAACTTGTGCCTTCTTGTCATTGTATGCAGTCCCTGCACATTCCAGGTTATACATTGCAATGTATTCGTATTAGCCATTGTCCCACAGTACTCGTCGCAGCATCACACGAAATCCTGTTTCATCGTAAGTGGTGGTACCCCCCCAACTTGTCCTCAAACCTTCTGACATCTTGCCTCCCTTTTGCTCAGAATCCAACAATTGCCAATAAAAAAGAACAACCCCAACAGTTCCCTCACCCACCCCCCCCAGAACAGGCCCCAATATCGAGCTATCAGTTCCCATCCAAACTTAGCCAATCCTCTCAACTTCCCACCTAAATCACGGTTGCAACTGTGTGTGCCTTAAGGGCAAGTGGAGTGTGGCTTAGACCGGAAGGCAGCTACGCAGGCCCCCCCCGCACCCCCGTGTTCCCCCATGGTTAGCCGCGGTCTTACATCCCGGTTCGTGACCCCAATCTGCAGTACCTTACAGTTTGTGAATACTCTGATCGTCCGCAATGTCCACTACCTGTCGCCTCCATGTCAAGTGTTCAGGATCTCTTCTGACGTTTGCGGCGTTACCAGCGGGCCTTTGGTGCTGTGTATTTCTGATTGGTCCATCTCTGACCCTGTGGCCTGGTCCTCCGATTCCGTGCCCTGTTTTGATGGGGAGGCATCAGACCTCGACAGCGACTCCACTGCTTTCAGCACAACCTTCCTCTCCACATCTGTTTGAGACGCAGATGGTTTTCGAGAGCCTTGCCGCCTTCGGCGTAGCCTCTGTGATTTCCGTACCTGTGGTATTGAGCGCTCTTTCTCCCTTCGGAATCTGGCACCATCTGTGCCCGCCTTGTACGTCTCCCACCATGCCCATGCATCTGCTGACGTGAGGAAGAAGTGTGTCTTGTCATCTAGCGCCACCCGGAGCTTAGCCGGGAAGAGCAGAGAGTACGGAATGCCCTCAGTTCGTAGTTCTCGTTTACTGGTCAAGAAGGAGGCTCGCATCCGCTGCGTCTCAAATGTGTAATCAGGCAATAGTGTCACTTTGCTCTTCGCTATCTGAAATGGCCCCGTATCACGGGCCCTTTGGAGCAGTAGGTCCTTGTCCTTGTAGTGCAGCAGTTTGGCTATAACCGGCCTTGGGGGCTGGCCCGGCCTGGGCGGTCTAGTCGGGACGCGATGGGCTCGTTCCAGTGTAAAGAATGGTGAGAGGCCCTCCGGCGCTACCGTGGTCTTGAGCCAGTTGTCAAGAAACTCGACCATATCGTCCCCTTCCGTTTTTTCTGGAATGCCCACTATTCGGACGTTACTGCATCAGCTCCTGTTTTTGGCATCCTCAGCCCTTCTCTCCAATGTTTGTATTCGATCTAGAGCGTCCGCTAGCCTCCCCTCCATAGTTTTGTGGGCTGGGGCCAACTCACGCAGGGTATCCTCGGCGTCCTTGACCCTATCTATGAGTTTGTCGTGGTCAGCTCGCAGGAGACCCAATCCCGACACCACCTGCGCAATATCCTGTTGCAAAGTGTCTCTCGTCGCCGCAATAGCCTCCAGTATACGGTCTTGGAGTTGCTGTAGGTCTGAAGGCCCCGCAGGAACCCCCTCTGGCGTTTCAGAGGCCGCAGCTCCCTCCGTTTTCCCCTTGTTTTTTACCATGGTGCCAATTCGTCCTTCGTGCTGGTGTTCTTAACGTGCTTTGAAGCTCCCGGGGAGCCTTCGTGGTCTACTTCAGATCGCGGGTCTGTGGCGGCTATTTACGTCGGTTCCACAGCTCTCCACCTGTTTGCCCACGGGCAGAGTCAGTTTCGGTCCTTTCAGCAGGTGGGTGTCTGCTGCATCAATCAGCCGTTAGCCTCCTTCCTCCACGCATCTTTGCGTTGCTTCAGCTGCGGGGCGTCCTCTCGGGCCACCTCCAATTCTCGTATAGTCTGTCTGGGCTCGATGTTCTTATTCGCATATCCTGGGGGCTCCCGCTGTGCCCGCCGGCGATGGCGAAGGATCTCAGGGTTTAACTCCCTTCTTGCGAGCGGTTAGGGTTCTGTCCCCTGCCAGGGTCTGCTTGTCAGGTAGTCTCGTCGTCTCCCCTGCTCATCGGCCTTCTTCCTTACTGTCTCAGTGCCCCACGGTAGCGCTCATCGTGATCCGAGGTCGCCCTCAGGCCTGGGTGTTGTCCGGGGGTCTGGTACCTGTCCAACCTCTTTGCGCTGCCTCCGACAAGGTAGCCGTACTCTTTTCGCCCACTCTTGGTCTCACTGCACACCGCAATTTCGTGGACTGTGTCCGGGGCCCCCAAATCACAGGGGGAGGCCGATGATACACCACTCGTCCCACCAATATTGGCAGAGGACTCGTCGGGGGCCGCTCTCCCTCCAGGCACCGCTAACCGCTCCTCACCTTGTGGTCAGGCTGGGGTCACACTGCGGTCGGATTCTGCGTTGCCCATCCACACTCGGCGATTCTTTCTGCAACGCCGGGTCAGCCAAACCGTTCAGACCAACCGCGGCTGCTCTGACTCCGTGCCGACCCCGTCGCGCTGTATGTTTCCACCTTCCCCGTCAGGGGAGATCGCTGGCCGTCTCGTAGCAGTAAGCTCCCACGGGCGTCTCTGTGTCAGTCAGCAACAGCGGGCGAGCCCTCCGCTCTCCAGGCTCACGGGCGGCAGCTGCAGTGCGCTCGTAGTGGCAAGGAGCTCGATCCCCCCTCGCTGCTGCTCCGGTCCGGGTGCCCCACTTTTTGTCGATATCCCGCCTGCGGAAAACAGCCCTTCAGAGTGCAACTCGCCACAACAGGTGGCGTCCTGGGTGTTCTCTCGCCCCTTAGTGGAGTGGGGATTCCGCAGGGCGGCGGTCTTAGTTATACCGCAGTTTCATCGCCGCAGATCATGCCGCCATCTTGTTTAGGGTTCTCCAGCTCGGTCCGTCCCAGCAGATGGTAGCCGTCTCACTATGGGGTCCCGGGGCTCACCGCATCTATGTCCGGCCTCACCCGGTGGTCCGGTGCGCTCCCCAGTGTGCACAGCTCCCGGGGATGCGTCTCCCTTCCGGGATCGCTCTTCAGTGACTCCCGGTATCAGCGGTGTCTGCCACTTCAGGTCCCTCCATGCGCCGGCCCCTCAGCTTTCTCTCTTTGCTGGTGCTCTCTCGGTTGGCCCCGTGAATGGTCCCAGGGGTGCCGCTTCGATTCCTCCTGCCTCCGGTATACAAATTAGGGTTTTCGCGGGCGTCGCCGCACCGTTTTACAGGATTATTGTGGGGATTGGGTGCGGAGCTCCGAGCTCACGTCGTCATTCCCTCCGGCGCCCAAGCCACACCCCCCTGATTATCACCCATGATAGACCTCAGAGTCCAAAAAGCGAGTTGACCTGGTGATCTCTGCAAATGTTCTACACAACCTCCCTTGGAGTAATATAGTGGAACATCAATGGTCCTCAATGATCATATTAAAATGGACATTGTTGAAGGGGCATGGCTAGTAGCCGGCGAAGATGGCTGCTTGATGAGGGAGCTCCAGAGTAGAGGTGCCCTTCCCGATGAATCTGTCCACTTATCCTGATCAATAACGGGAGGTTGGAACACCCGTGCATGTCCGTGACCGAGCGGCGTTAAATGATACGGTCTCGACGAAAATCCGCAGGAGAAGTCCGAGACCAGAAGAAGGCGGCCTGTTTTCGTGAGGGAAGCCGGGGCCTCGAGTGATTCGCCTGCCCGGAGACACCCTGAAGAAAGTGCGGCGGAAGCGGCCTCGGATTAACGGCGGGAGGTCCGTGACTGGAGGACTGGGGATAGGTGAGCCTGTTCCCCACACTCCTGGTAAAGAGGCACGTCATTGAGGTGGGAGCGCAGACGGGGGGCCCGTGAGGCGGGGCTGAGAGGCCGGGGGACGCAGCAAAACAGCGACCGGAGCTACAGAGAAGGGCCGAGCACCGAGACCCGTCAATGTGCAGACGCTGCCGAGTGCAGCAATTCTAGATAAAGCAGTGACTCAAATCACCAACAACGCCAGTGGCATTCGACGGGCCGTCTGAGCAGAGAGCAAGTAGCAGAAGCCGGGGCCTCCGTTGATTTCTCAGCCCGGACAGAGTCCGCGACCGCCATTACAACGGAGGCCCATCTCTAATTGGGGGCCAGTAAGGCTACACCGATCCTAACAAGACTCTGCAAAACATAGCAGAGGGGGTACGGCAGAGGGGCCGGATACGTCGAACTGTTAAGCCCAACACCAAAACAGGCCGAGATCAGGCCGGAGGGAACGGCGCAAGCTGCAATCTTTCGCGGAGGGACGCACAGGCAGTCAAGAGGGCAACTGAGGTGCCCCGGCCCAGAGAGACCTCCTGAACAGCAGCACCCAACCGCTTAAAATTAACCTACGAGTGGGACTCGGGGGAGGAGTCGATACAAAGCGCAGGAATATACGGATGGCCCCTGCCTGTTGCGGACACCCCACGGCGCCCCACGTTTAATCAAGCAGTGAAAAACACTTTGCAACTGTTGCAGAACATCAATTCCTAGGGGGGAAAAAAAATAAAAATAAAAGCTTACATCCACACGGTGCGTCAGGCACAGAAGAAAGCGGGTGCATATATACGCCCCCCCCCTATAGGAAGAGGATCAACTGGAAACCCCGGAGTACAGCGAAAAGAGACAGGGGTACCATAAAAACAGAAGAGGGTTCGAGAGCCGCCAATCAACCTCGCAGACAGAAGCACAGTCCCCACCACTGATTTGGAACACCATCATGTCGGGTAGAGGCCCCAGAAATCTTACGACACAAGCCAAACTGGATAAATATGCGTATAACAAGGACTTTCCCCCATTGCAGGAACCTCATCGAGTGGAGCGCAGAGTGACGGCGCAGCCAAAAAAGTGACTTTGGAGGACATAATGGCGGCGTTGGCTAACGTACAGATTACAGTGGGCACCATTTCCACAGACGTAGCCCTACTCCGTGCAGATTTCCAGAAAATTACCACCAGAGTGGCGGAGGTGGAGCTTACAAAACAAAGAATAATTCCCACCTGGCCTTAATTACTTTGCAAATGTCACAATTTCAACTTTCAAAAAAGTCCTTCAAAACATGGCAACCAATTTTGTTATTTTCATATTTGTAACTTTTATTTTTTCTTTTATATTCTTTTTACAAAATTATTTTTCTCCTTTTTTTCTCCTTTTAAATTCATTGTAATCATTTCTCATAAAAAGCAATACATTGATTTAATTAACAATACATAAGTGAACAATAAAAACATACCATACAGAGAACACATCTAAATCACTCTCACCATTACTTCATACATACACACTCATACACTCAGCATTCAGTCTTTATTCTGTGTCTAAGGAGTCACAGATTTTACTGTGAACTGTCACGCTAGGTCGACGCGTTTTGGTGGGTTAAGACCACCTTCCTCAGGACCTTTAGCAGAACAAAGTTCGTCTCAACACTTTTTGGACTCTGTATGGATATCCTAGCAGCTGATCAGGGAATGATCTTTATCTCAGTATTTACTCCTCAGTAGATTAGATATGCGATCCTAATATAAACATCTCCTTGGTGATGTTTTTATTTCAACTCGATTTTAGGGCAGTTGTTCTCCATATTATATATACATCATAGTCTGCAAATTCTCTTTTATATAAATATTGTCTCATAGCTATTCTTAGGTTCAGTGGCGGCATGACTTCAATTTCTCTTTGTTCTCACATTATTCCAATTTGGAGCATGTGGTATAGAAACTAGATTTCAATTCTCCGTGTTTTGCAGTGACTCCGTCTCCCGATCCTATGGACTTGCCCAGATTTCGAGAAAATTACCACCAGAGGGGCGGAGGTGGAGCTTACCACAAAGTCCTTAGTGAGCGACACAGCAGTACTGAAGAAAACGGTCTCACGGCTTGAGACAGAAAACAAAATACTGGCCGAAAAGCTGGATGATCAGGAAGGGCGCTCCCGCAGGAAGAATGTTCGAATTTTAGGTATTCCGGAGAGTGAAGGCACCCAGGCTATGGACCTATTCGTAGAAGAACTGATAAAAACTACACTGCAGCCCAAAGGACTCTCCACATTCTTCTCAGTAGCCCACAGGGTGCCAGGCGGAAAAGCCAAGCCAAGGGCGCCCCCAAGACCGGTGGTTGCGCGCCTATTCAACTTCAGAGACAGGGACGTCATTCTCCAAGCGGCGCGAATCTCCCCGCAAATCCGCCTGCAGAACTCATCGATCTCTTTCTTCCCTGATTACACGGCAGCGGTGTCGAAACGGCGTCGCAGCTTTCTGGAGGTCAAAAAAGCTTTACAAGCACGTGAACTACCCTACTCTATGTTATTCCCAGCAAGGCTACGAGTAGCAGCAGAAGGGAAGACTTTGTTCTTTGATACCCCTGAGGAGGCGTATGACTGGCTCGAAGGTTGGAGGAAAAAAGACGGATCCCGTCGTGGAGGTAGAGACCGCAATCGACGCACCGACGAAGCAGAGAGGGGCAGCCCGGAACTCTTCACACCTAATGATGATAACTCACAAAGATCGGAACCGGAAGACTCTGGTTTGAAATAAAATGGACCGACTAGGAAAGACCTATACGTAGGTCACCGCAGACACACATTGACATTTCTTCCAAGCCGGCTCTGGACATGGGGCAGCAACGGGTCCAGCCGGGAAGGAGGGGTCACGCTCACACTGGACTTCGTAACCCCTACACGCAAGTACTCTGTTGTGGGTTGGGATAGCGCACTCTGCTGAGTTGGGGTGGCGGGCAGTTTTAAGTCGGGTAGGGAGGCAGGGAGGGGGGATGCATTGTGGGGCAGGGAAGTTCGAAGTTCTGTTTTTTTAGTAGCAATTCTTAATGGAAAAGGCATTAAAGAATGGCACTTACCACATCATACCCCCTTACGGGGCATAACAAGGTTGCACTATTCATTTCACATCCCACTTAGACAGAATGACAGACACAACCTGCGCTAATACACAGGCGGAGAACCTGATGGCCCCAGTGGCCCCGCTCAACGTGATCACTTGGAATGTCCACGGGTTAGGAGATAGAATTAAACGAGGGTTAGTGCTATGAGCCCTTAAACGACAAGCCCCTACTTTGGTGCTCCTACAGGAGACTCACCTCACGGGAACGGTTTGTACAGCAATGGACCGGTGGGGGTTCAAAATGGTGGTACACGCAGAATTTTCCACGGGATCTAGAGGGACTGGAATCTTAATGAGGAAAAACTCACCCTTCATAGTCAAACAAACAAAACACGACGATCAGGGGAGATTTGCAGCAGTACACAGTCAATGGGAGGGCAAACAGGTTAACGTAGTTTCTGTATATATCCCCCCAGCATTACAGATGGTGGCTCTTCCGGCCCTCAGCGATTTCCTACTGTCTCTACCCAGTGGAGACCTTCTTATTGGTGGAGATGCCACAATAGACATCAGCTTAGACAGACACCCGGCGCGAGCAACAACGCATGGGTTCTCCTGCATGCGGAGCTTTGTGGAAGCACTCGGACTAATAGACGTCTGGAGACATAAACATCCATTAGACAAACATTACACATTCCACTCAGCAGTACACAACAGTCTATCTAGACTAGATTATCTCCTAACCCATGCGTCCACCCTTTCCTCGGTAGAAAACATCACTATTGGGCCGAGAGGTATCTCGGACCAGTCCCCAGTGTCTATGACGCTTTCCTCCTCCCATACATCTTACAAACAACTCTATCCAATATATCCAGGCTATCTGCAAGTATCCTTAATACGAAAGGAACTCCGTAGCACGACAAAACATTTCTTTACCGAAAATGAAGCCTCTGTAAGCTCTCCAACCATACTGTGGGAGGCCTATAAGACGGTCCTCAGAGGTCAAGCTATTTCATCCATAACAGAACACAAAAGCATAAAACACTGAGAACTCGCGACTCTTGAACAAGAGCTCCAAGTGGCTACTGTTACCCACTCAACCAACCCAACACCATATTCAGCCCATACACTTTTGTTAAAGCAATAACAACATAAAGAACACCTTAGGCTAGAAACGATAACAGCTCTCACAGCGACCAGACATAGAATTTACAAAATAGGTGATAAAGCGGGGAAGCTATTGGCGTGGCTGGACAGGAGGAGACGAGGGAATCGTACTATAGCACAGCTACACACGGCAGAGGGACGTCTCACCTCAGACCCAGGAGAAATTGTGAAGACATTAGCTGAACATTTCAGTAAGGTGTACGCTTCTTCATCAATGGCCATGGAAGTGGAGGTAGCGACTTTTTTGCGGGAGTTGGAACTGCCTAGACTTGACTCAGAGGCTTCCGAGGAGCTCGAAGCTGACCTCACTAAGGAGGAAATCGGGGAGGCAATTAAGTCCCTTCAATCCGGCAAAGCGTTGGGCCCAAACGGAATCCCAATGGAGCTTTATAAATTACTAACACACACCCTCAGCCCAAACTTATTAGCAATGTACAATAACAGCCTAGCGCAGGGAACACTACCCTTAGAGCAGAGAACGGCCACCATTGTAGCTATCCCAAAACCAGGAAAACCCCCAGAGGAATGCCTCTCGTGTCGCCCAATATCTCTGATCAATGCAGAATCTAAAATTCTGGTGAAGTTAATTGCTAATAGGTTACAAACTCACCTTCCCAACATAATTCACCTGGATCAGTCCGGCTTTATGCCAAACAGGAACACTGCACTTAATCTCAGGCGATTACACAGTGTACTGGCGAGGGAAAATAGTCTGTCGGAGACAGCAGCAGTCCTCTCTCTAGACGCTAAGATGGCCTTTGATATGGTGGAATGGCCTTACCTTTTTGCAGTTATTCCACACTTGGGCTTTGGCCCTAAATATTGCGCTTGGATCTGACTCCTATACGCGGATCCAGTTGCTCGAGTGGCAGTGAACGGGCGGCTATCAGACTTCATCACATTGACGAGAGGGACTCGACAGGTATGCCCACTATCACCACTTCTTTTTGCTATGGTATTGGAACCCCTAGCAGCACTGGTCCTCAACACCCCTTTTATACGGGGTATTGCCTGGCGGGAGGGATGGGAAGATCGTATATCACTCTACGCAGACGACATTCTAGTATACATAACAGACCCCAAAAACACTCTGCCTAGATTATTCGAGCTATGTGACGCATTTGGGAAACTCTCAGGTTACACCATAAACTGGGAGAAGTCGGTCTTATTCCCGCTAAAGGGAGTGACGCCACAGCTCCCCCCTCACTGCCCGCTGGAAATTTCCCAAGACACGTTTAAATATTTGGGTATACACATAACAAGAGACCCAGTGACCTTCTTCACTAAGAACTTAGCACCCCTGTTGGAACGACTACATAGAGACGTCACTCACTGGGAGTCACTACCCCTTACACTGCTAGGTAAAGCGGCACTATTTAAAATGATGGCCCTGCCCAGATTCCTTTATGCACTGGAGAATACACCAGGTACCCATAAAATACTTTAGAAAAATAACAACACAAGTATCCACACTCCTATGGGGCAACAAACCAGCCCGCGTAGCACAAGTCAAACTACATTGCAGCTGGTACGATGGCGGCATAGCACTCCCTAACGTGCGCCTTTACTATTTGGCCGCACACCTTAAAGTAATAAATCAATGGATACACGCCCCTCGAACGAACCCAGCATACAGGGCTGATTGGACTCAGCTGGGATCAGACAACATGCTAGCGGCCCTATATAACAAAAGGCGAGCGCTGACACTAGCGGGCCCAACTAAGCACACTATCATGCTATGGTATACGGCGCAGGCACTGCTGGGATGGAAGGGGTCATAATCAAATTAACGCCCCTGTGGGACACGAAACAGTTAGGAACCCTCAGAAACAGCAAGGGATTCGAACACTGGGATAGCATCGGTATTTCCACAGTTTGGGACCTATGGGACAGAGGGACGATCCTCCCGTTTGACCAGCTTAGACAACAATACGAACTTGCGCCAACTGTGTTATACCGCTATATACAAATCAGACATGCACTATAAACAGCTCTCCCTCAGGCTGAAAATGTACCTGAGGCCTCCCCACTGGAAGATAGGCTCCTCACAGACTTTATGCCTAAACGGGCCACCTCCTTCACGTACCGCAAACTAATAAATAATATATCAGACCCTACAGCAACACTCAAAGAAAGATGGACAACAGAAATTGAGGCCATGGATGAGACGGAATGGCAAATGGCACTCACCTCTCCTAGGGAGGTGGGAATTTCGGCCAGGCTCCAACTTGTCCAATTTAAAATCTTACATAGAGCCTATCTCACTAGACCTACGCTTCATAAGATCGGAAGGGCTCAAAATCCATATTGCCTGAGAGGCTGTGGAAACGAGGGCACCTTTTTCCACACAATCTGGGACTGTCCTCTACTAACAGATTACTGGCGCCAGGTCTTACGTACAATATCCCAAACAATACACGTTTCCCTGTTACCTGAGCCGCAGAGGTGCCGCCTCAATATTTGGGAACCAAATGACCTATCTCGATATGAACAAATCTGGGCAACTAAAGGCCTTATGGTGGCCAAGAGGAATGTGGCTCAGAAGTGGGGCGCAACTGAGGTACCATCATTGGGAGCTTGGTGTAGAGACATGGACATGACAATGATTACGGAAAGAGCGGTGTATATAAATAGGAAATGCCCTCGCAAATGGACCAAAATCTGGACCAAGTGGAATTCATACAGAGGGGATATCTATGTCCCTATTCCCGAATCGGACGATGAAAGCTCAGATGACGACTCTGAAGAGGGTTGAAGGATTAGGGGGGGAGGTTTATACTGAATGGATAATTTGGTAGTAAAGGTGGGAGCTAGGAGAGAAATGAGTGAATTGTCTTGATACTATTTGATGATTGTAACCTTGAAACTTACACATGCCTATTGTCTTGCTGTTTTATGTATTAAAATCAATAAAAAATATTTTTTTTAAAAAATGGACATTGTTCTTAAATTGACCAAACATCATTCTCCATCAGTACTCTCTCTCCCAGAATCCTGCCTTTCTGTCCTTTCTTGGGTAGATTTGGATATAAAAGAGTATTCTATGCAGGGAACACTAAAGGGTCTAGGTGCATGGAGATACTGCTACGCTGGTCCATTCCCTTAGTGATTGCCTGGTCACATCTAACAGACAGGCAGATTTATAGTGATAGTGGGCTGTTTGGAAAGGAAACATTACAACTTTGTCTGCAAATATTTCCCTTCACAACTTTTAAAATCCACCTTAGAGGACTGTAGCGCTCCTTTGACTAAGTTACCACAAGACATTACCTTCATAGGTGGAGATTTCAATGCAATGGTTGATGTGTTGGGATCGAGGGTGGCAAAACCCAAAGGGAGAGTCCCACTAGCAGTCTGGGGCAGATTTGTTAGGGCTATGCAATGTCTGGTGAGTATGGCACTCCCAAGAAAGAGATTACACACATGTCAGCAGCCCACAAAAGGATGTCTTTATTTATTTATTTTATTTTATTTATAAAGTTTTATAAAGCGCGAACATGACCAACATATTTGTGTGTTTCAGAGTGCTGTACAACCTAATAAATAGCATTAAATATTCAAGGAGCAAAATGTAGAATATACAGTATGAAAAGATAATACACAGAGACATAGTGAAAACACCAGCAAAGAAATCAAATTGGCATGGATAGTCGCCTCAGATAAAAAGGAGATTATTCAGTAGTCTCATTTTTACTTCCTTTTTGAAAAGAACAACTGAAGGGATAGTCCTGATCTCTGGAGGAAGAGAGTTCCAAATTCTTCGGGCAATTCCAGAGAAAGATCTTTAATAGGTTTTCTATTTGTGAAAATTTGGGTCTTTCAGCAGTATGGAGCATGTACTACGAGAAGCTCTATTCCTTCCGGGTAGCACCAGTTTCTGAGCCAGGTAGCGAGGAGTGTTGTGGTGGATGGCTTTGTATGCCATGCATGCTATTTTTAGGTGGATCCTAGATTTATAAGGTAGCCAGTTCAGAGAGTGCAGGGCCGGGTTGATGTGATCATTTTTCTTTACGCCTGTGATGAGCCATGCAGCAGCATAGGGGTAGACATCAACTGTGATAGTTTTATATTTGGTAGGCCAACAAGGGTAGCATTCCCATAGTCAAATCTGGAGATCACAAGAGCCTGAACCGCCATCTTGAGATCTGCACTGGGCAGGAAAGGCTTTAGTTTTCCTACGATGTGGAGATGGAAATTGGCTGCTCTGGTTGTGAAGCTAATTAGTTGGGTAACAATATACATCTGTTATTTCAGCGCCAAGATGCCCCGTTGTTGGGGTAAACGTGTGCTTTACAAATACACATGTTATGTTATGTGATTCATCATGGAGAGGTTGTTGTCTAGTGTTATTCTTAGGGATTTTGCTGAATCAACAATAAGTGTGGTACAGTTCAAGGTTGTGAGTTGTGGGAGCCAGTCTTTGATGTTAGAGGTGGTGTTGGGAGGCGAGATTAATAGGAATTCAGTTTCGAGGGCGTTAAGTTTGAGGTGGTTAAGTGTTAACCAGTTATGAGTTTTTTTAAAGATGTTATTGAGAGTGCTTATGTCGTTAGGAGAGGTAATCTTCAGGTACAATTGCATATCATTAGAGTACATATGGTAGGAGATGTTGGAGTGTTTGAGGATTTTAGTCAGGGGTTCCATGTAAAGATAAAAGAGGGTGGGCGAAAGTTCCGCAGATAGTGATCGGTGTCTGATTGCATAAGCCATGATTGATTAGGACTTGTTGAGATCTGTTTTGTAGGAATGAGCAGAACCCTTTTAAGACAGTACCAGAGAGACCCATCCTAAGTTCTAAGAGGTTCAGGAGGGTGTCATGTTTGACTGTGTCAAACGCTGATGATAGGTCAAGATGGATTAAAGGAAAGGATTTATTATGATTGAGAAAGTGTAAAGCATCGTCAACAATGTGGACCATGGCGGTTTCAGTACTGTGACCTAGTTTGAAACCAGATTGGCAGTGGTTGAGGAGTTGGTGATGGTCAATGTGATTGCACATCTAGAGCTGATGACCTCTTCTTGCTCGTGATGGATATGCTGTGCACAATGGAAGTAAACATCCTTCCCCAGGGGTATCCAATCACTTCCCAATAGTCTTAAAAATTGGGGCCCTTAACATGGAAGAACACCCAATGTGGTGAATAAATCCATGGCTTCTCACTGGATTGGCCGTCCTGTTGACAACTGTGGGTGGAGTTAGAAAATGGACTTCAGCATGTGTAAAGGCAATACGTGAAGGTGCCATACAAACAAGCAAGTTGGCACCCCTTTCATGTTTATCATTTTCTATTATCTAGTTTTTATGTATATTCTAAATGTCAACTGCTGTAACAGCAAAATCACAAAACATACTTCTGCAAATATATTTTTGTTTTTCCAATTTCTGCAAAGATCAATAGGTCAATTGTCAGCTATGGTCAAAACACAGTCAGTTTGTAAATTACATTCACCATTCCAAACCTGAAGATATAAATCTGACAAGATCACAGAGTCGTCTGGAATGGTGAACAGACAAAATATCGACTCCAAAATATCGACTGGACATAATATCGAGTTTTAAATATAGACTGGACAAAATATCGACTGGACATAATATCGACTACAAAAATATTGTTTTTCAGGTAAGTGAAGTAATATCGACTGTATAAAATATAGATAGCAAAAATATCGAATTTTTAATAATATATAATATTTTATAGTGTATTTTTATGTAATAATATGTGTGAAAAGTGTGTATTAATGTTATAAAATATTTTATTAAATGGATTTTGTTTTTTTAATAATTGCGTTATGTAATTCTGTAGCGGGTTGTGGGTTTATAGGGGAATAGGGTGGGAAGTAATTTAATAATAATTAATTAATTAATATATGTTTGTAAATATTTATAATTAATAATTAATTGATAATTAATAATAATTAGTTAATTAATTAATATAATTTTGTACATATTTTGAATTAGTAATTAATTGGTAATTGATTAATTGTAATTAGTTAATTACATTAATTAGAGTACATTTTAATATATATAATTTTGTGTTATTGTTAAGTAATTAATTGGGAAAAAATAATATTAATTATTAAAATAATTACAGCTAATGTGCTAATATATTTACTTTATTGTTATTGTTAATTAATAATTATTTGGTAATTAAATAATATTGATAAATTTTGGGTAAAGGAGTATTTTTAGGGTTCAGGGTCAGTTTTTAGTTTTTGGGTAAAGGGGCATTTTTAGGGTTCAGGGTCAGTTTTCAGTTTTTGAGTAAAGGGGCATTTTAGGGTTCAGGGTCAGTTTTCAGTTTTTGGGTAAAGGGGCATTTTTAGGGTTCAGGGTCAGTTTTCAGTTTTTGGGTAAAGGGGCATTTTTAGGGTTCAGGGTCAGTTTTCAGTTTTAGGGTAAAGGGGCATTTTTAGGGTTCAGGGTCAGTTTTCAGCTTTTTGGGTAAAGGGGCATTTTTTGGGTTCAAGGTCAGTTTTCAGTTTTTGGGTAAAGGGGCATTTTTAGGGTTCAGGGTCAGTTTTCAGTTTTTGGGTAAAGGGGCATTTTTAGGGTTCAGGGTCAGTTTTTAGTTTTTGGGTAAAGGGGTATTTTTAGGGTTCAGGGTCAGTTTTGGGTTTTTGGGTAAAGGGGTATATTTTAGGGTTCAGGGTCAACAAATAAGATTGTAAAAAATTATTTTTATTATTTTCATTTATTATTTAATTATTATAATTTAATTTAAGTATTTTTAAGTATATTTTAGTAATTAAAATTTAATATTAATTTAATTTAACACTGTTTTTAATAAAGTCGATATTTTTTACATCTATATTATTGTTAACGATATTTTGTACTCGATATTTTTGTACTTACCTGTTTGTAGATAGAAAGTCGATATTTTGTCTGTCGATATTTTGGCAATGATATTTTTGCAGGTCGATATTTTGGCAGTCTATATTATTTCAGTGATCCGACTGGAATACATACCCCTCACTGAATGAACAGCAAAGTCTCTCGGACATAGAAGGAAAAACCACAATTATGTAATTCTTAGAATAAACTCCTGCAACTTTTGAAGATTTGTTTTGATAAACCAATTTTTATTATTTGCTTTATAATATTCAGTACAATCCATTTCAAGTTTTGCGCACAGTAAATGTGTATACATCATAATATTTAATTTTTATCTAGGGGCCAATCTCCCTCCAGCCCATAGAATGACCATCACTTGCCCCACATCTTGATGTGTTGCTGCGGACATCCCCGGGCTTGATATATCGGCTGTTCCATTTTAGCACACCAATCCACCCAACCCACCATTCTGCCACGGTGAGGGGGAGCAGGGATTTCCATCTGCAGGCAATATGATGTTTGCCAACCACCGTGGCCACCCCCACCATTATCTTTTACATCGGGGACCACCGAGGTCTTCCAATATGCCAGGCAGTCTCACCCTTAGGGTCAGGACCATGATCTGTCCAGATACGCCATGAAACCATTTTGTTGACCGTGCGCGGTATAAATGTTTTAAACATAACATAACATAACATACGGGAGAGCATCTTTTCAATTCCTCGCCAGAAGCCCTCTATCCGGGGGCAGGCCCATACCATATGAAAACATTTTTCATTAGCATGAGCACATCTGAAGCAGATGGGTTGGGGAAGTCTCCCAGCATACCATAAGTGATTGGGTGTGAAATAGGTGAGGTGCAAGTAATGTAGTTGGATCAGCTGCATTTTGGAAGAGATAGTTATTTCTCAGTGGCCATCCAGGGGTCACGCCAATACACGCCCTCAAGGGGGCCTGTCAATTGCTCACATTTTTGCTCAAGAACTAGAAACACTTTGGTTGTTGATTACTATTGTGTGGTAAAGGCGGGATATTGCTCAGGAGGTAGGACAAGGCGTGGCGAAGCTGCAAATATTTGGGGAATTGTGTACGGGACAGGGAGAACTGTTGTTGCTGGTCTTGAAAGGAGCACACATGCCCCCCCTTGCCAGATGGTCCCTATTGTGCAACTTTTGCAGATTTGTTGTATTTCCTAATAATGTTGCTGTTTCTGCACCACATACACTAGAACTAGAGATAGACTCCTCTGTGAGTGCTGAGTGGTTGTGCTTCACATGCATATAAAACTGTTGTTTGTGGATGGAGAGGGGAGAGCTTTAACGATTGATAGACAGCAGTGAAGCTCCCATTGTACCAGATCTGGATGATTTGAACCCCTGAGATCGTTTGTCTTCATATGGAAAGCTGTTCCTACTGTGCTGTACATTATCCTAAGGGCCTGATTTATAATCCAGCAAGATCTCTGTGACAGCTAAACTCACTCCTTAATCAACCTGCTGGATTCAGATTTTAAGCACATCCTAGGTGGGGAATACAGATGAAGTCCCACAAAAGACCAGAATGGACAGTGGAAGAGCCAAAGCCTATTTGAAAGGGAAGGAGTGGAAGAAAAATCAAATTGTTGCCCATCTTGAAGCCAGAGAGCTTAAACTACAGTGTGATAACCCAGAGGCAAAAGGGCTCAATGCCAACTAGATTCTGACATGGCCTACCTGCGGCAATATTTCTCAGATTAAGGCAGGCAATGGTGGATGGCTTTAAATTGAATTGTCTACAAAATTGGCGACAAATCATGTAAATTGCTGTATTGTTTAGCAATCCACAATGTTGCCTCTAGAATGGCCCCTAACATAGTAGACCCAGATAGGAAGAAAGCAGACACAGCAGCGGAACATCAGGAAAGGTTTGAACAGTAGAACGTCACTCCCCTTATGGAAGACCTCCCCCTGGTGGCTCTGTTCACTCAAAACAGAGAAGATCTTCAGCAACCTACCATGGCAGAACAGATTGAGGAAGCCATTTGTGAACTACAGTCAGACACACTCTGGGCTGGATGAATTCCTAATTGAATATTACAAGAAATTCCAACTGCTCCTCTCGTCTCACCTCTATGCCAGGAGGCCGCAGTTGCCTGGCAACCTAGCAACAATAGTAATTATCCAAAAGCCAGGCCGTCAGCCACAATGATGCCACTCATACTGCCCCATCTCCCTCATTGTCATGGAGATCAAGGTCCATGCTAAGACCCTAGTTTAAAGAAAATGTCATGATATCACCTCACTGTTTCACCTGGATCAATGCAGCTTCATCCCCCATCGCAGCACCTGCCACTGCATCCGTAGAGTACATGTTGCAGTGGCCCAGGCTCCGCTGATGCAGATGAACAGAGTCCTCATGCTTATAGACTTCAAAAAGACTTTTGATTCACTGGATTGGTTCTTCCTATCAAGAGTGCTGATGACGATGGTTTTCAGGCACGTTTCTTATTGCTGGTTACGGCCATCTATACCTGCCATTGGAACCAAGTAAAGGTGCATTGCTCCCTATCACTGTTGTTTCCAATTGGTTGTAGCACCAGGCATGGGTATCATCTATCCTCGCTCTTTTTTAGGTCTAACCTACACAGCGCACAAGAGCTGCATAGGAGGGGACCTTTTGTAATCCCTCAGAACTTTGTTTGAAACTCGTGAATGTTTTGCATTGGTTTCTATTGGCACTCGTGCATATTTGGCATTTCACATGTGGGAGCGAGCAGCGGTGCCATCTGTTTGTAATTATCGCACCTGCTGCTACTTGCTCAAGCAAGGCAAATGCTCTGCATTCACGAGTACTCTAACTTTCGCTGCCGCAGGCCGCGCTTGTCTTCCAGCGCTTGTTAAATGTTAAATGTAGAGGCTATCGGCATTCCTCTGGAAGGCGTATCCCTCATTGGTCATTGCAGCTTTAGCTACATTTTTATCTGCCTCTTCCTCCATCCCTGCTTGGCATCTCCCTCTGATGGCACTTGTGAAGTCGTAACCTCCTCCTATTTAGACCCAGGCCACTTTAGCTCCGATGGCAGCTGGTGTGTATTACTGGTAAATTTTAACATTTGGGTATCGCCAATAATGCAGCACACCACTTAGTTTCCTTAAACCTGCTTACGATCTATGCTTTTATTGCCCTGTTCATGTGCGTGGCGTGCACCCCACCCGTGTCCCCTTGGTTTAAATGTCCATGTGTTTTAGATACCCTGTATCGTTAGATCTCTGAAACCAACTACCTCTACTCGAACAATATGATCGTGTATGGTGTCTTTACGTAAACTTCTATACACCGAATCCTCCATCCTCTGGTCCCTTTTATCACACAGTTTCTTGTCCTCAGCCCTCCCTTACCTTCCATTATCTGCCAAGGGCCACAAGGCTAACACATTCCTCATATCAAAAATTGCCTGCTTGATACAGGACTTCCGGAATTGATAGAGCATGTCCGAGATGTTTTGGTTCCCCCAGTCAGCAGCAAGCGGTGTAAAAATAGAAAAAATACTATCAGTGCTAAACATGGCGGCCATACTGGAAGGATGTGTAATATTGGCGTGGGGGGAATGTTGGCGTTTGCTGCAACTATGCATTCCTTGCAGTGCCAGAGAGGGCTGTAGTTGCAAACAAAAGGAACCATCTTGGAGTGAAAATGTGTCCCTTTTTGGCCAGTAACAGTTGCAACTATAAATAAAGGAACATGGTGACGCCTACAAATAAGGTGGCGTATATTTCTGGACAGCAATTACAGCTTGTCTTTAACCCTTTCGGTGCCCATGACGGCCCCTAGCCATCATGAGTCACGGAGGGCGTGTGCGCACGACGGCCGGGGGCCGTCCGAACCACGCCCAAGAATGGAATGTTCAGCACCGCGGTGGAATTCGCGCTGCAGCCAAGGTGTTAAAGCAAGTGGCGGTTGAAGTGCATGAAAAAGTATGGAGACCGTGATGGGAGGGAATATGGCGTAACAACCAGAGCTGCTGACTTTGGCCTTTGGCTCAGCATCCTGTGATTCTGGACAGATAATCACTTAATTTCCCCATGCCTACAAAAAATAAGCATTTGCAATGCAATAGGTCTCGCATTTATGCGAGTTTTAGCTATTGACATTGCAAATAACAATGCCTTTTATTTTTGTTTTCAAAACATAAATAAAAGACATTGTCATTTACAATGCCAACATATTAAACTCGCATAAATGCGTGAACTATTGCATTGCAAATGCTTGTTTCTCTGGCAATGGATCCTCTGGCAACCTGGGTCCGAGGTGCTGCAAGAGTTTGGGATTTCAATGGGGAGGTGATTATGAAGAATGCATAGTGCTCCATGCTGATGTTGTGCTCCTTTTTGTAGAACTTCACCATGATTCGGAATCCCAGTTATCTCAGATGTTGAAGCCATATGAAAAAGCATCTGGCTTGTAGGTTAAACTGGGGGAAATCGCTTCTTGTCCCCATCAGAGGAGGCACTGAGGCGGTTGCATGGCAATGCTGACACCGCATCGGCAGACTCATTTTCAAATATCTTGCCATGAATATGACCTTGGAACCTGAGCTAGTATGGAGCCTGAACCTCTCCCGACTGCTCACCTGTACACATGTCCACTTGTGCAATTGGTTCAAGCTTCCACTGAACATGCTAGCAAGAGTGGCTCTATCTAAAATGTTGGTACTAACGTTTTAATCGTCATTACTGAATTTTTCCTGGTTAGTCCCTAAGAGCTGGTTTGCAAGTCTGCGAGTTAAAATGCATTCCTAAATATGGGCAAATCACCCTCCATTTTGCATTTGACCAATCTACCAAGTCTATATATGATTAAGGTATGGGCATGGCGGACACCCAACTTTATTACTGGGCCTCATAGATTTTCGCACTGAACGGCTGGCTGTTTGGGGGACATGCAGACACGATATTTTGCATAGAAATCTCTCTAATTGGAATAGAGAACATCCTAGAGTCAATGTTCTGTTCTCACTCCCCAAAGTTACTAAAGAATTATCCTAAGTTGGATATTTGCCCTCTACTGGGGTACAGTGGGGCAAAAATCCCACACTGGAAACTACTGTATGGGAGGGTCAGTGGTGTCGGCACAGCAACCACCAAGAATCCTTTGCAAGATAAGACCTAACTTGAATCTTTAGGCTAGGGGAAGGTTGGTAAGGTAAATATATAAATATTTTGAGTTTGAGCCCCATAAAACACAATTTTATAAATACCAGTAACTTTGTCATGCACTATCATGTCACCTCAACTCCTTAATTATTACCCTGGTATAGACCAATAGAAGCCATCTCCCCAAGTTCCATTGGGGTTGGGCGCAATATCTTGCATAAATAAATCACTAATCATGAATGCCCCTGATCCCTCTTGGATGCTGAAAGAATGCTGGAAAGCCTGCATGCCCCCCCTTCCTAGATCAAAGTGACTGGAGGCATGTAAAGGTTGCTCCTCGAGAGATAGCTATTCTCTCGAGACTGTGCCATTTACAATTAAACTATGAACATGCAAATTACTTTTCCCCTGAAATCTATGAAGGATTTTCTGCCCAGTGATTTGGATGCGATGACACAGAGGGTGATTTTTTCCACATGATTTGGAAATGCCCAGACAAGGCATATTAATGGTCCAAGATACTTCCCACTCTGTCTAAATGTATGGGGAGGTTGGTTGACCCTTCTACACATATTACTACACTAGGACTTTTAGGAAATCTAAGAGGCAGCAAAGGAGACTGCAGGTTAGTGGGTATTGGGACTCTGACCGTCAAAAGGGACATTCCCGATTATGGAAATATCAGGAACGCCTCTTATTGCAGCTTGGGAGAAAGCCATGCTGAAATGGAAGAAGCCATTTACAAAGATAGAGGTTATCAGCAGCAGAAATACAATAAGATATGGGAACAATGGTGGGAATATTATGGACTAATTAACAATTGACCTGTTTTAATGATTTTTATGGTCTGGCTTAACAAAGCAGCGGTCGCCAGAAAATGATGTGAACATCAATAGAGATGAGCGTTGGCTCTTCGTACATGTTGTGATCCAAGAGTAGATGTTTTGATTGGGCAGACGCTGTAAGCTTCCACAAAAAAAGTGCTTGCCCTCCACGCAGCTGTGAACATTTTGTTTATTTATCCAACTGCCTCAGCTTGAACTTTCAGGGGCACACACTTGAGACTGGAATGCTATTAAATGTCTACGATAATTAGAGCACATGTTGTTTTTCTCTGGCAGCAGCGCAGATGGGAGGAGGGCAGTCAGTAGCCTGCGTCGATTTATAAGTCTGGCTTGACAGTGCAACTGTTACATGACCTTTTAAACTACACAAATATTATTTTACAGATTTTTTGCTCCCACTCAAATACATACCTATTCCCAAGCTATTTACTTATAATGCTTCACATTATCATACAACATTCCTTTAACCCTTTGTGTGCTCGTGACGGAACCGTTCCGTCACGAGCCTCGGTGGGGCTGTGCTGGTGACGGAACGGTTCCGTCACGGCCCACTCGCCGTGCCTGCGCGGCGCGAATTCCGCGCCTGCGCTGACGTTCTAAAGAGCGGGCGGGGCCGTGACGGAACTGTTCCGTCACAAGCACAGCCCACCCGAGGGCCGTGACGGAGCGGTTCTGTCATTAGTACGGGAGTGCCGCGCGGCCCCGCCTCCCCCTTAGCGCTGCGGCGGAATAGCCGCCGCAGCTAAGGGGCTAAAGCCAGACCTATTGGTATTGCCAATGCTTGTTCAATTGATTGGCCAGATGAACCTTCGTATTGGGTTCGTTCTTCGATCCTTTCCTATGTTTACTGTTGTGTTGTACAAAACAAAAACATTCCTAATTCCTCTAAGACTGCAATCAGCCGTACGAAAAATAAAAATTCGAACATTTAACAAGTTAAGCACTTGGACAACCTAGTTCCAGCCACCCTGCTGCGAGATGACACACCACTTCCCCTCCAAACCTCTAACATGTGGGTGCACATCAAAGCTGCTCCTTTACACTGTCAGACTGGAATGCATGTTCTGATTTTATTTTGTCTCACGTGGGATTTACAGTAAAATATATTAATGATGAAGTCAGCATCACTTTGTTATACATTGGCATAGTAAAGCGTTGTTTGATCTCAGGGTAATCAATAAAAAATAAGTTGTAAGCGTTTTTATAAATATATGGCTTTAATTTTAATATTTACATTTTTTGAGCTTGCTGCTAATTGGTGTGCAAAAAAGCAACATTGTGGACACTCTTCACATCACTTCTTTCCATGCTTTTAATTGCTGCAATGCGCCGGTCAACACAACGCTGCACATAAAACACTCCCGGTGAGAAGAAAAAACCTGGCACTCTCATGTTACAGCTTACCGGAATCGAGTCAAAATCCTGCAACCCACGTGCAACCATCAAATAGAGCTCGCCACTTAGTCAGAATGTTTCCATTCCTTCTGTCTGGTTTGGGGAACACAATTATTTGACTTGCCTGGGCAAAGCCGCAAAAATCCAGGGACTTGAGAATTATTCTGCAAAACAACAAAAAAAGGAGCTTGAAATTAGTTAAATGGAGAAACTTGCACAATTAGCTGTTATTACAAACAACACTGGGCAACACCAAAAGTCCTACTTTAACCAAAACATATACAGACAGCCCAATGAGGAAATCAAAGACAGAGACGGCCCATGTGCGCTCAGGAGTGGGATTTGGAGAAGTTTGGAGAAAAAACAAAAGGTTTTTGAGAAAAATAGTGAGGGGCCGATTCGCAAAGGGCCTTCACACTCCAGGCGGAGGCCCTGCAGTCATGGCGGGAGGCTGCACACTCATGGCATGGGTCCCGGACTCATGGTGGAGGCCCCGTAGTCGAGGTAGACGGGCCCTCACTCAACGGTGGGGGCCCTGCACTCGTGGTGGAGGCCCAGCAGTCATGGCAGGAGGGCCCACACTCATGGGAGGGAACCTGCACTCGTGGCAGGGGCCCGCCTTCGTGGCAGAGGCCCAGCAGTCGTTGCAAGGTGGCCCACACTCATGGCATGGGTCCGCATTCCTGGTGGGTGCCGCAGTCGAGGTAGGAGGGCCCGCACTCATGGTGGGGGCCCTAGACTCGTAGTGGAGGCCCAGCAGTCGTGGCGGGAGGGCCCACACTCATGACATGGACCCCGTACTTGTGGTGGAGGCCCCGCAGTCGAGGTAGGAGGGCTCACACTCATGACAGGGGCCCGGACACGTGCCATGACTTCCACAATTGGTAACTGCAGTAGGAAGGTCCCGCTATGAGTGCGGGACCCCAGCCACAATTGAAGGGTCTCTGCCACAAGTAGAGAGGCCCTTTGTGAATCCAGCCCTGAGATTAAGGGGTTTGTTTCTGCTTTGTCTAAATTGCGGTTGACAAGTTATAAAGCTCTCAGAAGGGGTAGACTAAATGTTCCCGGTGTACAAACCAAGATAAATTCTACTGGCTAAATACAAATATCAGATGGAATCCATAGACCTCAGTACACAGCACTTACCAGTGCCAAGATGCAGTCAGAAGTGGCTGGAATGTCTCCTTATCAATTTACTAGAGGTAAAAAAAACATATGTCAATAACTAGGTCAATAGAAACCATGTGCAGCTGAACAGGAATTTTTGCCAGGGTCATTTATTGGGAATGGGGCTATTAAGGCGAACCAAGATGGACACTGTTCACGAAGTTGTAAGATGCAGAGTTGGTAGGTAGATAGTGGTGTGACTAATCGCTGCTATCGAGAGCCCAATATTTTCTGTGTTTGATGAGAGGAGAACCTGTATTTACAGGTTATTGCTTATTGAGTAACAGTGATTTTCAGTGCTTTAAACGGAAATATAGAAGTGCTGGTACTCACTATTGAGAGTACTTGTTTGCTCCTGATAGGTGCAGGTACTCTCCAACTAAATATGTTATAGCAGTGCCGAGAATTGCAGGTACTCTCCCTTGCAAATAAAATAAGTCCATCGATTCAGTACAGAGCAGTGCCTACCCATTTAAAGCATAGGTGATTGGGGGGCGTGGCCAAGATGGCGACGGAGTAGGACGTGTTCCCGAGTCCCTCCGGCACCACGATACCTGCAGCCTTGCTTAGCTACCTCCCGGGGTTGCCATCCACCCGTATATCTTGCCCGGAAACCTTCTTCAGCAGTGCCTGTCAGTTTGGCGCTTCCAGCGGGCCGGGGGCCAGGAGGGACCGAGTTCTCCGGAGCGGCCTGCGGAGCTGACGGGGGCACGGAGCTAACGCGGCCGCCATTATAGGCGCACCCCACGCTGAGTATTCCCCCGGCCAGAAGGCTACATCGGCCCGAGGGGTCCTGCGGCTGAGGAGGCTCCCGGCCGCGGAACGGTGCCTTGGCCCTCCGATCTGCGGTGCGCAGCTGGCGGGCAGTCTCTGCCGGTCTCTGAGGCGTGGGGAGCAGCCGTGGGCGCCACCTGAGGTCGAGGCTGTGAGGCCTGGTGCGCCGGCCATCGAGACTCGGCCCATTACACATCGCCTTGGGGTCTCCTCATAGGAGCTGGTGACTGGTCTCTCGCACGCTCCCCATATGAACATTGTCAAGAGCCGAGTCAAGTGAGCAGACGATCGGCCGGCCTGACATGCGACCTGGAGGGACCCGCTAATACGAGCCGTGGAGCAACGGTGAGCCCAGCGTGTGAAGCCTGAATCGGAGTTGGGCCTGCGAGCGAGGGGTGCTGCTTCTCCCCCCCCCCCCCCCGCCTGGTGTGCTCTCCCGGCCCTACGGTGGATCTTGTGCCTGTGGCAGTCGACTGGGACTGTCTGGTTGACCGGCGCCCTGGCGTGGACCTGGGACGGTCGACCGTCACGTGGCATAGCCCGACCGACCTCCACTCTGGGAGTGCACTGGACTAGTGCGACCGGAGAAGGTACGGTCTGGTGAAGCAGAGGGGCAGCCTTGAGGACAAGTAGAGTCGTTGGCTGGGGTATTTAGGCGCCTGTGGTTAAGCCTTGTGGCCTAGTGGGGCTCGCCGGACTCTGCTGGGACCGGAGGAGGCCTGGTCCCGCCTGCGGCGAACTGGTCGCCGAAGGAGCTCCCCTCGGTGGAGGGGGTCCATCGCGAGCAGCGTTGAGGGCTTGATGACCACTGGTTGCCTGGGGGGTCCTGCAATACCCTCCTGCGCTTGTGCGGATGTTCTCCTAACTGGACCGCAGCTGCTTCCACCGATTTGGAGAACCTGGCGATTGGTGTGCTTGGGGGCAAAGTGGCCTAACTTGACGGCGGAGCTGATCGGACATTCTGTATAGCAGGAGTGGGTGCGGCAAGGATGGAGCAATGTCCAACAAAGCTCGTAAAGACAAACCTGGCAAGGATGCCCCTACGAGGGGAAGTCAGCAGGCGATGCCGCCAGGTCCCAGCACCTCACCCAGACGGAAAGATGATGAGGCCCCTGCTACTAAAGCCTTCATGCTGGAGCTATTCTCTGCCATAAAAGAAGACATCTCCGAGCTCCGCTCCCAGCTGGCTTTGGATCTCCACGAGGTGAGGAGAGATGTAGATGGCATTGGAGAGCGGGTGGCCACTTTGGAAGAACATGATTTAGGTCTGGCTGGCGATGTCCACCAGCTCCAGCAGGACGTACTCCGGCTCACAGAGCAGAATCTGGACCTCCAGGCCCACGCAGAAGACTTGGAGAACAGGTCCCGCCGGAATAACATCCGCATCCGAGCCGTACCTTGGGATGGAGAAGCTGGAGACTTGCGGGGATATGTAGAGGCTGTCTTCCTGCAGATCCTGGGAGAGGAGGACCTCCATGAAATCCGCATGGACAGGGTCCATAGAGTTGGCTTACCGAGGGGCAAGGGGGACCCACCACCTGACATCCTGGTCTGCATTCATGACTTCCAGCTGAAAGAACGTATTCTCCAGAAAGCCCGTGGGTTGTCCTCACTGCAATTTCGGGACCACCGTCCCCAGCTGTTTCAAGACCTGGCGGCCTCGACGCTCCAAAAAAGACGTGAATTTCGGCCGGTGACGGCCTTCTTGCGCGACCAAAATGTGGCTTACTCCTGGGGCCATCCCTTCCGCCTAGTCTTTAGATGGCAGAATAGGCTGGTTCAGGTCAGATCTCTGAAGGATGCCAAGGACCTCCTAGGCCTGAATGACACCATTCCTTCCCCGACTGAGGGGGGTTCTCCAACGAGACGGAGACGGCGCTCACCCTCCTGGCACAGAGTGGGTCGGGCTACGGCATCGGGTAGACCGGATCCATCAGTCAGCCTGCAGGAAAGAGGGGCGGCTGTTGCCTCTGTTGCAACGGTGACAGTGTCACCTACGCGTGATAGCTCTGGAGCAGCCTGAACCGGGAAGTGAAGAGCGGCTGGCGCCGGAGGGACACCCCCCTCCCTTCTTCAGGTACTGTGGGTATTTATGTACTTTTGGGAAGACACCCCGGTCCGGAGTTCTGGGAGATCACTAACTGTTGCCACAACACCCAGTTATCAGAGGATAAATTTTGACGTCCACAATCCGGGATTGTCAGTTCCTCTGATTTGTTCTGCTAGTTTCCTACTGTGACTCTTCTTTTCTTGGTTTCGACATGATGGTTTTCTATTAAGTCTTTTGGATTGGGGGAGGGGATGGGGGTTGGGGTGGGCTGCTGGGGGTGTGGGGAGGACAGGGAGCTGGGGGGCCAGTGGTGGTGGCTTGGTTGTATGGATGGTTATGGCTTCCACACTATGGTGTGCTATGTTATGTTCCACTAGAACTGAGTTCAGCTGCGCTGAAGGTCTGCTGTGATGAAGATGGTGCTCCGATGACTGCGCAATGTTGGTGCTCTGATGTGGGTGGGGGTGGAGAGGCAGTGTGGGCCCGACAAAAGCCCGACGAAAGCAGAGGGCTGGACTGTGGGGTGGCAGAGAGCTTGGGGGGGGGGAGTTAAGAGGGGGGGTCGAGCTACTGGGCGAGTTGCATTGATCCTGCGCTATGTACTGTTTCTTGCTGCTGCGTACTATTGCAATTAGGGCGGCGGCGGGGCTGGGTAGGGGAGATTGGACTAACTGTGGAGTGCCTGCTGAAAGAGAGGGTGGGAGTCATTAACCTGTAATGCTGATCACTATAGGAACGTGGAATGTGAAAGGACTGAATTCCCCACAGAAACGCCAGAAAGTTTGGAAGCATATCAATGATCATCAATTAGATGTGGTGGGCCTCCAGGAGACCCACCTAGTGAGGAAGGACGAGGCCCGCCTCAAAAATAAACAGTTTCCCCTTATTTACAGGTCATCCGCCCCCACGAAGCACGGGGGTAGCCCTTCTCTTCCGCTCTGTCTTCCACTTCCAGCCCGTGAGTGTGCGTAGCGATAGGGAAGGTCGCTGGCTCATGGTGAAGGGCCTGCTCCGTGGCAGGCTATGCACGTTCGTGGTTCTTTATGCCCCGAATGTGGGCCAAAACGGTTATATTCAAGATCTCTTGCAGAGAGTGGAGGACTTTGTCGAAGGAGACTTGTTTTTGATGGGGGACTTTAATTTGGTTTGGGATAGGAAATTGGATAGCTCTCACCAACAGAGATCTGATGCGGGTCTGTTCTCCACTGAGACAAAGCAACTATTCGAAGGCATGTGGCTAATAGATGGCTGGCGTTCCTTTCACCCGCGCTCTCAGGACTTCACCTTTTTCTCACATGTCCACCACTCTTATTCCCGAGACTCAACCGGGACTGTGCAGTACCGCGACAAAGTCAAGACTGACTTCTTCGGTGACTTCTACGCCTCACTTTACAAGGGAGATGCCTTAGACCCCGAGAAACAACGGGACTTCCTGAGCAGCCTCCCTTTGCCCCAGGTCTCCACTGAGTGGAATGAGTTACTAGCGCCCTCTTCACCAGAGAGGAAGTCCTGGGAGCCATTAAGGTTTTTAAAGCCCCATAAGGCACCTGGGGCGGATGGCTATACGGCCCTTTTTTACCAGACCTTTGCCACTGAGGTGGGCGACTTTCTGGTACACCTCTTTAATGGGATGGCCGACACCGGGGGAACGTCGGGGTCTATGGCAGAGGCCGTAATTTCGGTAATCCCCAAACCAGGGAAAGACCCATCTAAATGCTCCTCATATCGCCCAATAGCTCTGCTCAATCTTGACGCCAAGCTGTACTCTTCTATCATTGCGAATAGGCTCCAGGACCTAATGCCGGCTCTTATTCACCCGGACCAATCCGGATTCATTAAGGGTCGTCAGACTCACGATAACACCAGACGGGTGATACACCTAAAAGAGAAACCTAGTAGATTCAAGATCCCGGCGGTCTGGTGGGCCTTGATGCAGAAAAGGCCTTCGACCGGGTGATTGGGGCTTTCTGTTCCACACCCTGTCGGCCTTTGGCTTTTCGACTAAACTTCTCTCGATGATCCGGGCAAACTATAGTAGCCCCCGCTCTAGAGTAGCAGTTAATGGTCACCTGTCGGCCTTTTTCCCGCATTCCCGAGGCACCAGACAGGGCTGCCCCCTTTCCCCCCTTCTCTCCGCCCTGAGTATTGAGCCGCTAGCATTAGCCATACGGGAGCACCGGGAGATCCGGGGCCTCCCCTTTACTGGAGAGCAACACAAAATTACCCTATTTGCGGATGACGTTCTCCTTTCCCTCGTGGACCCAGCTCATTCCCTTCCGCACGTCCAGACCGCCTTGTCGCTCTTCGAGGAGGTGGCAGGCTTTAGGGTTAATTATGATAAATCCAATATTCTTAACCTCACGCTTCCCTCAGCAGAGGTGGACCGACTGCGGCCGCTCACGAAACTGGCGTGGGCCTCCAACTCAGTATATTTGGGGGTCCATTTGACCCCTACAATTGGGAAGCTGTACTCCGCGAATTTCCCCCTGTTATTGGCAGCGATTCAGGGCGACCTCGGCCGCTAGAAGCCAATGTACATATTGTGGTTGGGAAGGATACATGCGATTAAGAAGACCCTTCTCCCCAAACTCCTGTATCTCTTCCAGGCACTACCTATCCCACTGGAGATGGACTTCTTCCGGCACCTCAAAACACTAATGCTTTGTTTCGTGTGGCAAGGGGGTCGGGCACGCTTTGCCCTCGCTACTCTCCGCCGGCCGCGGAAAGAGGGTGGAGTGGGCCTCCCCAACATGCACCTGTACTACAAAGCAGCTCAGCTACGAGTTTTAGTGGAATGGTCCCAACAGACCTCGGAGAAACACTGGCTTCACATGGATAGGAGTGTGGCGGGGAGAACGATATGGGATCTGGTGTGGAAACCGAAGACGGATAGACCCAAAAACGCATATATTAGTACTCCCACTGGCACTACCCTGAAAGTGTGGGACACAGTGTCTAGTGATGATCGGTGGACATCATTCCCGTCTCCCTTTACACCCTTGCATTTCAACCCGGCTTTCCCACCTGCCCTACGGGAGGGCCCCTTTGATACTTGGAGGGCTGGGGGCTACCATGCGCTCACGCACTTGTTCCATGGCTCTTCCCCACTCACCTTTGAGAACTGCATACGGGATTATGGGGTCCCTGCTTCTGAACGTTTCCACTACATCCAGCTGCTCCATTGGGCTACTTCTCCAGGAGTCGGGGATGCGGCAACAAGACCGCCATCCCCATTTGAGGCCTTCCTGTCCCGGACGTCCACCATGAAGGGTGTCATCTCATTTCTCTATAACCTTCTTCTCCCTACCGCTGTATCGCCAAGGCCGAGATGTATGGGACTCTGGGAGGAACTCCTAGGGCATGATATTTCAGATGTGGAATGGTCACACCTATGGCGCGACATCGCTGCGCATAATCACTCGGTGGAACTCCGGGAGGCGCATCTTAAGACGCTCATGGATTGGTACCTATACCCATCCAAATTGCATCGGATATTCCCGAATTCTTCTGATAGATACTGGAGGGGCTGCGGCCTCCTGGGAGACTTCCGCCATATCTGGTGGGACTGCCCGATCATCCGCCCGTATTGGGAGGAGATCCTGTCCCATATTAAAGAACTGCTAGGATACCAGATTGCGGACTCGATGGCTCACATTCTGCTGGGCCTTCGGGACCCAGATCTCGAACATCAGACTAGAGCAGACAAAAAATACTATGGCTGTGTGTTGGTGCTGCCAAGCTTACTCTAGCCGCAGCCTGGAAGAAACCGGAGGCCCCGGCGATCTCCCAATGGCATGCAAGACTATGGAGGCTGTTGAGTGTGGAGCGCATGGCGGATATCTTCGTGGGAGATTTCAAGAACTTCATGTTCCGCTGGGGCCCCATGGTCCGCTTTCTCTCTAAGGGGCTGCCGTCAGCAGTATGCCCATCCACGGTGCGGGCGCTTCACTTATTCCAGGTGTGAATATAGCGAATGAATGAATGAATGAGTATGACTGTTACCGCCACCACTGGGGGGGGAGGGAATTGGAGGGCGGAATGTTCAAGGGGTTTTTGTTCTGTGACGCCCGATCAATAGCTGAGGCAACGAGAGGACTAACGTACTACATACTGCTCGTATTTTGCTATCTTCTAAACCCAAAGCTACCCACCTTAACTCGATTATAGACTCTGTGATGCCTCTATTGATGCACTGAGGGGAGCCTTCTGCTCCTCCTATGGCCTGGTCCTACGGGTTGAACGTGGGTGGCTCTATATGCTACATGCCTCTGGTCACTCGCTTCTATGATTACCCCCTGTGAGGGAAGTTGTGCGGGATTGTCGCATTCTTTTTTTTGGTCTTCTTTATACTCTTAATAAAAATACCTTTGAAAAAAAAAAAAGCATAGGTGATTGCCAAATACTTTTTTGTTCATTATCACAGAACACTTCTAGAATAGAAAAAAGAGTAGCAATAGCCAAATGTCATGCTGAGATTTGGCATTTGACGCATTCAATGTCAATTTTCCTCCATATCCCCATCTAGGAGGTGACTTGTGCACCTTTGCCGCTACCTTTACTAAAGTCGTACATTACTTTCTCAGTGAGCAGCCAATAGACCAATCCATTCAACCAAGATTCCTCACTCTGTGGCATTCCCTTATTCAATTTGACTACTTTGGGCGAATACCATCTACCGTACATGCTTCAAATGTCTGGTCAGGTATAGTTAGGATGACTATCTCATACCAGGTCATTATGGACAATCTTTAACCCACAAATGGTTGTTTTCAGGTGTGCTATTTAATAATAAAAGAGAGAGCAAGGAGCACTTTTGGGGGTGCTGGAAATGATGTCCAAAGTCCTTTCAGGTCTCTGTACCACTCACTGGGCGCAGGTTTCCACACAAACTTGTCAGGCTAGTAGCTCAAGACAGCCTTTTCAAGCAGACGGAGGGTGGGAACAAACTGCCTCACATCCCAGCACTCCGTTTGCTCCAAGGCACCTTAATATCACAGCGTACAAGGTCAAATCACCTTAATCCTATTATTGTATGTGAAATTCTGAAAAATGATTGTTGCAAAAAGAATTCAAACTACAGCAATATGGAGACTATTTCTGTTGTTTTTCTGCCCAGAGACAAAGAACAATTTAAATCTGTCTGTCTGACTAGCGAAAGATCACTTAAAATAAATCGGACTTTATGACTATAGAAAGGGCACTTAATTGATTTGTAGCTCAAAATCAGCCTATTCTGCCAAGTCTTTGAGCAATAGGGGCCTGATGTATTTAAGGATTTTTCCATTCTGTGTCTATGGATAATGTCTTCGAATATATGGGCCTTCGAGCTCTAGAATCTGTAATGGATTCAGTGTTAAGTAATGTGTAAGTTACATTGTTTTTAAAAATATTGTTGTGTTTAATATCACTTTCAATAATATACTTGTAGAAAATATCATTCTAAAATTATTTTATTGTGTTTTAGTTAAAATATAAATTTTATGTGTTACTATCGTTGGTATATTTGTTATTAAATTAAATAAATTAAATATATAGCTTGTTATTTTTAGTGATTTTGCATTTTGTATTAAATTGTTATTAGTAATTTATAGTGTTTTAGTGAGTTGCTAGGTTTATAGGGGAAAAAGATATTTAAATAAGAAATATATTAATTTTATTATTAATTTGTTTTGTATTATTTATTTTTTATTGATTAATCATTATGCATTTTTTGGGTGTTATAATATAGCTTGATTTAGGTTATGTGCTCTCACTAGAGAAAGAAAAAAAAGGAAAAAACAATCAACAAACGCATTTATTCTAGTTGGTACAATACGATAAAGACATGTTGAGAAGACAGTACTTCAGTTTTATTGCAAATTTCAGTACAGTCAAATCTTATTTGTCAGGCAGTCTATGAAAGGAATCATGGAGATGAGTTTAGAATAGCGGGCTGGGTAAGAAATAAGTAGTGATGTGCAAGATGTTAGAACTTTGCGTAAGAAACAGTCATTGAAGGAGTTTCGTGAGTCATTCAAGAGAGGAGCAAGTCGAGAGGAGATCAGTTGAAAGTTTCTTGAGTCAAGGTGGGTGGGGGTGCTAGCCTCGCAAGAATTTTGTAATGATTAACTGTATCGAAGGCGGATGAGAGGTCTAGCAGCACTAGCAGGCAGGTTTCATTCCGGTCGAGTGCAAGTAGGGCGTTGTCTACAATGTGTATTTTAGATTTGGGGGTTTCTAGTCTCTAGTTGGCACAGGTAGGTACTTGTGACAAATAGAGACACTTGCCTCTAGTCAGGGTAAGGGGGTACACTCCTAAAATAACCCCTGCTCACCCCCTTGGTAGCTTGGCACGAGCAGACAGGCTTATCTCAGAGGCAGTGTGTAAAGCATTTGTGAAAATACACAGTTATCCAGGTACAACACTACAGATGGACACCACATAGGTTTTATATAAAAAATAAGTATTCTTTATATAGATTTAACACAAGACCACAAACAACAAAATCCACAATACTGTATTCAAAATCGTAGGATTGGCTTAGTTCTCATTAGATCTTAAAATGCAACACTTTGAGTCAATGTACCTTAAGATGCGACACGCAAGGCAACAAAAGTATTGCAGGAAATGTGATGCGGTAGTCCTTGGCACGCAAAGACGGTGATGCGTTGAAGATCCGATGCAAAGAAACAAAGATGGCGTCTTCTTCTTGATGCGGCGCGCTTCTCCGATGTTGCGAGATGTCTCGACTCGATGCGTCAGCTGTAGCGGCGACACCCTTGTTCAGAGATGCGACAATAGCAGCTTTGGCGACGACACTCTTCTTCCTCAATGCGAGACGCTTCCGCTCGATGCAACAGCTGGAGCGGCGACACCCATGTTCAGAGATGCAACGGTGGCATGCTTCTCCGTGGATGCAAGGATCTTCTGTGGTGCAATGCGTCAGCTACAGCGGCGACATCCTTCTTCAGAAATGCGACGGCAGCCGCAGCGGCTGTGACAGCAACATGCTTCTTCGATGTTGCGAGACTTGTCTTGTGATGCGGTGCAATGCGTCAGCTACAGCAGCGACACACTTGTTCAGAGATGCGACAGCAGTGGCTGCTACTGCGAAATCCGTCTTCTTCGAGAGTCGCGCTTCCAGCTCCTTGCAACACACATTCCCTCAGAAGGCCCAAAACAGCAGCAAGCACTTCCAAAGAACTCTTGGGGAGCTGGTGGTTGAAGTCTATTGTCCCTGAGACTTCAGCAGGAGGCAAGCTCGTCTCTCAAGCCCTTGGAGATCCTTACAAGTTGATGAAAGCACCCAAAGTCCCTTTCTCCTTTCTTTGGCAGTCAGGCAACCACTGCAGGCCAATCCCCCAAGCAGCACTTCAGCTTAGGGATAGTCTCTCCTTAGTTTCTTCTGGTTCCTCTCCTCAGCAAAGGGTTCTTGTTGTTGTCCAAAACTGATCTAATTCTCTAGGATTTGGGACCCCTCTTTTATACCCGGTTTCTCGTTGTTCTCTGAAGGGAGAGAGGCCTTTGCCTAGTCCAAACAAGTTCTAGTCAGCCCTGGAGCACTCTGTTGACAAGACTCCTTCTTTCCTTTCACAGTGCAAGGGAAAGACATCAGACGCACAACAGGAGGTGGAGCCAACATTATGGAGGTAAGGCACAGCCCTATTCAGGTCCCAGGTGCAACTCCTCTCTCCCATCTAGATGCAGATCTCTCTATTCACCACTAGGCTGACTCACCCTGTCTCCTGGAATTCCCCAGCCCCTGTCACTCAAACTCCAGACAAGGAATACACAACTTAGCAGAGGAAGGCTTGGATAGTTAGACAAGAAAATACTAAGGGCCAGATGTAGGAGCCCTAATACCGGTCGGAAACAGCCGATTTCGGCCGTTTATGACCGGTATTAGGGTTTTCAGATGTAGGGAGCTGAAAAATACAGAATCTGTATATTTACCGATTCGGTAAAATTACCGATTCGGTAAATTACCGAATCTGTAAACATACCGATTCTGTAATTACAAATGTAGGTGGCACAGTTTACAGTGCCACAGGCCCTTAAGAGTCGGTATTTTACCACACAATCCTATTGTGTGGTAAAATACCAAATTCAGGTGTGCATGCACATCTGTGCATGCACACCTGTGCAATGTGACACACAGACATGCCCTTAGGGCATGTATGTGTGCCACATTGTACACAAGCCTGTACTTGGGGTGCTAGAGGGTGTCAAAGTGAACCCCCTGCACCCTTGCAGGATTCGGTATTTACCGATTCTGTAAATACAGAATCGGTATTTCCCATTGATTCCTATGGGCTTCAAAGCCCATAGGAATCAATGGGAAATCAACTTCACTAAAAGATGCATTTTATCATTCTGAGTTCAGGCATACTAAACTCAAATTTCTACCATGTTCCCTGAGTCAGTTAGGATTATAAAATGTCATAATCTAACTACCCATTCTGGCCTATGGGGAAAGGTAGCGTTGCAATAGTGAAAAACAAAAATGGCTGTAATTCACTAATAGGACATGCCACACACATCAGGGCTTGTCATACCTTATACTTACAGTGCACCCTGCCCTTCGGCCTACCATAGGAGTGTCTGATATGAAGAAAAGGGAAGGTTTAGGGACTGGCAAGTGGGTGCACATGCTCAGTCAACGTGGCAGTACCAGACTGTACACAAGCTCTGCAATGGCAGGCCTTAGACACACTTTTATGGGCTGCTTCTGTGGGTGGCACAACCAGTGCTGCATCCCCACCAGCAGCATTTGGTTTACAAGCGCTAGGCACTCCTGGTGCACTGTATTAGGGTCTGACAGGTAAACCTAACCAGCCAATCATGGAATCACTAACTCATACATCAATTTACAATAGGGAGCATGTTGGACTTGGCCCATTTCCCCGAAATTTTTCGCTTTTCACCCCCCCTATTTTAGGATATCTCCCCCATGGTAGAGGAATGTATAGGCCATGTGTGGTGTGAGATGCAGTGACACATGCTGTGCAATGGCGTGCGCAGATTTATTTAAGCTTCTGTGGAGAAATATCACTTTTAAAATGGACGCCATTGCTGTGTGCTTTGTGCCGCCTGCCTGCAGTGGGTTGGCGGACTAATGTTCTTTCACCATTGTAGAAATGCACCTTTGTAAAATGTCACTTTTAAAATGGATGCCATTTCTGTCTGCTTGTGCCGCCTGACTGAGGTGGGTTAGCGGTCTAGCTTTTGAAGTGACAAGGTGCTCTATACTCCCCACAGTGACAGTTGAGGCTTGAACTGCCAGGGACCTTCTAGAAGCTTCCAGTCTTTCTGGTATATGTAGAGCAGTAGAGATGCCATGTGCTCAGTCAGAGCGTGGACTTGAGAGTGAGGGGACCTGCTGCCAAGGGGTGCCTCCTCATGGGCCTGTGTGCTGGCCCCTGAGCCCATCTGTACCCCTCCACTGTTCACAAGGCCTGTGACAGCCTGCTGCTGAAGTTCAGGCTGCTGTACCAGGAGGAGTGCCACGTTACAGGGGATGATGGCTCCGAGGAGCTGCTGTCCTATACTGATGAGTACCCACTGACCGCTGACCTGGCCTGGCACTGCCTATATGCTCTCCTGCCCTAGCGCCTGGTGAGCGCTACACCTGGGCCCTGACTGCTCCCTAGCGCCTGGAAAAGAAGAGCGCTTTGACTAACTGCCAAGGAGCACCTTTGACTGTGCCCAGAAGGAGGTGAGGAGTGCAACCTGTTGTCCCTGAGTCTGCTGGTGGGACCTAGCGCCTCGTGAGCCGCCCATGTGGACTGCCTGTACCCTCCCCCTGCCTGCACCCTAGCACTGTACTACCCAAGAGCTATATGCAGATGGCCAGAGAGGAGAGAGGAGCGTGGGCACTAGGCCCTTAGGTGGAACCCTTAATCTGTGGCAGCTACCTAGCGCCTCGTGAGCGCTATATTCGCATTGCTGGTGAGGAGCGCTACCTTTCGTCCCTGAAGCCCCTGGTGGGACTGAGCACATCGTAAGCGCTATATTCAGGATGCCAGGGGAAGAGGAGCTGAGGCATGCAGCGCTGTGCTGTCAAAGCGTTATATTTCAATTCCCCGCATTGTGTGCTGCATTGTGGTGCTGCCAGAGTTCCTTATTCCCATTGACTGTGCTCTGCTTGCTGCCAAGGCCCTACAACTGTGCCCAGGAGAAGAGGAGCAGATGTCTGCAGCGCCGGGATTCTAAAGCTTTACAAGGGAATCCCGGCATGTGGGATTCCCCCCTCCCTGCTTGGTTGACAGCGGGCAGCTTCAGCGATTGGGGGCACCCAGCGCCTGGACTTGCGAGGCCCCAGGATTTCTGCCGGATGGAGTGCCATGTCTGACTTAATGTAGTTTAGGCCCAGGTTGCTGTCTCCTGCTTGATGCCCCAGGGGCCCCTGCTAAGGTCAGGTGTGGGGCCCTACTGTAAGGTTCCATATCCCTAATGGATTTAGGCCAGTGTGAGTTACACCAGTGCTTCTATGTGTAGTAGACCCGTGGTATGTGACAAGGTCCCCCTAATGTTCTTATGCCACCTGGGGGGGGGCTTGTTGTGTTTGAAGCCTAGTCCGCCTATGCCCCTGCTAATCTGATTGTACCCAATGTGATACCAGCCGTGATGCAGGCCCTGGTTTATGTTAATGCTTACTGATAAGGTTTTATGGTTATCGCTATGGTGCTGAGGCTAGGCATTGTGGGTTTTTTTTTATGCTGGATGTGGCTCATGCCCAGGATGTATGTTAATGTACTGATGTGACTGATGCTCGCATGTTTATGCCTACGCCTACTAAGGTTCTGAGGCCAGTAATGTTGCCTAAATGTTGATGCACTTGCTAGGTGTGACACCCTGCTGCTAACATATCTCCAGCCTATCTGAATGCATCATGTGCCTGCAAACACTGCTTTTGGGTTAATGGAAATGTTGTCCCTGTTAATGGAGTCTGCCTAATGTTTATGCCTGCTATCTTCATTACAGGATTGAGACTGTTGAATTTACCTTTTTCATTTGTCCTTCACCCTTCCCTTCCTCCGAACTGTACCAGTAATGGTCCTGGCAGCGGCCCGATTGGCGCTGCCTTGTAAATAGTCCCCGGATAAGTCCTTACCTAGTGCCAGCTGGCGCAGGTTATTTGAACTGTGATTACGTTCCAAGGTGTTTATCTTATAATACACATATTGTTTTTCACCTAATCTGGTGTGGTCTCTTTTTGTGGTGTGCCTTGTGTGTCAGTTGTGTGTGCTGTGTGGATGCTTCGCACATGTCCTCCGGGGTTTGGCCCGCCCGCTCTGCACCATGCTCCCCCATTTCTAACAGAGCACTTGCACTGAGGCACTGGACAGCAGTGGCACAGTGCCCAAAGTATCTAATACCAGCAAAAACACATGCGGTACAGCAAAAATGGAAGGGAGACCCACGCCAAGGTGCCAGGTCTAACAGTGTAGAATAGCCGTTTCGGTGTTGTGTCCTTGTCTGAATCCAGTAGCTTGAAATTTGTGATGTGTTAGTTTAATTGCTGTTGAAAACATTTTTCCAGGACTGACCTTGGCTAGCATAGGAATGTTGGTTATTCGTCTGAAGTTATTTGGGTCAGAGGGATTATCTGAAGTTTTTTTTTAGATAGGGGTGACTAGACCAATTTTTAGGCAATTCGGGATGGATCCTTGCGAGAGCGAAGCATTGATGATTTTAGTCCAGAGAGAGTTGATGATGTGGTGGATAGGAGATAGGCAATTAGAGGAAAGAGGGTCAGTGAAGTGGTTGTTGGGTTTGATAGTCGATAACATTTTTGAAATATCATTGAGATCGTTAAACTTAAACGATGACCATACAGCATTATTTTTGGGCGATGGCAATGTGGGTTGTATAAGGTCATCGGTTTGATGTTTCTGTGGAGTAGCTGAATTGATAGATATTGGAGGTTCAGCAATTATGATCTTATTGGACCCATCTGCTGCCTTCAATACTGTAGATCATACAACTCTTATCGACTGTCTAGAGGAAATAGGTATGAAGGGGGTCGCGCTTGATCTATTGTCCTCTTTTCTCAGTGGCAGAACACACACAGTAGCGTTAGGGAAATTGAATTCCTCACCTTTTTCCCTTCTATACGGAGTCCCTCAGGGGCCATCTTTAAGCCCAGCACTTTTTAATGTTTATGTAGTAAAACTGGCCCCTCTCATTAGAAGCTTCAACCTGGAGGTAACATCCTATGCTGATGATACTCAGTTGATAATTGCAGCAGCCAACACTGATTCATCAGGCCCTCTAAGATGCCGAAACTACATCAGGGCGGTGAGTGGCTGGATGAGTAGGGACTACCTTAAGCTTAACTCACATAAAACCGAGATCATTGTGTTCATGAACCCTTCTCCAGCTTGGTCCACTAATTGGTGGCCTGAAAATTTGCCCCGCCTCCTCTTCCCATCATCAAAGCTAAGAATTTTGGAGTCATTATTGATGACAACCTTAATATGAGTGCGCAAATCTCAGCTGTAACGTCCTCAGCTTACAATATCCTAAAAATGATCAGGAAAACTCTTCCATTCATCCCGGATAACCACAGGAAATCCTTAATCACTGCGCTAGTCCTTCCCAGGTTGGACTACTGCGATAGTCTCTATCTAACCATTCTAGAAAAACACGAGCCGACTTCAGTTAGTCCAAAATGCTGCGACTAGATTGATTCTTAAGCTTCCCAAATTCCACTCCATTACGCAGGGACTTCACAAGATTCACTGGCTTCCCATGCGCAGTCGTGCAAAATTTAAAGCCCTCTGCTAAGCCCACAATGGAATGCATGACTCAGACCCGGATTTCCTTAGATCAGCTTCCAAGCGATATAAGCCTAATAGAGAAAGTCAATCTCTTAGCTGTCCTAAATTTAAAAAGATGCATTGGGGTGGCAAAGATATAGTTCTCAACACGATCAAACTTTTGAACAGCCTCCCAACTCATCTCAGAGCAATTCCCTCACTAACATCTTTTAGGAAGGAGATAAAGACCTGGGGCCAGATGTAGGTAAAACCGAAATACAGAGTCCTTAATAGCAACTTTTTCCGATTTGTAATTAAGAAATCGGTATTTCAGATGTAGATAAAAAATCTGTAAAATTTAGTGATTCGGTAAAAATCGCAAAAGAAAATTACTGAATCGGTATCACCGATTCCTTAATACCGATTCGGTAATTAGCGAATCCGGTATTTTGAAAATTCGCAAATTGTTGAATCAGTCAATCCTGTGCTTCATCATGACCTCACAACCAGGAAGTGACCACACCCATGCAGCTGCACTGATCCTGAAGCTGTTGGAGAGGCAGGGAGCACAGCAAACAACACAGGAGCAGCTTTTCTAAGTTCTTGCTGACACCCCAGACCAGAAATGGACAACCAGAAGAAGGAAAAGGAGGCAGGAGAGCGCAAACGGAAACACAAATTCAGTGAGAGGGAGCTGGAAGTCCTAATAGAGGAGGTGACAAAGAACCATGATAAGCTGTTTGGCAAAAATTCCCTGCACGTCCCTGAATCACAGATATGGCTGGTTATCCAGGAGAGGATTCATGTCATTGGTGTAACCCAGCGCTCTATTGAAGAACTTAAAAAAACACTGGTATGACCTTAGGAAACGTGCTAAGGAGAGGTTGGCAGAGAGACTAAAGCAAGCCAAGCAGACAGGTGGTGGGAGATCTACAGCGCCTGTACCAACTGCCCTGGATCTCTTTGTGGAGTCCACCCTCCAGCCGGAGAGCGTGAGTGGGATTGGGGATGCAGAAAGCTCAGCCAGAGTGTGGTACTGTAAATTCTGGACCCGTGTTATAAACATCGTCGTATCATGACGATTTTGGTATCAGCAGACCAGTAATGATTGGAATACTATGCACAAGCATTTTCGTCATATTCGGGTGACGAAATCACCCTGAAATCAGAGTTTCCACCCCGAACCCTCGGGTTCCATTTTGTGAACGGCAGCCATTTTGTGATTGCCCTCACCTAGGCTCAATGACTAAAGCCGAAATCAAGTCAGAAGGACACGTATACCTTCGCTGACTCCTCTGTGACCTGGGCGAGCTGAGTCCACTGCCTGAAGGCAAACCTGTTCGGCCAGTCCCTCTCCCAGTGGCCGAATGAGATTAGTATCAAGGCGCAACATATCATAAACCTTTCATCACACACAAACTATGCCTAATCTCACACACACCTGTCCCTGGTTTCTTCTTTATGACTTACTTTACGAGGAGGAGGTGCCCGTTTTTATTGGGGGTCCGGAGATATCTGATGGAAATACTGGCCCTTGCCGGGAAATTGAATATGGACTTGTCATCATGTTTCTTTGTAGTGAAAATATGTGAATGGTCAACTGTAAAATAAGGAATGTTTGCCTAAAGCATAATATTTTGTATAAAAAGAGAAGGCTGGCTTTGTAAGATTGAGCAGTCTCCTGAGAACATACACCGTGTTGTACTTCTAGGATACCTGTTACTGGTTGCAACCAATAAATACGATCTTTGACTTCACCAAGAAGACTCTGTGTTTCTGTAGTCTGAAACAGGAAGAACTCGAAGTCTTTGGGTGTGTTCCCTGGCACCGCTGGGTTCCGAAAAACCCAGTACATCAAGAGCTGGCAACAGGCAAGGTAAGATGCTGCCAGACAAGTGAGCAAATGTACATTTTGTCTCCACAGGTGAGCCATCGCGCAAGGCTGATGGAAGGGGACACAGGAAAGGCACCCAGGAGAGACAAAACACAGGAGGAGGAGGTCTTGTCACCTGCTGAGCACACACCACCACCACCACCAGCAGCACCATCGCCACCATCACCACCATCACCACCACCACCATCACTGCCACCACCACCGAGAGTCAGGAGGCATACGGTGGCTAGCCTCCAGCAGATGGAGATGTCCGAGGAGGACAGCTTGGGAGGCCAACATTCCACGCTGGCAGAGGATGACAACAGTGCAGGCACACAGTCCACCACCGAGCGGGCCCACACATGTGTCAGACGCTGCAGAGCAAGGGCAGCCAGTTCTGTTGCACAGGGCGAGGATCCAAGTGTATTCGCCAGTCTTGAGGGGAATATGCTCAAGGTACAGCACCTGCAAGGCAAAGCAATTAGATCAGTGCAACAGCAGATTGTCCACATGAAGAGACACATGCTGGAAATTAAGGAAGGCATTAACAGCATAAACAATACTGTGGCTGAGAGCATGAGGGACATGTCAGAGGCAGTGAGGCTTCTGTGCAGCAAACTGGATGAGGATCGTTTGAAGAGGCGCAGGGACCGGCAGAAATTGGACAGCTACACTAAGGTGGTGAACCGCCTCTCCACTGCCACCTCTGTGCTCTGCAGGCACTAGGTGGCCATGTAGGAGGAGATGGCCTACTGGAGCCGTGACGTGGCAAGGCAGCTGGGCACAGTGACCAGTGCACTGGAAGTGCTCCAAACAAACCAAATAGCCCCTACTGGTGCAGGGGATGGGGGATAGTGAGGAGGCTACTAGCCGCAGCAGCATCACGCCCCTGATACCAGAGTCCAGGAGGAGCAGCGAACGACACAGCGCTGCCACATGACAGACCGCCATTGAGGACAGTGTGCCCAGAGAACGCAGCAGTGGGTGCAGGAAATAATGGCAGCCATCACCTGGCATTGTGAAATGGGTGATGTAACCCATTTCGCCTTTGAAATGTACATAGCATATTGGCATGGCATGTTGTGGCCTTCATGGTGTGGTGGTGTGCTATGCTATTGCCTGAATTAAGGTTAATAAAACACTGTCACTTAATTACAGTTACTGGCTGTGTCTCCTTACTTACTCAGAAAAAGTTGCGTGTGATCTCAGCCCGTTTGTGTCTTCCATCTGGTGCTGCTGCTACACCTGCTGCACTGTGCTCTGGTTGTGGACAATCCTCACCCTTGTCCTCTGAGTCAGTTAGTTCTACTGCTGTTCCTTTCTTTGTGGCAAGGTTATGAAGCATGGCACATGTTGCTATTATTCTACAGCAGATGATCTGGCGGTACTGACGTGCACCTCCACTTTTGTGGAGGTAGCGGAACCTGCTTTTTAAGAGTCCAAATGCGCGCTCCACAACATTGCACATAGGTCAATGTGCCACATTGTATCTTCTCTCACTTGGGGTAGATGGGTTGAGATATGGAGTCAGGATAAATGCCTGCATGGCATATGCGCTATCACCTGAGTGAGAAAGGAAGTGCCATTAATAACAGTCACCAACACATTCATTCAAGGTATACATCAGGATGTGTAACATTGATTTACCTAGCAGGTATCCTTCTCCAAATTTGCACCCAGCCAGACATGTGTAGATCCCACTGTTCCTGAATATGTAGGAGTCATGGGTGCTCCCTGGAAATTTGGCTACAATGTTAGTAATGATGTGGTCCGCATCGCAAATTACCTGCACGTTGATAGATTGTGTAGATTTGCGGTTCCGATATATGTACTCTCTAGCTGCAGGTGGGCAGATTGGTATGTGCGTCCCATCAATGCACCCTATTACATGTGGGAACTGTGCCTTTTGATAAAAATCCATCTTGTTTTTCTGCAGTTCCGCCTGTGTGCTAGGGAAGCGTATGTAGTGATGCATTCTTTGCATCATGGCATCCAGGAAAGTGTGACACACTACCTGCCACATCTATCACCCCCTGGTAACTACCTGATGCAAGTAGGTGCAGGCTGCAGAGCACCTAAACATGTGTTGGTATAGCCTACACCCTTGGTGTCTGATGCTCCAGGAGTGGGTGCAGGTCCTGTATCAGGTCTAGGATGGTTTGGGGTTGCAGCCTTTACCTCTCATCGATTTCAGCCTCAGTCAGTTGGAACAATGTAACGTGCAGTCTGTACATGTGTTCCTCCCGTCTCCAGATCCTCAGTCCTGCTGCTTGCATATTAAGCTGCCTTGCAATAACATAGAGGGTCGCCATTGTTTTCATACTGTTGCATTTTGGGGCTGTTTAAATGCAGTGCACCTGATTACCACCTGCTTTGAGTCAATGGTAATTAGCGACACCTAAATACCGAAAAATTGAAAAAGCAGTATTAGTGAATTTTGGTACATCGATTTGCGAGTATTTAAGGATTTCTTATTTTGCGATTCGGTATTTGGGGTTTCGGTGTCTGCTAATCGCAAATTAAGGAATCGCTAACTGGTTTCCCTTATTTTTAGCGATTGCTTATTTGCAATGGCGTTTGGTGTTACCTACATTGTACATGGCTAAATACCAGTCTGTAACACTACTGCTCTGTATTTAGCCACCTACATCTGGCCCCTGGCTATTTAACCTCTAAGTAGTATCTAGCTTGCCTTTCAGACAGCGCCAAGATACCTTTGTGGTAATTGCTTGCTTTAAAACATTCTTAACATAACATAACATATGCTGTGCATGTTTGTGTATGTTGCCAGTGAGGTCCATGCATAGTATGTATAAGTGAAGTAGAGTAATAGAAGGCTGAGGGTTCCTTTTTGAAAGTCCTTGGCCTGTCAGTGTGCAAAGATGGGGCATAGAGGTGAGGTTGTTTTCCCAGACAGTGGGAGTGTATTGCTGACAATCCTGAAGCAGCAGGGAGGACACAAAAGTGGGGACGAAGAGACAGGGCTTTAAGAATGTCATTAGGTCATTTTGCTGAGAGGAGCTCCCGATAAGTCTTCCTGCATCACAAGCACTTGGTAGATGGCTCTCGGGTGAGGGGGGGGGCACAAAGGGGGGAATGGTAGGACTGCAGTCTCCATTGCTGAGGGTGACAATGGTCCTTCAAGTGAAACCAGTCTTTTGTCTATATTCCTGGTTACTTTGAAATATCCAGGTGCTGAAACTTCACACCTCTTTGTGCATCTCCTGTGTGCATTCCCAGGTGGAGAATCTCTGCTATGAGGAGAGGCATAATGGCAGACACAAAATCTATTACATCAAATCACACTTAAAATCAGAGCGAAGTCTGATAAGAGACCACACATTTGTCTTTTTAAGTACTGTATAAGAAACAGAACTCTAGAATATAATTAAGCGGCCCACGTGTAATGGCATCACACCCGCAGAAGAGAACGTTTTGAGAAGGTCTATGCATTGAGCGTGGGGTTGCAGCCATCAAGGAGGTGGTCCAGAACGTCACATTTGGCACGAAGGGGCTTATTTACAAGCCCATTGCATCGCTGGCGCATCACTTTTTTAGATGCACCAGAGGCGCAGTGTGCCTGCCCATATTTACAAGTCCACGTAAAGCCACCCTGCGTGACTTTTCATGGCCTTGTAAATATGGCCCCCTTTAACGCATTACCCCGCGTGGAAGGGATGTTTCATGGGTGATGCTGTGGGTGTTCCCTGGCAACATCTATGGAACCTGATGCATTCCCAGATTTACAAGGTTTTGTAAACCTGGAAATTGATCAAATTCCTACAATTCCTCATGGGAGGCGTAAAGGTGGCGTAACAAGCAGACATACCTCTATTTCTCCTAGTTTTTTCTTTTTCTATGTGTGTTGCATCCTGCAGCACATTTAGAAAGAGGAAAACACCTCTCATGATTGTTTTTGTGCAGGAAGGGACACATGCACAAAAACAATCCCCACAACAAGGCAGAAACCTTTGCACCATGGCGCAAGGTGTGCCTGCATTGGCGCATGGCAGCCCATTGTGCACCAGCACAGGAGAAAAGGACAGGAATGCCCCTATCTTGTAGATACAGAGCATTCCCGCCCTTTTCTTTTGATGCACGGCAGCGCAGCAGGAAGGCTAACCGCGCTACCATACGTCAAAATATTGTAAATGAGCCCGAAATCTGCAGTACATGGTGTATGCCCGTGGTTATTAAAGGGGGGAGCAATTACAGCAAAGGTGCAATATAGCACACAGAAGACCAATAGAAGCAATGTAGCACTGCTGTGCTTGAGTCAAGCCTGGATAATCGACAAAGACGAGTAAGCAAACATAAACAAGAAAACGAGTAAAGACTAATTGTCTTAAAACCCGCAACCAACAGAGAAAAACGTGAAATTAGTCAAAGACACTGTGAAAAATGAACCCTCATGCACCAACAGAGTCGGTGACTGGCTTCAACATTGGGTTCTTTAGTGTAGGCTAGTAAGATAGTGCCCATATGTGAAAAAGTGATTAAAAGAAGATGTAACTGTTCCCTGAATAATTTTTAATAAAGGGACAGTTCACCTTCAATAAAAAACAAAGTGAAGTATATATGTTTCCCAGAAGACAGTCTGCCCTCACATTTATGTCACCGTTCCGAGGAGAAGGGCTGTGTGAGTGGTTGTTATTACAGCGTCCATGAGGTGCAGTTTTCCAACTACGAGGCGCTAAATGAAAGTGCTTCTCTAGGCATATCAGGCACATATTGTGTTTATGTACAAACAAAAGCCATTATTACCACAACTGTCACTCTGGAGCAACAGCAGGCTATGTAGCTGAACAAATATAAAATGTACTTACATAATTACTTTCGGAATAGCTTTGAATACTATTTCTGACCCCAATGCAAAACAAACTTCCAAAGTTGCATGACTATACAGGCACAAACTTCCAAATGAACAGAAAGATGCTTCCTGTATACAGTTTGTTTTACAGAAAGGAAACTATAGCCTTATGTTGTAAAACTGTTATTTTGCTTCAAGGCACAGTTTGAGCTCTGTGAAGTTCTTGTCGAGTAAGGTCGAAAGAGCTGGAGAGTTTTTGGGACAACCCCGGAAGCTGGACCGAATCATCTGGTGTTCTGTAAACATGTGAAGATCGACCCGGTGAAGCAAGCTTTCAGGTACCAAGGGGCACAGTGCGTGAAGGATGCTGGGTGTGGAACGTCCATTGTGTACCCTGACCGGTCTGTGACCAATCACCCGTCTTTTTAGGTCTCGACTATTCTATCCCGTTAGGGATTGAATATGCGAGATTATAGTAAGCAGTCCGAAAAGTCTACCTAACCTGCGGATTGCGTACAGTTCATGTGAGGCAGGCGTGTGAGGCAGGCGCGTGCACATCAAACACCATCAGCCTCGGCATCAGACTTCAAAGGAAACTGCTCACAAACCACCATTTGTCTGAGCCACGGCATCAGACTTCCAAGGAATCCGCTCCCAAGCCGCTCCCCCGCCCCCATCAGACTTCAAAGGAATGCCCTCCCGCTCCCCCACCCCCCTGCCACAGCAATGCCAAAAGCTTGTTTTTTTTTGCATCCATTTCGCGGGGAAGCCGTGTTTTGATCGGCGTTCTCTGCACCTTTCTCGTTTTTTTTTCCGGACGAAAGTGAAAGCCTACCGTGTTTGTTTATAGTAGCCTTGCTCCTCAAATGCTGTTGCTGTGTTGCCATCTCTCTCGGGACACAGCTTGAAAACACTCGACTTGCTAGCTGCAATGCTACATCCGCTATGCTTTGCCTCTAGACACATTGATCCTTCACAGACTGTGCTGACTCTGCCCCTCCTGATTCTGAAACTGACCAACGCAGTCACCACGCAGTCTCTTCTCGCTGTCTTATGATGTCTGCCCTGCCACCATTTACTTCGGACCTTCACCCTCACACCTCCTTACCCTCACATACCCTCACACCCTCTCACCCTCACACACCCTCACTCACGCTCACACCCTCACCCACCCTCACACACCCTCACACCCTCACACCCCCTCCCCCTCACAACCCTCTCACCCTCACTCACCGTCTCACCCTCACTCACCCTCACCCCCTCACACCCCCACACAACCTCACCCTCACACCCCCTCACCCTCACCCTCACACCCCTTCACCCCTCACACACCTCCTCACCCTCACACCCCTTCAATCTCAAACCCCCTCACCCTCACACCCCCTCACCCTCGCCCACCTCCTCACCCTCACACCCCCTCACTCTCAAACCCCGCACCCTCCCACCCCCTGATCCTCACCCTCACACACCCTCATCCTCACTCACCCTCTCACCCTCACTCACCCTCACCCTCTCACACCCCCACACACCCTCACCCTCACACCCCCTCACTCTAACACCCCTCACCCTCACACCCCCTGATCCTCACCCTCACACACCCTAACCTTCACACCTCCTCACCCTCACACACCCTCATCCTCACTCACCCTCTTGCCCTCACACACCCTCTCACCCTCACACACCCTCTCACCCTCACACACCCTCTCACCCTCACATCCCCTCAACCTTACATCTCCTCACCCTCCCTCACACCCTCCCTCACACTCCCTCACCCTCACCCTCACACCACCTCACCCTCACACACCCCATCACCCACCCTCACCCACCCTCACAACCCTTTCACCCTCCCACACCCTCTCACCCTCACACCCCCTCACCCTCACCCTCTCACCCCCCTCACCCTCAACCCCCCTCACCCTCAACCCCCCTCACCCTCACCCCCTCACCCCCCTCACCCTCAACCCCCCTCACCCTCTCACCCCCCTCACCCTCAACCCCCCTCACCCTCACACCCCCGCACACCCCCTCACACACCCCCTCGCCCTCACATACCCCTTCACACCCCCTCACTCTCACACCCCTTCACCCTCACAACCCCTCACCCTCACACCCCCACCCCCTCACCCTCACACACCCTCTCACCCTCGCACACCCTCTCACCCTCACACATCCTCTCACCCTCACAACCCATCACCCTCACACCCCCTCACCCTCAACCCCCTCACACCCTCACCCTCACACACCCTCTCACCCTCACACACCCTCCCCCTCACACACTCTCACCCTCACCCCTGTCACCCTCACCCTCTCTCACCCTCACCACCATCATCCTCATGCTCCCTCACCCTCACACGCCCTCACCCTCACACCCTATAACCCTCACACCCTCACCCTCACACCCTCACACGCTCACCCTCACACCTTCACACCCCCTTACACTCACAACCCCATAGGCTCAGCCCCACAACCCCACACCCTCCCCCTCACACACCCTCACACCACCTCACCCTCACACCCCCTCACCCTCACACCCCCACACCCTTGCACCCCTCTCCCTCACACACACCTTCACCCTCACACACCCTCACCCTCACACCCCCTCACCCTCGCACCCCTCACCCTCACACATACCTTCACCCTCACACCCCCTCACCCTCACACCCCCTCACCCTCACACCCCCTCACCATCACACCCTCACACCCCCTCACCCTCACACACCCTCACCCTCACACCCGCTCATCCTCACACCCCCTCACCGTCACACACCTCACCCTCACACCCCCTCACCCTCATACACCCTCACCCTCACACCCCCTCAACCTCACTCACCCACACTCACACACCCTCACCCTCACACCCGCTCATCCTCACACCCCCTCACCGTCACACACCTCACCCTCACACCCCCTCACCCTCATACACCCTCACCCTCACACCCCCTCACCCTCACACACCTCCTCACCCTCACACCCCTTCAATCTCAAACCCTTTCACCCTCATACCCCCTCACCCTCACCAACCTCCTCACCCTCACACCCCCTCACTCTAACACCCCTCACCCTCACACCCCCTGATCCTCACCCTCACACACCCTAACCTTCACACCCCCTCACCCTCACACACCCTCATCCTCACTCACCCTCTTGCCCTCACACACCCTCTCACCCTCACACACCCTCTCACCCTCACACACCCTCTCACCCTCACATCCCCTCACCCTTACATCTCCTCACCCTCCCTCACACCCTCACCCTCACACTCCCTCACCCTCACACCACCTCACCCTCACACACCCCATCACCCACCCTCACCCCCCTCTCACTCTCACAACCCTTTCACCATCCCACACCCTCTCACCCTCACACCCCCTCACCCTCACACCCCTCACCCTCACCCTCTCACCCCCCCACCCTCAACCCCCTCACCCTCAACCCCCCTCACCCTCACCCCCTCACCCCCCCTCACCCTCAACCCCCCTCACCCTCACCCTCTCACCCCCCTCACCCTCACACCCCCCTCACCCTCACACCCCCGCACACCCCCTCACACCCCCCCTCACCCTCACATACCCCTTCACACCCCCTCACTCTCACACCCCTTCACCCTCACAAGCCCTCACCCTCACACCCCCACACCCTCACCCTCACACACCCTCTCACCCTCGCATACCCTCTCACCCTCACACATCCTCTCACCCTCACAACCCATCACCCTCACACCCCCTCACCCTCAACCCCCTCACACTCTCACCCTCACACACACCCTCACAAACCCTCTCACCCTCACACACCCTCCCCCTCACACACCCTCACCCTCACCCCTGTCACCCTCACCCTCCCTCACCCTCACCACCATCACCCTCAGGCTCCCTCACCCTCACATGCCCTCACCCTCACACCCTATAACCCTCACACCCTCACCCTCACACCCTCACCCGCTCACCCTCACACCTTCACACCCCCTTACCCTCACAACCCCATAGGCTCAGCCCCACAACCCCACACCCTCCCCCTCACACACCCTCACACCACCTCACCCTCACACCCCCTTACCCTCACACCCCCACACCCTTGCACCCCTCTCCCTCACACACACCTTCACCCTCACACACCCTCACCCTCACACCCCCTCACCCTCGCACCCCTCACCCTCACACATACCTTCACCCTCACACAACCCTCAGCCTCACACCCCCTCACCCTCACAACCCCTCACCATCACACCCTCACACCCCCTCACCCTCACACACCCTCACCCCCGCTCATCCTCACACCCCCTCACCGTCACACACCTCACCCTCACACCCCCTCACCCTCATACACCCTCACCCTCACACCCCCTCACCCTCACACACCCTCACCCTCACACCCCCTCACCCTCACCCACACTCACACACCCTCACCCTGACACCCCCTCACCCCCTCACACCACCTTACTCAACCCTCACATGCTCCCCCTCAAACACCCTCACACCCTCACACCCCCTCACCCTCACCCCCTCACCCTCACACCCCCTCACTCACACCCCCTCACCCTCACACCCCCTCACTCACACCCTCACACCCTCACACCCCCTCACCCTCACACCCCCTCACCCTCACACACCCTCACTCAAACCCCCTCATCCTGACACCCCCTCACCCTCACTCACCCTCACTCACCCTCACACACACTCACACACCCTCACCAGCATAGCATAACAAAACATAGCATAGCATAACAAAACACAGCATAGCATACCATAACACAAAAAGCATAGGATAGCAAAACATAGCATAGCATAAGAAAACAAAAAATAGGATAGCAAAACAAAACATAGCATAACAAAACAAAACATAGCATAGCAAAACACAACAAAGCATAGCATAGCATAAAAAACACAACAAAACATAGCATAGCATAACAAAACATAGCATAACATAACAAAGCATAGCAAAACAAAACATAGCATAGTATAACAAAACATAGCATAGCATAACAAAACACAACAAAACATAGCAGAACAAAACATAGCATAACATAACAAAACATAACATAAAATAAAGCATAGAATAACAAAACATAGCATAACAAAACACAACAAAGCATAGCATAGCATAACAAAACAAAACAAAACATAGCATAGCATAACAAACCATAGCATAACAAAACATAGCATAACATAACAAAGCATAGCAAAACAAAACATAGCATAGTATAACAAAACATAGCATAGCATAACAAAACACAACAAATCATAGCAGAACAAAACATAGCAGAACACAACAAAACATAGCATAGCATAACAAAACACAACAAAACATAGCATACATAACAAAACCTGGCATTTCAACGCATAGCAAAACATAGCAAAGCATAACAAAACACAACAAAACATAGCATCGCATATCAAAACACAACATAGCATAGAATAACAAAACAAAGCTTAGCATAGCATAACAAAACATAGCATAACAAAACATAGCACAGCATGACAAAACATAGCATAGCATAACAAAACAAAGCATAGGATAGCAAAACTAAACATAGCATAGCATAACAAAACAAAGCATAGGATAGCAAAACAAAACATAGCATAGCATAACAAAACATAGCATAACATAACAAAACATAGCACAACAAAACAGAACACATAGCATAACAAAACATAGCAAAACACAACAAAACATAGCATAGCATAACAAAAATTAGCATAGGATAACATAGCATAGCATAGCAAAACATAGCATGGCATAACAAAACATAGCATAGCATAACAAAACACAGCATAGCATGACATAACAATTCAAAGCATAGGATAGCAAAACATAGCATAGCATAACAAAACAAAACATAGGATAGCAAAACAAAACATAGCATAGCATACAGGATCACTCCGCACCACCACAGCATCACTTAGGGGCACCACAACATCACTATGCTCTACCACAGCATCACATGTTCGCCATCACAACATCACTCAGCGCCTCCACAGCATCAATCTGTGCAACCATTCAACAACACCTGGTTCAAATTTGTTTTCTCAATGTTTCAAGCTTTATTACAAATGTAACAAAAAGATGTTAATATTTCACTGCTGTTCTTGGATTTTCGTCACAATAAAATACACTGAACATAATCTTCACAAAAGTTATTTATAAAACTTTAAGCTATTGCCATTATAAATTATAGTAACTTTTATTTAAGTATTAATTATTGAAAAAAAATTAAAAGCCATTGTTATTTGTAATATCAATACATGAAAGTCTCGTAAATACAACACATATTGCATTACAAATGCTGTAGGTGTCACATTTGCGAAAGTTATAACTATTGGCATTGTAAATGACAAAGCTATTAATTTCACTATTTTCAAAAATATTTTTAAACAAAGCAAATGCTTGTTTAAACATACCAGACCACCAACTTCCTTGTGAGCAAGCTATTGGTTCCAACATCACTTCCTGGATGCATCCTAACTTGAGGGTGCAAAGAAGTTTTACGTCTGCAAAGTTTCACAAATTTTCAGATTTTCATACTTCTGCAACATTTCCCTATATAAGTTTACATTTGCCTGCGTAAAGTTTTTCTGCGTGCTGCCGGATCTTTTTCACTTGTTGCAAGATCATTTTCATTGTAACCAAACCTAGCAAAAAATTGGACAATGCATGAACACTTTGTTCTGCAGGTTTCCCTTTGAGAACCTGAATTCTCATAAAAGTCATGGTTTGCGACGGACTGACATTTGTGAACATTTCGGCAGAATTTGGTGATATCGTTGTAACTTCATAATCCCATAATCCAAGCACCGAGGACCCATTCAACTGCTCTCAGACTCTCAACTGTCTCCGATGTACACCTCTCCCTGGTCCCTCTCCTACTAAATGGCTTCCTGAGCTCTGAGCTTGCTGGTGAATTTAGGGGGGAGACTGCATACACGGTAGGGAGTGGCAGTCATTTGCTTCCTGGGGCTCACTCTGGGTCCCAACTACAGGCCCGATTCCCAAAGGCAAACTTGGACCTGAGGTCTAACTTTAGACAAAAAGTCTTACTTAAGTGCTGAAGTCTAACTTTAGTCTTGAAGTTTAACGTTACACCTGAAGTCTAACTTTAAACCTGAAGTCTAGCTTTAGCCCTGAAGTCTGTTTAGACAAAAAATCTAACTTTACTCCTGAAGTCTAACTTTAGTCCTGAAGTTTAACTTTACACCTGAAGTCTACCTTTAAACCTGAAGTCTAACTTTAGTCCTGAAGTCTAACTTTGCACCTGAAGTCTAACTACAGACCTGAAGACTAACTTTAAACCTGAAGTCTAGCTTTAGCCCTGAAGTCTGCTTAGACAAAAAATCTAACTTTACTCCTGAAGTCTAACTTTAGTCCTGAAGTTTAACTTTACACCTGAAGTCTAACTTTAAACCTGAAGTCTAACTTTAGTCCTGAAGTCTAACTTTACACCTGAAGTCTAACTATAGACCGGAAGTCTAGCTTTAGACCTGAAGTCTAAGTTTAGACAAAAAGTCTAACTTTAGTGCTGAAGTCTAACTTTAGTCCTGAAGTCTAACTTTACACCTGAAGTCTAACTACAGACCTGAAGACTAACTTTAAACCTGAAGTCTCAACTCAGTCTTCAGGTCTAAAATTAGACCTCAGGTCTAAACTTAGAATTCAGGTCTACGGTTATCTCTGTGAATCAGGTCCTACATCTTTACCTTGATTTGTAACTCTCTGAGGCTATTATTCCTCACATTATCGCTCCTCTGATTTCCATCATAAGTCATCCCATGCAGCTCCTTTCCCTCTTATGCTCCCTTCCTTTTCCTGTTACACCCTTATCTCTCCTCCTGTTCCCTTCTTCCTTCTGTGGCATCGCTCCTTCTCCTGCTGCTCCTTCCTTCTATCACTCTCCCTTTCTCTCATTTTGATTCTGTTCCAATGTATGCTTCCGCATTCCCTCTCCTGTTACTCCTTTCTTCCTTTTGTCTCATTCCTTCTCCTGCAGCCTCCTCCCTTCTTGTGCTGCTCGTTTGTCTCTCTTGCTTCTCCTTTCTCTCTCCTCCCTCCTTCCTTCTCGTGCTGGCCCTTTCTCTCTCCATTGCCCCCTTCTCTTCCCTGCTGCTCCATTCTCTCTTCACTGCCCCCTTCCCTCTGCTGCCGCTCCTTTTTCTGTCCCACTGCCCCTTCCTTCTGCTGCAGCTCCTTTCTCTCTCCACTGCCCCATTCTCTTCCCTGACGCTCCTTTCTGTCTCCACTGCCTCTTCCCTCTGCTGCCGCTCCTTTCTCTTTCCACTGCCCTTTCCCTCTGCTGTTGCACCTTTCTCTCTCCCACTGCCCCTTCCCTCCGCTGCTGCTCCTTTCTCTCTCCCATTGCCCTTTCCCTCTGTTGTTGCTCCTTTTTCTCTCCACTACCCCCTTCCCTCTGCTCTTGCTCCTTTCTGTCTCCACACCCTCTGCTGCTGCTCCTTTCTCTCTCCTACTGCCCCTCCCCTCTTCTGCTGCTCCATTCTTTCTCCCACTGACACCCCTTCCCTCTGCTACTGCTCCTTTCACTCTCCACTGCCCCTTCCCTCTGCTGCTGCTCATTTCTCTCTCCCACTGTACCCTTGTCTCTGCTGCTGCTCCTTTCTCTCCCCCACTGCCCCCTTCCCATCTCCCACTGCCCCCTTCCATCTGCTGCTGCCCCTTTCTCTCTCCAATGCCCCATTCCCTCTGCTTCTTCTCCTTTCTCTCTCCCACTACCCCTTCCCTCTTCTGCTATTCCTTTCTCGCTCCCACTGCCCCATCCCTCTCCCCCTGCCCCTTCCCTCTGCTGCTGCCCCTTTCTCTCTCCCACTGCCCCCTCTCTCTGCTGCTCCTTTCTCTCCCCACTGCCCCGCTCCCTTTGCTGCTTCTCCTTTCTCTCACCCACTGCCCCTTCCCTCTTCTGCTATTCCTTTCTCGCTCCCACTGCCCCATCCCTCTCCCTCTGACCCTTCCCTCTGCTGCTGCCCCTTTCTCTCTCCCACTGCCCCCTCTCTCTGCTGCTCCTTTCTCTCCCCACTGCCCCGCTCCCTTTGCTGCTGCTCCTTTCTCTCTTCCACTGCCCCCTTCCCTCTGCAGCTGCTCCTTTCTCTCTCCACTGCCCCTTCTCTCTGCTGCTGCTCTTTTCTCTCTCCCACTGCCCCCTCTCTCTGCTGCTCCTTTCTCTCCCCACTGCCCCGCTCCCTTTGCTGCTGCTCCTTTCTCTCTTCCACTGCTCCCTTCCCTCTGCTGCTGCTCCTTTCTCTCTCCACTGCCCAGTCCCTCTGCTGCTGCTCCTTTCTCTCTCCACTGACCCCTTCCTTCTGCGGATGCTCCTTTCTCTCTCCACTGCCCCTTCCATCTGCTGCTGCTCCTTTTTCTCTCCACTGCCCCCTTCCCTCTGCAACTGCTCCTTTCTATCTCCACTGTCCCATTCCCTCTGCTGCTGCTCTTTTCTCTCTCACACTCCCCCTTCCCTCTTCTGCTGCTCCTTTCTTTCTCCCACTCTCCCCTTCCCACTCCCACTGCCCCTTCGCTTTGCGGCTGCTCCTTTCTCTCTCCCACTGCCCCATCTCTCTCCTGTTGCCCCCTTCTCTCTGCTGCTCCTTTCTTTCTCGACTCCCCCTTCCCTCTGCTGCTGCACCTTTCTCTCTCCCACTGCCCCCTTCCCTCTGCTGCCGCTCCTTTCTCTCTCCCACTGCCCCATTCTCTCTGCTTCTGCTCCTTTCTCTCTCCCACTGCCTGTTCCCTCTGCTGCTCCTTTCTTTCTCCCACTGCCCCCTTTCCTCTGCTGCTGCTCCTTGCTCTCTCCCACTGCCCCTCCTCTCTCCTTCTGCCCTCTTCCCTCTGCTGTTGCTTGTTAGACGGAGACCCGGAGGGTCGGCCGAGTACAGGGGGAGAGGCCTCCGGTGCGGGCCTTCTCCGGTGATCGTACAGACAAGTAACTTCCCCCCCACAGATGGACACCACACAAAGATGAGTTCTGCACACTTTATATAGAAATCTTGAGGCAAGGTGATAAACGATACAGCGGGACCAGGATACGAGGATCCTGCCAATTCTAGTCTCTTTGGGGAAAAGGGGTAGCGGGACAGTCTTAGTACCGGGCCGGTACGGGAGCAGCACGAGATGGAGCTCACAATCCTCGAGCTTGAGGGTTCGCAAGGATGGGCCGCGGCAGCGCCAGCAGGCTACGAATATGGTTCAAGATGATGAGGGCCGCAGCAGCGCCAGCAGGCTTCGAAGGTGGTTCACGATGATGAGGGCCGCGGCAGCGCCAGCAGGCTTCGAAGATGGTTCACGATGATGAGGGCCGCGGCAGCGCCAGCAGGCTTCGAAGATGGTTTCACGGTGAGGAGGGCCGCGGCAGTGCCAGCAGGCTTCGAAGATGGTTTCGCGATGAGGAGGGCCGCGGCAGCGCCAGCAGGCTTCGAAGATGGTTTCACGATGAGGAGGGCCGCGGCAGCGCCAGCAGGCTTCGAAGATGGTTTCACGATGAGGAGGGCCGCGGCAGCGCCAGCAGGCCTGGAAGATGGTTCACGAGAAGGAGCCGCGGCAGCGCCAGCAGGCCTCCAAGGATGAGTTTGTCTCGGTGTCTCTCGACTCCAGGATACAACTGCCTTCCTGCTCTGGAGCTGCCCCAGTTATAGGTCTGGCGCCCTTTGAAGTCCGGACCCTCTCACTTGGAGGTCGGGAGGTCCGGGATGAGGGAGTCCAGACACCCAGCAGGCGATCGACACCTGGCGGAGGGGAGCCATCGACACTCCTTCTCCCTTTGACCTGCCAAGTGGTCTCTTCACCCCCTGGGTGGATGGTGGTGCCTCGATGTCGGGGCCTGGCCAGGCCCGGGGTTGGGGTCGATCCGAGGCCATGTGGCCTTGTCGTGTAGTGTCCAAAATGACGGCTGGGCCGGGGGCAGTGGTTCTGGAAGGGGCCCGGGCCAGCCGATACCGGGTTGTTCAGGAGCTGGAGTTCCGTCGGGGACGGACCGTGGGTTGCTCCGGTGGGTTGCCGGGATAGTTCTTGTCTAGGACAGAGGAGGAACAGGGGTCCGGGCCCCGCCATGCGGGGAGGGACGGGGCCTTCCACGAGGCCTGTCCAACATGCGTCCCCCCCCAGCTGAAGGCAGGGAGAGTCACCCATCCTCTTGGGTACTCTCCTCGCCGAGGCGGAAGAAGCGTGACAGGCCGTCTGCGTTGGCGTGGTCTTGGCCTGGACGATGCTCCACAGTGAAGTCCATCCCCTGCAGGGAGATGGACCAGCGCAACAACTTTGGGTTCTCTCCCCGCATCTGCATTAGCCATTGCAGAGGGCGGTGATCTGTTTGCACCCGGAAGTGGGTACCGAAGAGATAGGGCCGGAGTTTCTTGAGGGCCCACACCACGGCGAAGGCCTCCCATTCGATGGTGCTCCAGCGCTGCTCTCGGGCCAGCAGGCGTCGGCTGATGAAGGCCACTGGTTGGTCAACTCCCTCGGTGTTGAGTAGGAAGAGGACGGCCCCCACGCCATGATCTGAGGCGTCTGTCTGTACTATGAACTCCCGGCTGTAGTCGGGGGCCTGGAGCACGGGGGCGGTGCACATGGCGGACTTCAATTTCTCAAAAGCCGCCTGGCAGTCAGGAGTCAAGTTGACTGTTTTGGGGTTCTTCTTGGATGTGAATTCCATGAGGGGCCCCACAATGCTACCATAGTCTTTTACAAAGCGCCGGTAGTACCCGGTGAGCCCCAAGAAGGCTCGGACCTCTGTTTGGGTGACCGGAGGTTCCCAGGCCTGAATGGCAGCGATCTTGAGCTGGAGGGGGGCCACCAGGCCACTTCCCACTTGGTGTCCCAGGTAGGTGACGGACCCTTGGCCAATCTGGCACTTGCTGGCTTTGATGGTCAGCCCGGCCTGCAGGAGGGCGTTCAGGACCTCCTGGAGGTGGTGGAGGTGTTTTTCCCAGTGGCGACTGTACACAGCAATATCGTCCAGATAGGCGGCACTGAATTCCTCGAGGCCCGCCAGTACCTGGTTCACGAGTCTCTGGAAGGTGGCGGGGGCGTTTTTCATGCCGAACGGCATCACCTTGAAGTGGTAGTGGCCATCCGGGGTAGAGAAGGCGGATCGCTCATGGGCCCCTGGGGTGAGGCCGATCTGCCAGTAGCCCGCTGTCAAGTCGAAGATGCTCAGGTAGCGGGCGGCCCCCATGCGGTCAATCAGCTCATCTGCCCGGGGATGGGATGAGCGTCGGTCCTGGTAACGGCGTTCAGACCCCGATAGTCTACACAGAACCTGAGCTCGGGGGCGAAGCCCGGGGCGGCAGCCTTGGGGACCAGCACGACCGGGCTGGCCCAGGGGCTGTCAGATGGCTCCCAGAGCCAGCATTTTGGAGACTTCTGTCTGGATGCAGGCGCGCACTCGATCCGGCACTCGGTACGCTCTGTGTCGGATAGGGGGGCTATCCCCGGTATCTACGTCGTGAAGGCACCAGGGGTGATCCCGGGGATGAGGGAAAACAGGTCGGCAAATTGGAGCAGAAGGTCTCGACAGTCTTGGCGTTGCTCTGGGGATAAGGCATCGGAGAGTCTAGCCCCTTCCACGGAGCCGTCCTTTTCGAGCGTTTTCAGCAGGTCAGGGAGGGGCTCGGAGTCTTCTTCAGTCCCACTGTCGGTAGCCATCAGGAGGCTAAGTTCTGAGCGCACGAAGTGGGGTTTGAGTCTGTTGGCGTGGAGGACCCGTAGGGGGTTCCGGGGTGACTCCATGTCGATCAGGTAGGTGACTGGACCCTTGCGCTCTACTACCTTGAAGGGCCCCATCCATTTGTCCTGTAGGGCGCAAGGTTCAACCGGGGACATCACCCAGACCTGTTGTCCCGGCTCGAACTCGATGGAGGAGGCATGCTGATCATACCATTGCTTCATGTTTTCTTGACTGGCTTCAAGGTTGGCCTTGGCAAGTTCCCTGAATCGCCGGGTCTAGTTACGGAGGATCAGGAGGTACTTGTATACATCCGGAGGAGTCTTCTGAGGGGCCACCTCCCACCCTTCTTTGACCAGGCTGAGGGGACCCCGGACGGGGTGTCCATACAGTAGTTCGAACGGACTGAAGCCCAGGGATTTCTGGGGGACTTCTCTGTAAGCGAACAGGAGGCAAGGGAGCAGCACGTCCCATTGGCGACGTAGGGGTTCTTCCAGGCCCATGATCATCCCTTTGAGGGTGCGGTTAAACCGCTCTACCAGCCCATTTCCTTGCGGGTGATAGGGGGTCGTGAATTTGTAGGTGACCCCGCACTGTTGCCATAGGGACTTCATGTATTTGGAGATAAAGTTCGTGCCCCTGTCACTGACGACTTCTCGGGGGAAGCCCACCCGCGAGAAGATCCCCATCAAGGCTCGGCCCACCACGGGCGCTGTCACGGCCTGGAGAGGTCTGGCTTCGGGATAGCGGGTGGTATGGTCCACCAGGACAAGTATGAACCGGTGACCCTGCGCTGTCCGTGGCTCCAGGGGCCCCACAATGTCGATTCCCACCCGCTCAAAGGGAGTGGTGACGATGGGAAAGGGTTGCAGAGGGACTTTAAGTTTTCGGCCGCTCTTCCCACTGGCCTGGCAGGTGGGGCAGGCCTGGCAGTGGTTCGTTACATCGTTCCGCATCTTCGGCCAGTAGAAGTGGGTCACCAGGCGGCTGTACGTCTTGTCCTGCCCCAGGTGCCCGGCAAGAGGCACATCGTGGGCCAGGTTCAAGAGGAAGTCTCTGAATCGGAGGGGGACCACCAGCATCCGGCTGGCTCCCAGCTCGGCAATCTTTTGCTCACTGTAGAGCAGCCCGTTGTCCCAGTAGATCCAGTGGGCCCCCGAGGCATCCCCTGCGCTCTGGGCTTTGGCTTGTTGTCGGAGGCCCTCGAGGGAGGGACACGCCCTTTGTTCCTGGTGGAACTGCTCCTGAGTGGGGCCACCCTCTTGGCGCCACTGGGCCAGCTCCGGGAGGTCTTGGAGTTGGTCCGGTTCTTCGTTGCTGAGCCCCGGAGGACCAGGCTCAGGGGTGGTTTCTTCTGTGACGATCGGCGGAGGAGGTTCGGGCCACTCCTGTTCCTCTGGGCTGGAGATGGCGCGGGCGGCCATGGATTGGGTCGTTACACAGACCCATTCAGGGAGACCAAGCATCCCCAGGTGTTCTCTCCGCTCAACGGCTGACCAGGGGGAGCTCTCGAGGTCGATCCCCAGAAGGCAGTCCACCGGGGCATCGTCACGGACAGTCACTTTTAGCATGCCGGACACCCCCCCCCCCACTCGAAGGGGACGCGGGCCATCTGGCACAGGCTTTCGGAGTTGTCTGCCGACCGTACTGGACAAAGTACATTGGGTAGGATTTGGTCGGGGGTCACCAGATGGCAGCGGACTGCGGTCACACTGGCCCCTGTGTCACGGAGGGCTTCAGCCCGGCGTCCATTGATGGTGACCCAATGGCTGTATTTCTGCGTGTTGGCGGGGATGGGCGCCCGCGGGACCATGTCCCTCTCCCCTAGACAGACCAGGGACATGGCGGCTGGTTCCCACTCAGGCTGGTATTGCTCGCACTCTTCGGCTTCTTCGTGGCCCGGCTCTTCTCCCAGGGCGATGGCGGTGATCTGGCGGTTCATGGGGCTCTGAATTTTCGGGCAGTTGGGATCATTGGCGTAGTGGCCGGGTCGCTGGCATTTGTGGCAGATAACGTTGGAGCGGAACCCTGGTCCCGTTGGAGGGCTTCCTCTTCCCGCCGGGGGCGGGGGGTTGCTAGTGGGGGGCACCGTGACAGTGTCCCGGCCCGACCCTGGCCTCCTCCTCCCCCCCGTGGGCGGTGGGGCCCTTGGGAGGCTCTGTTCTGTTCGCTGGGCCAGCTCCGAGGGACCCGTGTGCTCTCCCATCGGTCTGCTTCGATGGCGAGTTTCCGAGGTTCGGTCAGCTTACTATCGAGGAGGTGCTGCCTTAGTTCTACGAAACAATTATTGGAGAGGTGCTCCCACACAATAAGGTTGAATAATTGCTCGTAGGTGGTGACCTGGCTGCCCTTGATCCATCCCTCGAAGGCTCGGCTAAAAAAGTTTACGTACTCCACCCAGGTGGTACCAGGGATTCTCTTACAGTCTCGAAATCGCTGCCGGTACATCTCGGGCGTGAGCCCATAGCGAGTGAGGAGGGCGGCCTTCATGTGGTCGTAGGATGTCATCTCGTGGTCGGGGAGTTGCAGCAGGGCATCTCTTCCTTCATTGACAAATTTTCCCCATAACCCGGCTCCCCAGTCGCTCCGCGGGATTCGGTGGGAGGTCATGGCTACCTCGTAGGCCTTAAACCATTGCTGGATATCATCGCTCCGGTAGTATTCCCAGACGAAGTCCTTGGGGATGTGGACCTTGGGGTCCGTAGGGGAAGTGGGGCTCTGGTTCCCGGGGACGCCGAGGTCTTTGTTTTGCCGTCGAATTTCTAGTTCTTTTAAACTGCGCTCATGCTCGTATGCTAGTCTCTTTTCTTCCAGCTCCCTCTGGCTCTTTTTCTCTTCTCGCATGTTGGACAGGCCTCGTGGCATGCCCGACCCCTCCCCGCATGGCGGGTTGCGGACCCCTGCTACCCGAGTTCCCCGGACAAGAACAGCCCCTGCAACCCGCCGGGTCAACCCACGGCCCTTCCCCGACGGAACCTTGGCTCATGAACACAACAGTCTCGGCTGGCCCGGGTCCCTTCCCGAACCACTGTCTCCGGCCCAGCCGCCATTGTGGACACTCCACGACCAGGCCTCGTGGCCTCGGGTCGACCTCGGGCCCAGCCAGGCCCCGACATCGAGGCACCACCATTCACCCAGGGGGTAGAGAGCCCACTTGACAGTTCAATGGACGAAGGAGTATCGATGGCTCTCCTCGGCCCGGTTTCGATCACCCTCGGCCTCCCTGGGCGCTGGCTCCACAACCTGCTGGGTGTCTGGACTCCCTCATCCCGGACCTCCCGACCTCCAAGTGCGAGGGTCCGGACATCAAAGGGCGCCAGACCTATAACTGGGGCAGCTCCAGAGCAGGAAGGCAGTTGTATCCTGGAGTCGAGAGACACCGAGACAAACTCATTCTTGGAGGCCTGCTGGCGCTGCCGCGGCTCCTCTTCGTGAACTACCTTTGAAGGCCTGCTGGCGCTGCCGCGGCTCATCCTCGTCATAAACCATCTTGAAGGCCTGCTGGCGCTGCTGCGGCTCATCTTCGTCGTGAACCATCGTGAAGGCCTGCTGGCGCTGCCGCGGCTCATCCTCGTCATAAACCATCTTGAAGGCCTGCTGGTGCTGCCGCGGCTCATCCTCGTCGAGACCAATCCTCAAGGCCTGCTGGCGCTGCCGCGGTCCATCCTCGTCGTGAACCATCGTGAAGGCCTGCTGGCGCTGCCGTGGCCCATCCTCGTCGTGAACCATCTTGAAGGCCTGCTGGCGCTGCCGCGGCCCCTCCTTGCGAACCCTCCAGCTCGAGGATTGTGAGCTCCACCCCTGCTACCCCCGTACCGGACCGGTACTCAGACTGTCCCGCTACCCCTTTCCCCAAAGAGACTAGAATTGACAGGATCCTCGAATCCTGGTCCCCACTGTATCGTCAAGTTAACCTGCTTAAGAATACCTATAAAAGTATACGTAACCTATCTTGGTGTGGTGTCCATCTGTGGGGGGGGAAGTTACTCGTCCATACGATTAGCGGAGAGGGCCCTCGCCAGGAGGCCTCTCCCCCTTGCTCGGCCGACCCTCCGGGTCCCCGTCTAACATGCCCCCTTCCCTGTGCGGCTACTCCTTTCTCTCTCCCACTGCTCCATTCCCTCTGCTGCTTCTCCTTTCTATCTCCCACTGACCCCTTCTCTTCCCTGCTACTCTTTTCTCTCTCCCCCTGCCCACTTCCCTCTCCCACTGCCCCCTTCCCTCTCCTCCTTTCTCTCTCCCACTGCCCCCTTCCCTCTGCTTCCGCTCCTTTCTCCCTCCACTACCCCTTCTATTCCCTGCTGCTCCTTTCTCGCTCCACTGCCCCCTTCTGTTCCCTGCTGCTCCTTTCTCGCTCCACTGCCCCCTTCCCTAGGCTGCTCCTCCTTTCTCTCTCCACTCCCCCTCCCTCTGCTGCTGCTCCTTTCTCTCTCCACTGCCCCTTCTCTTCCCTGCTGCTCCTTTCTCTTCCCACAGTCCCCTTCCCTCTGCTGCTGTTCCTTTCTCTCTCCCACTGCCCCTTCCCTCTGCTTCCGCTCGTTTCTCCCTCCACTGCCCCCTTCCCTCTGCTACTGCTGCTCCTTTCTCTCTCCCACTGCCCCCTTCCCTCTGCTGCTGCTCCTTTCTCTCTCCACTCCCCCTCCCTCTGCTGCTACTCCTTTCTCTCTCCACTGCCCCTTCTCTTCCCTGCTGCTCCTTTCTCTGTCCACTGTCCACTTCCCTCTGTTGCTGCTCCTTTCTCTCTCCCACTGCCCCCTTCCCTCTGCTTCTGCTCCTTTCTCTCTCCACTGTCCCCTTCCCTCTGCTGCTGCTGCACCTTTCTCTCTCCCACTGCCCCCTTCCCTGTGCTGCTGATCTTTTCTCTCTCCAACTGTCCCCTTCCCTGTGCTGCCGCTCTTTTCTCTCCACTGCCCTTTCTCTTCCCTGCTGCTCCTTTCCCTTTCCACTGCCCCCTTCCCACTGCTGCTGCTCCTTTCTCTCTTCCACTGCCCCTTCCCTCTGCTTCTGCTCCTTTCTCTCTCCACTGTCCCCTTCCCTCTGCTGCTGCTGCACCTTTCTCTCTCCCACTGCCCCCTTCCCTGTGCAGCTGATCTTTTCTCTCTCCAACTGTCCCCTTCCCTGTGCTGCCGCTTTTTTCTCTCCACTGCCCTTTCTCTTCCCTGCTGCTCCTTTCCCTTTCCACTGCCCCTTTCCCACTGCTGCTGCTCCTTTCTCTCTTCCACTGCCCCTTTCCCCTGCTTCTGCTCCTTTCTCTCTCCACTGCCCCTTCCCTCTGCTGCTGCTCCTTTCTCTCTCCACTGCCTGCTTCCTCTGCTGCTGCTCCTTTCTCTCTCCCACTGACCCTTCACTCTGCTGCTGCTCCTGTCTCTCACCCACTGCCCCTTCCCTCTGCTGCTGTGCCATGGTGCAAGGGTGTCTCCATAAGTCTAGTATAGGTTTTATACTGGAAGGAACCCTTCCAGTACAAAATGCTATGCACAGACTCACTTTAACAATATTCCCACTTTCTATGTGTGCTGTAAAGTGCAGCACACATGCAAAGTCGGAAAAGGAAGGAGAAATGAAAGCAGTTTTCCCACACTAAACCCAATCTACTTTATTTAGTGAATTGGGTTTAGGGTGAGAAACCTTGGGTGATCGGCTATGCACCACCCTTGGTACTCCACATGGCGCAAAGTAATGCTTCACTTTCCGTTCGTACGGGTCGCATCAATTTGCTGTTATTTCCAGCACTAAGCAAGTTTAGCACTGAAAAGTAAATTGGGCAAACATTATTTTGTGCCGATTTGCATCACTTTTGTGACACAAACAAATCGCAAAATCGTAACCTTTTCCATGCTCATGACGAGCTCAGCTCGTCATGAGGCACGGTGCTCCGGTGCTCATGACGAGCTGAGCTCGTCATGAGCCGTGGAACGCTCACACGCGCGGATAATTCCCCTGCTGTGTTGAATGTTCCACGGGAACGGGTGTGGTCATGACGAGCTCAGCTCGTCATGAGCACACGAGCACTGTGCCTCATGACGAGCTGAGCTCGTCATGGGCGCGGGGGCACTGTGCGCCCCCCACTACCCCAGCGGTAATTAACCCCCGCTGTAAAGGGGTTAATAAATCTCCCCCTGTTTTGCTTAACATAACACAACACAGCACAATCTAACATAGAACCGGATAGCAGAACATTAAACAACAGAGCAGCCCTCCCTTTTGTTTACTTGCACAAGGTGCCAACACTAAAGTCATAGGAGCACTGCTCATGAACTACATTTTTTAGATGAATGTGCTATCCTCCACCCCCCTTGTGAATCTCACCATGTCCAGCACCACTCTCATGGCTGTTTTCCCAATTATTGCACTGATAACGTTATCACAAATCTCGTTTTCTCTGTCAGCTGTATAGCGCTCTGAGATCGCCCTGGAGTTGCCCGCTCTATGGGTATACAGTGCTCCTGGTTGAGGATGCCTTAGTGGCAGGTTTTTCAACTTGAAAGCTGTTATTACCATAGGACGTGACTTGCTTTTAATGCATCATGTATAGGGACCGGGCAATCTGACCTCGTCAAGATACAGAAGTCATCCATGATCCCATAGTGAACAGGTTCACCAGCGCCCCTGGTGCTGTGTCTCGTGGGAGCGGGTGTCACACATGGCGTCTCCGCGTGTTGCACGAGTTCTAAGATGGCTTCTGATAGCACTGGGCTTCCAGCCTCTGTTGTTACGGCAGGCTTCTGCAATCTGTTCAAGAGCGTTTTCTCGAAAATTACGTACATTTGAATGGAAATCTCGATATTTCTACGTTAATACATCCTGACAGTTTTTTTTAAGGATTTAGATATCCAAGAGCGACTTCAAAGCTCTTTAAGGCAGAACTATAGAAAAATGTCAAGTAAAACAAAGTAGAATAAAACACACGGCCTGTGTTTGTTCATGCATTCTTTGTCTAGCTCCAGGCGCTATAAGTGATTTAACAAAATATTTTTTCACTTATCAAGCGCGAAAGTGATTCCAGAGTATGTTGGTTAATTGACAAAAGTCCAGGAAATCTAATCAACAGCATTTTGGGGACGAGAGGAGCAGCACAGACCACTGGCAACAGGTTTGTGTGAAAAAAGGCCGCTTTATTGAAACAAGTGCACGTCACAGAAACTAACCTTGGCCTTCGCCTTACAAAACTACAACCTCACAATACAAAGCTACTCACCCATGTTAAGCTAACCCTGCCCCCAAGATATCCTTCCCCATTCATAACAACTTAATACGTAAATATTGTATAGGCTCCAGGGCCGGTCAACTGCAACTGAGACCTCTAAAATCCCTTCCCTCTTTCCTACATCTCTTAACCTCTTAACCCATTAAACTTCCTACAGAACCTAAAAGTACCTCGCTCGTCCAGGTGTGAACTTGGCTACCCGTTCCCTTACAGCCTGAACTGCCACTGACAACAACAACAACAATAAACTTCAGTAGACCATGGCAATTTCTCTGCCAACTGCTTCAAGTGACAACTTAATAGCATACCCCTCTGCACACCTGTATTTAACCGAAGCGCACCCCTCTGATAATATAAGGAAAACAAAAGAAAGACCTAAAACTAAAGCCTAAGGACAGGGACGGGTGGGAGGTGCAACCAAGATAACTACCAGACACCAGCCATTGTGTCACCATACATGATGGTGGATGGTACTTTAAATGGCTGTATACATAACCCTTGGGCTACTGACAGCCCAAAACCCACCCAAACCCTGAGCAGTCATCGGACTGCTCCACATCCCAAAATTTACCGGGATCAGACCTCCCTATGGACAGCTGTTCCCCAAATCCCCCTGCTTCCACAGAGAAGGTTAACAGTTCCTTATGTATTTAATTCTTGCAGACCTGCAAGTAGACCACAGTAATGATACGCTTTAAAAAAATATATACAGTTCAAAGATTTCCCACATCTTTATTCTTCGGACAGTAATAGAATTGCAGCATTTGTCTTTGACTTTCCTCCTCTCCCTGCTTAATTCTACAACCATGATTTCTTCTTCCTCTTCTTTTCTGCTCACTGTGTCCTTATCCCTCCTTTTCACTTCCCACTACTTTTTTTTTTTCAAAAACCTTTATTGTTTTCCTCACAAGTGACACAGCTGTATGCCTAAAACCCAGGGGCTGGCAGCAAATGATGAAATGGCTTTTCTTCACAGAACACAGCCTTTATGTCGACATCCTTGGGGCCTGGCGGCGGGTCAAGATTTCGGATATACGAACCAATCGACTTGTGTATAATATAAATAATGAGAATTATCATTTGCAATAAAAAAAACACATATTGCACAATCTAATAAACAATCCCCGTCCCCCACTGCCATGTCATCGAGCTAGTGACCCTAGATCTAAGCTAACTTAGATCAGTGTAAGCATTACCTGATTAGTATCATATTCAAACACCATGACCGGTAAGTTGGCTATACATGTTGACCTGTCCGAAGGTCAGAGCCCCCTGACCCAGCCAAGTCACAAATGACTCCCACACATCTAAGGGCCTAGATCTGCTGGGCAACAACTCCCAATAAGTTGACAGTTTGTCTTTGCAATAGATGACCGTGTTTATCCATTCTGCTACAGTAGGTGGATGCGGTTTCTTCCAATGTAGCACCACATGGCGCTTGGCAAGCAGCAGCAACATGGATGACAATTTACGGGAAGCCCTAGGTACATCCAGTACAAAGCCCAGAAGCGCCACAAGTGGAATAGCCTGCAGTTGTGTACCCAAAATGTTACTAATAAGCCTGAAAATTTCCGACCAGTATTGCGCTATCGGCCTGCAGAGCCATGCCAAATGGAAGAACGATGCCCCCGTGCCGGTAATAAAAATGTATACGTGTTAATCTATAGTTTGGCAAGAGATGTTCCAATTGAGAGCAGCAGAATTGCCACTGTTTATCTGTAATCGTAATATCAGCTTCCTTTTCATATCCAACTTTTGCTGTAATTGAAATGATGGGGATGATTCTTGTGTTACGTTGTAGATTCGTGTTATCAATTTACCAGGGAAATTATTGGCCAAAATATTTTCCAGCGCCGGTAATGGGGCCGGAGCATGGGGGAATTCAGTATATCTCGCCTTGCATGCCGCCCTGGGCTGGTAATACAACAGCATATTAGATGCCGAGGGTGTATCTGGTTCACACATCTCCTGTAAAGTCAAGAACTCGTCATTTGGATACAGATCTCGCCCCACCATTAAACTGCGCCCCCTTGCACGTTCAGTGATAGCCTTGTCCATCAGCGAACCAATTAATGGATTGCCTCCCAGTGGCATAGACGGAGCGTATAATTCTTTGTGACCTGCACGCTTAACTATATTTCTCCACGACCATCGTGTCGTTTCGACTGTATTTATGTCCGAGCAAGACCTTTTATAAGGATGGTAAACTGCTGCAGCCAGTGGAGTGGGCACAGTTATATCTAATTCTATAGCCACATGTGCCTGGTACGGGGTTGGATGCTGCCAATAATGTAAATACTGTGCTTGAGCGCTGTAGGCATAAAGCTCAAAGTCTGGAGTCTCTTAGCCGCCCTGGGAAAATGGAAGAGTCAGCAGCTTCCATGAGACTCGAGGTTGCCTTCCTGCCCAAATCAATTCAAGGATCCCCGTTTGGAGTCGATTAAAGAAGTGAGTGTTTAGTGGCATGGGTATATTTAGAAATAAATATAAGAATTTGGGCAGGATGACTATTTTCGCAATAGCAATACGCCCGGTTAATGAAAGCGGCAATTGCTTCCACCCCCGTATCTTTGCTTCCATCTGAACAATCGTCTTCCCATAGTTTGCTAACCATATTTCCTGTATGGATCTACTGATCCATATGCCAAGATATTTCGTTTCGCCTGCCGCCCATTGAATAGGATACTCGGTCTCGCATTGTTCTGTGTTATCAGTGAGTGGCATTAACACTGATTTGGCCCAGTTAATCTGTATCCCTGTCAACCCACCATATGTAACCAGCTCCCGCATCACTATTATCTTTGGGGTTGGTTAGATAAATAGTCATGTCATCCGCGAACATGGATATTAGTAATCCTCTCAATGTAAAGCCGATGCTACGCTGTGTATGATGTTGTCAAGCCTTGTCGCCAAAGGTTCAGTAGCAATCGCAAATAATAACAGCGACAAAGGGCAACCTTGCCTTGTTCCTCTTGTTGTATCAAAGGAATCTGATATCTATCCATTCACCTTCACTCTCGCCGTTGGGTTGGTGTATATTATTTGTATTTGTCTGATGAATATGGGACTAGACATTAGGGCAAAGAGGAACTTCCACTCGAGGGAGTCAAACGCTTTTGTAACGTCTAGTAGAGCTGCTATCACCTGGACAGGCGGTGCTAAATAATTTAGTAGCCCGAATATTACCCTCAGATTATGCGACGTAGATCTACCTGGTATAAACCCGGATTGGTCAGGTAGTCCGATCTGTGCCAGCATGGGCTGTAGTCTATTAGCCAGAAGTTTGGCGTATATATTCGCGTCGAGATTAATCAAAGATAGTGGGTGGTATGAATCTGGCCTAGTAGGGTCTTTATCAGGTTTCAATAGGGTGATTATCGGTGCCTCTCTAAGGGTGGGGGGAAGCACACCTGTTTCCATCGCTTCCATGTATACCTGAAGCAACCAGGGGGGGGAACATCCTTTAGGACGCAACTTTTACCACGCAGTGCCTTTACAACGCAGGTTTTTCAATGCAAGTCATTACAACAAATTACAATGGTAGTATAAATACACACTCTGTCCCTGTCCAGTTACCAGCTTGAATACAATAGGTAGGTCTCCAGTGGCCACCTGCGGCGAGGCAAGAGCCCTATGCCTAACAAGCAGCTGACTTATATCAATCCAATCTAGGCAACAACAACTCTTCAGCTCCAATACAGGACATGGCAGAGAAAGAAAACAATACAAATCTCCCCTTCTTCCCACTCCCACGCCAATCCCCCAATTTGGTTGTGAACAACCCACCCTGTCCCCCAAAAACAATAAACAAGCAAACCATAATAGTGAACATAAGAGAATCATCCCGTGGGGTAACGTAAGGCGCTGGCATACCTCCCCCACTCTTTTGGTTGGGTAGCTGAGCCTGAAAATAAACAGACACTGCCACTAACCAAGGCACGCCACAGCAACCACCATCCAGGAATACCAATTCGGCATGTATACCCACCACTACTTGGGTGGGAACATCTTTTTGCCAAGACCGCCCATCCCTGGTCGCTTAAAATTCACAGATCCCAGTATCATTATCAACTTTTATAACACTTATCTGCATATCCAGCGGTTATGTCAAGGTCCTTCAATCATTGTCACTCATCTCTTTTGTGGGTCAATCTGCACTCCCAGCTGTTTGTGGTCTTTCGCCATCTGTTTCGAATATGCAAGGGCAGCCTTGGCGTCCGTAAAAAAAGTGGGCTTGCCGTGCCCTTAAACTCTCAGCTTGGCAGGGTAGATCAAGGCATATCTGGTTCCAATCTGTTGGAAAATTTTCTTCGCTGGTATGAACTCTCTTTCAACCGCCTGCACCTGGAGAGTGAAGTCCGGGTATAGAGCTATGTTATTCCCTTTATATTGAATGTCTCCTTTCTCTCTCGCGAGCCTAAGAATCGTGTCTCTGTCTCTGTAGTTAAGGACCCTCGCAATGATTGTTCGTGCCGGCGCACCCGGCTTTGGTCTAGGACCCAACGCACGATGAGCTCTTTCAATGAGGAACATAGTAGACAGCTCAGGTCCGAAAAGGTCCCTTATCATTTCTTCAATTAACTTTTCCATGTTTTGTATATCTGTTGTTTCTGCCAGTCCCGTAATTCGTATATTATTCCTTCTTGATCTGGCTTCCAAATCCTCATTCTTTTGTCTGATTAGCTGTAAGACTCCATCCATTCCTCACAGCTTCTTGTCCATGTCCGTCTGTCCTTCCTCCGTTTCTGTTACACGTGTCTCCAAAACAGCCATTCGACCCTCTTGTTTCACGATGCGTTATTCTGTCCATCCTTTCCGCCAGTGAGTCCCTCTTGGAATCTATGCCCTGCAGACTGGACTTTAGATCTTTAAACATTTCCCTGATATCATCTGTGGGCGGTTGGTCCAAAGCACCACCTCCGGGTAGTTCCTCTTGACCTGTGTCACTATCCGCAGATTTGTTGGATTTCTTGTTGAATGTTATTTTCGGTCAGCGCGTCTCTGGCTTCCCCATGACGGTAATAAACGTTTGCTAGGTAGCTGTACTCGATATCCCAAACACTGGTAAGTGCAGCGCAGGTTCACACTCGCCACCACACAGCTACTACTCGATGTGGGGGTCCGGTCGTCGCCCTCTCAATGCCTCCGGCGTGCACACTAGACAGCGCAATACTGGGGTCACCTTCTGATTCTTGATGGCCATAGTCTGATGATTTGGGTCAGCCTGATGCCCGGATCTGCTCACAGCGTCCCAGGCTACTCATAATTATAACGGTCCACTTTTTAAAGGTTAGGGATCCAAGTCCGGGTTTGTGTAAAAATCAGCTCTTCCTAACCTGGCTAGGCCAACTCTTATATATTGGAGCCATCGGATATGCGAGGCGTGATCGAATGTGAGACAATCCTGTATGATATCTTTACTAAGGGTATTCTCCTGCTGTGACCACATTTTGAGCCACAAAGGACGAAAAGCTAAATCGTCATTGAGGAAAGGCGTCCCCAATTTCTCGTGAACAACATAAGATGAAATACATTACGGGACAGAAGGAACTCTTTGAAAAAATTGGTTCTCGGTTCTCTGCACAGCCCCAAGTTCAATATGGCCCCATATCTCACTCCCATACCTAACCTTAGAGCCACATTTTGATTGGTAAATCTTTAGCAGGGCCCCAATTGGCTTCCCTCCACTCTGCTGGCAAAATTACAAATGTCTGCTGATGCTTTCACTAGGTCCCCTTTCTTGCGATTAATCAGGGACTACCAGCTCAGGGAGTCATCAAAGACTACTCCCAGGTCGGAGAACATGTTAGTTCTAGGTATTGGTGAGCCTGATAATTTAAATATGGGCTGCTTTGCCTTCGCCTTGCCTGGGCCCACTTGCATGATGTATGACTTAGAGTGATTCACTGATAAGTCCAGCTCCTCAATAAGAGAGGCAAAGGAATTGAGAAGCAGTTGTAAGCCCCCCTTGCAGTCCTCGCCAGGAGGACTGCACGTCTTCATATAAGAGGACTGGCAGGCTGCGCTTGCCTACCTGAGGGATGTCTGCTTTGGTGTCTAAAAGAACCTTCTCTAAGGAATTAATATGTAAATTAAAAAGGAACGGTGCGAGGATACACCCCTTGCGCACCCCTCTCTTGATATTGAAATGACAGGACACTTTCAGGTCCTGTGATGTAGCCTACTACTGCCTTGGTGTCTCGATGGAGATCCCACAGACAGCATATGATGTTATTAGTAATGCCAACGGATGCCATCAGCTGCAAAAGCTTGGACCTGCTCACACAGTCAAAAGCTGATGACAGGTCCATAAAAGCTAGGTAAATGGGACAGGCGCGAGCCACCGTGTACTTGTTGAGGACAAGATACAGGTTAAGACACTGATCCACAGTGAAACGACTGGGGTAAAACCTGTATTTTATCTCAGAGAAAAAATTACTTTTATCCGCCCAAGATGCCAATCTATTGAGAATCATGCGACCCACCACCTTCACCACGGAATCCAGGAGGGAGATGGGCCTATAACATAAGGTGCTGTCCCTATCGCCCTTTTTAAATATAGGGACTATGGTTGATAAGGCCCAAGAATCAGGGTGGCCAGCATGGTCCAAGGTATTAATAACAGCGGTGAGAACGGTTGCCCAGGTGTCTATGTGGGCGATATTAAGATCAGGTGGGATCCCATCTGACCCAGGGGCTTTTCTCTTTGTCAGGCCTAGTATGCCTGCTCTAACCTCTACTCCGTAGAAGACGAGGTCCATCTTGCCTACCACCTTATTCTGGATCTCTATAGGCATGGACTCTGGCTGTAAGAAACCCTCGAAATAATGAACCCAATCATCCTCCGTAATATGAGCGTCCAATTGATGAGCTCTGTCTGCTGAGAGAAGAGGGCTGTTAATAATAGCCCAGAACTTAGAACTATTTTGCAAAGTCAAGTAATCTGCTAGCTCTAATTGCACAATCAGATAGGCAGTTCACAAATATACACTTCTATAATACTTCTGCATCCAAGCCCAGGAAGCTGCAATAAATTTAAATTAGATGGATACATGTCTTGGGACAGTGAGGAAAGCATGGGTGTCTGTGTCTATGATGACCAAAATCCTTTCCACAATTATTATGTCTACCTCAGATCTTCCCATACTTGCATACCAACATAAACTGCAAGCCATCTTCACACACATTGAGGCATATTTTCAAGAAATTGTGATAACCATCACAAATTTAGCTTAACGCAACTTTGCATGTCGCAATCTATCGCAAGAAAATAACACCGTCTTAACGTCCAATTCCCAACCCGGCGGAACCATGCAATAGTAGCATGATATCGCGCCAAATGACCGCGTAAAAATCAACGCGAAAAACAAAAAATGCGAAACAGGACCGCCCAAAAAGTTGCAATGCCCCAAAGCGCGATACCAAAATAAGCGAACACTAGCGACAGGCCTGCAATTCCCACACGTAATGCGGGAAAATGCACTATAAAAGGAAAAAAAACCACACCAAAACAAATTCAAACTGTGTAGCACCATGGATGCACCCGGACCGAGTGCAGAGGACAACCCGAACCCCACAAGCCCCATGGAGGACCAGCCAGGAACCCCGTGTTTGGGGAAGGGCAAGGAGAAGAGGAAGAGGAAGAGGAAGACGGAGTTCAGTCCGCAAGAAGACCGGATCATCGTCACTGAGGTGATAGAACACTATCAACAACAGTTTGTAACCTCCACTGCGGGAAGCCAACCCAAACGGAAATATGGCAGACAATCGCCACCCACGCCAATGCAGTCGGAGTGTCGAGGAGGTCAATGGAAGAGGTGAAGAGGCGCTGGCATGATGTGCAAAGGCAGACCAAACAGAAACTTGCCGCCAAGAGGAAAGCAGCAACGGCAACTGGAGGTGGGAGTCCTGCTCCACAGGAGGAGCTGGATGAGCTGGAGGAAATGGTGGCCACAGTCATCAGTGTGGAGACAGTGGCAGGAGTTGGTGGTCTGGTCACAGCTCGATATGACCTGACCCAACAGGGTGAGTAACGACCATGGACTGGAGGGATGGGGCGAGATGGGCACAATGGCACACATGCACAATCATGTGTAGCACACGCACAATAATTGTGGAACATGTCCCTAATACCCTTGGTACACTGCAGCACACATACAAACACCAAGTAGGCCCCCGTTCACCATGTGCACATATTGGCCCCCTTCAAATCACCAACGACACAACCTATCCATGCACATGTGATGAATCTAGAAAAGCAGCGGCTGTGTGAGCCACTCTGACTATACAAGTGACACTGCATGACCGATAGCATGGCAGCAGCCAAAATACATGACATGGTCCTCGATTCGACATGGAGGTGGCCCAGTGTGGATCACATCCATAAAGGAGCAAGTCACACTCTGACATATCCACGTGCACCCACAACCCATGCCGTCCAATACACGCAGCAGACAAACAATGCACAAAGTCACAAAATCTGTCCGAGAGCACAAATGACCCAAGTTGCAAACATTTCAACCCGCAAAAAGCACACAATTCAAAGGCACACCGCCTCAAAAGGGATAAGGGTCACCAAATCAGAGCTGCAGGGGTGACTCTACCACAAAGCTGCACACACACATAGCAATCACAGAACATCAGCAATGACGGCAATGTGGTACAGAGTGCAACACCTACACCACAGGATGTAGGACACAAAAGATTCCGCTTGTGCATAGTAACTGGCCACTCACATCTGGCATTGCCTGACACTGTGTGATGATAATGTACGGGTACTACCACACATCCGTCATGTAGTTGAAAATCCCACTGTCTGCCAACAAATAGCCAGCTCCACCAAAATAGTCACAATGTGCATTGTCATGCAGTCTGTATGTAAACATCTGCAAAGCGTCAACATACATGGGAAACGCTGTTAACCTGCATCTCATCTTAACATTGCAGAGGGACAATCAACACCTACTGAAGAGCAGACCACAAATCCCATCAGTGATGATGAAAGGGACAACCGGCACATATGTTCAGACACCCTCCAATGGATAATGGACAGCCTCTGCACTCCACCCACAGGAGCAGGGCAGCCCAGCTGCCTCGAGGTGACCCCGCCACCTGCACAGACCACACATCAGGAAACACACACCACCATGGCTGTCTCCCAAGACCCCTCCGAATTACACATGGAATTTCAACGCCATGTGTTGGGTTGCCAGGTGGAGATTGCTGATCAGCTGTGGGTGGGTTTTGAGCTTGTGGCAGCCAAACTCTATGCCATACGGGGGTGTCTGAGTCCCATCAGAGACCACTTACAGTCTCTAACGGACACCCACTGTCCGCACCATGTTCCATAAAAATCCTTGGCTGACATTGCTGGGGCCATTACTCGGATATAAGAACTGTCTAGTCAGACAGGCACCAATAATGACAGCACAGAGTTGGCACAGATGCGCAGGACGATAGAGACCATGGAGCAGATGCAGGCTGGAAGTATGCCTGCCACGGCTGAACACCAGTGAGAGGTAGCTGGGATCTTCCATGCCTTGCTGTTCCTCATCTTGCCATTGCTGCCACTGAGCCTGTCCCAGATAACTGCAGCGGGAACTTCGACACACACATCTCCGACCCCTGTGTCAGTAGCACACATTGATGCAGCCCTATCATCTTCCCACTCTGGTGTGTCAGTGGCACACAGTGATACAGCCATTACACCACCACACACACCGGACACAGAAGAAGTATCAGAGGAGTAAGATGTGGATGGTAATTACTGTGTGAGGAAGGAGGTAGTAGCATCCATCACCGCCATATGGCCTGTCGCTGCCTGGTTCAGCCCTATGCCTCATGCCCTAGAACAAAAACCTTCCACTGACCCACAGAACACACTGCAACATTCACCTGGACCCCGACATGGACTGCCATATTTTCACTGGTTGGCAATTACACAGCAATCCTGCTGCGGACTGCACTCTCCCTCTTCCAATTCACTCTTCAATCCCCAAAGCACTCTGGTTGGCCCACCACTGGGCTTCCATGTGATGTGGGCTTGGCAGAGCCATGTACAGCTCCAGCTCCAGCTCCGGCAGTCATAAGAATGTGAATAAAACATTCAAAATCACACAGATGTGTCATGACAATGTTCACTCAAGTATGAAAGTACGGATGGATGTAGGGACAATGATTGAACAAGAAGGTACAATTTAGTAAATGACATCAATGCGCATGTTTAACACTGAGCCACGTGGCCAATTAGATAACTGTGGCCTCATTGCACATGAACAATAATCTCGCAACCCCCCAACGTAGGCACACGTCCATATATTGAATAGGGCTGTGTGTAGGAACGACCAAATCGGTAGCAGGCCTGAAGTGGGGTCCTACATCCCATGTGACAACAGAACTTCACTTTGCATACCTACTCGCACACATCTGTGTGGACACAATCTGTTTTGATTTATAACATTGCTCCACATGGTCAGAGGTTGGACACCATACTCACATTACTAAAGACACACAAGTGCACAGGTCTGCCAGCAACTATCCCAAAACAATGTCTGCCTCATACAGGGGGAGCTGTCAATAGGAACCCACCCCCATTGTACATGCGTCAGTCAGCCCCTCCCTGTGTATGTTCATTGGGGCACACGATTTGTCAATCTAATCAACACTCATCACAGTTAGACACCAGTGAAGTTGCGTCGACTTTATTGGGATGTGTGTGTCAGTACGGACAAGGCAACAGCCACAACATGCAGGGAAATGCTTAAGACACTAACACGCAGCATGGGAACATGTCGAGGTGCAAGAAACGAGGAGGCAAAAATGTACAAGAAATCATTACGGATGGCAACGGTCTCAGCACACTTTGCCCCTTGCTGGACGAGTCATGTGATGTTTGGCATCTGCCCATTGCCCTGTGTGAGGGGACACGACTCACAGCCCATGGGGTCTGCATAGTGCTCTGCCACGGACTGCACCGACTGTCTGCTCTGCTGACAGTGATCATGTGAAAGGGTCCGACAAGGTCACATGTCATGCTACATTGCCATGTGCGTACTCTCCCCCCAGCAGTATGTCCGAATTGGGAACGTTGCCAAACGACGCTGTGCTGCTCCGACCATGGAACTGCATCACCTTGCACAGGTGTTTGTACACACGCGTAGTTCCATGCACATGCATTCTGAGTCCAGACAAAGGCGGACATGTCAACTGTTGTGGTGGGATATGTGAGCATTCCCCACGATGCAACAAGGTGTTGGGACCTGTGCTGTGGGTGACAATCCGATGTGGCTACAGGAACGTAGTTACTCATCCATGAAGCGAGGGCAGCTTCATGGGCAATGTGTTCCAATAGTACGTCATTGTCGGGTTCAAGGAACACCAGGGTGAGCCAATCCATTAACTGGTCCAGGCAGATGTGCTCAGTCCATGCCGTTTCCCCAATCCGCAACACGGCCCAATAGGGGAGCGCCTCGATTTTGTCACTGCACAGGAGGAGTTGTGCAATCTCTCATGCACAACTGCCAGCACATACGCCAAAAATCAATGCATCCCATGCACGGCTATCCCTGTGACACTCCTGTTCGTGGGCCAACAGGGGGCGCATTGTCAGGTCATAATCCAATTGCGTTGGATAGGCAGACATCCATGGGCCATTCGAATGTGCATGATCCACAGTGGAACCAGGGCTGGACGTAGGTGACATAGGCAAGACAGAAACTCAGATGGAAACTGATCCCAACAGATGCACCATTCATTCATGCACCGTATAGTTCCACGTAACAGGGGTTGTGCATGTGCCCGGGATTGCCTGTCATTGCCTTTGTTGGTCTCGTAGCACCGGCACTCCTCAGACCAGCGGCAGTTCGGTGGAGTCGTATGTGTGTGCAACGTTTGGACTTATCGGTAGTTTGTAACCAATGTGTCAAGGGCATCCCTTGCAGGTGTAGGTCGTGCAGGGAGAAGTGTGTGTGGAGTGTGAGCACAACAACTGCGTTCATTAAGTCAATATACATTGAAAATGAATAATAACAGTCGCTCATGCCATTCTAAAAGGTTTGTGTGGCTTGAACAGACTGAATTGTCACACTTGTAGGAGTGCGATGGTTAGGTGTTATGGTGGGTGCTACCATTGTTGGCAGGGTATGGGTGGTGCAGGCTGCAGTGGTCTTCCGAGAAGGGCCCTGGTACTTAATTGTTTACAAACTAAGCACTGCACATATGTAGTAATTTGACAGCGATTAGATTAAGCATTAGCAGAAGACATCTTAGTTCTAGCCGTTATCTTGACATTTAGCGGACTCCATTTTGTATTTACGGCAGCCATCTTGTCTGCTACATGCTTCCTTGTGCCGACCATGTGCTTTGTCCTATCTTCCTGTCTACGGCGTTTGAAATCTGCCCAGCAACAAGTTATATTTAGCATCCCTCACTTTCGCGCATGTCAAGTAGGGTCCACATCTGTTAGTGATTAGTTCCAGATAGGAATGTGTTTGTCGACCCCCAAAACTGTTAGCTCCTCCCAATGATCGATTGTGCCTCTCGATGTTGCCTTATATGTACATAAACTGTGCTCTTGTGTTTGTACCGCCTTCTTTTTTAGCCCCTGAGCGGGTATAAATAAACCATGCTTTCTTAGCTCGTGGTGCTACTTCTTGCAATACCGAAGGGTACTGTTTGAACCGTAGCACCACCTCATGAGGTGTAATAAATGTTACTTTTTCTATTCCAGTTTCTGTGCCAACTTCTTCCTATTGGTCGGAGGACTTTGTGCAAAGAAGGGCGAACGCCTTGCACTAACGGGTCTGGCTGAGGCCTACTACCACACATAGACACTCAGATACAGGCTGATAATTAAAATATCCATCCCAGCAGATCTCTCCACTTCTCTCTCCCTCCAGCCAACTTCCACCACAACTATACACAAAATCTCAGATTGGACAACCCAGTGCAGTAAACAGATAGGCAGAGAGTAACATATGAAATACCACATAGGGACCTGCACAGCTGTTCAAAGCTACTGGCACGCTGAAAACCATAAAACTGTGCGTCTGTCTCTTACACTTGATCATCCAACACACTGCTCCATACTGCGTCCCATAACACAATAACCACACCTCAGCTGTCATCATGCACGACATGGAAACACTGTCCACATAGGATCAAAACAAAAACAATAACCTTCCACCCACACACTCTTCATGGTGTGGCACGCTACTCAGGTAGGTAAGAGCTTCAGCACCCCACATAAGGGTAGTAAGCGCTAAATAAATGTTGCAATACAATACATGCATGGGTCACTTCAAAATGTCAATAGGATCCTACCAGGGCAAAAAAAAACATGGTTTCAGAGATGTTTGGTGAGTGACAGATTATTAAATACAAATACAGCAGATACATCAATATGTCCACAGACCGATTACAGTACATGATGAACACAACATGGCAGCCGCATGGGGCTTTGGAGTTGAGGGGTTCCTTGAATTCCAGGCGCTGCTGTTTGAGTGAGAGCTGAGGTGAAGGTGAGGAGGGCTTCTGCTGAGGGTGGCTCGGACAGAAGAACTGAAGGATGAGGAGGCAAATGGGGTGTAAGACAAAAAGGTGACGGTGGGCATCTGGCGTAAAAGCAGCAGAGAGACATAATTCTTAACAGACTTTTGCTTTAGAGTTGGAGGAGAGTCGATCTCACTCACACGAGGCATAAACTGACTAACGTGTGACTGACTGCCGTGGACCTGCTGGCCTTTCAGAGGCACCGATTTACCGCCCGGAAATGAGTTGATTTCCCCATAAACGCGAAGGCCCTCGGTAATATCCGAAAAGAACCATCTGCTCTCTTGAAGAATGGGGTCCACTTAGAAGCTAGCAGGGGGAGAGCATTTTATTGCCCCCTTTTAATTAATTACTGTGACACACGCTCTAAATCCTGTTCCATTGATTCTGCCGCTCATAACAGTGCTATACAGACAGTCGATGCCAGCTGTGGGCCCCCACCGGCTTACCAAAAGCTTCCTGGAAATGGGTGACGTAAACAAGATGGCGGCGGGAACAGCATGAAAAGAAGTGGCCAGGGAACACATTCCATGTAGTACACGGCAGGCTGTGGGCGCTTTGCTTTACCCACAAGAAAGCAGTGTGCCTTGAACTCACTGAAATGGACACCGCTGTCCGTCACTGCTCCACTGCATGACTCACGCGGATGGGAAAGGTAAAACCTGACAACCGCCTGGCTTCTTTGTTGCAGCAGTGGGGCCTACCTGCCAAAATGAATTCCACCCGACACTATATTTGTGTGCTCGGAGCCGTCCATCCGTAGGCTTCTTTTTGTTAGTTTTGAAAGGAAGTGAGATGTAGATGTATAGATGGATGTAATTGCAATCTATAGCCGAGTTTAAATTATATTTTCTAAAATGCCTGTATCCTGTATGTTTATTGGCAACTCAAGGCAAATTGTGCTAAAAAAGCATAATGTAGTCCGCATTTCCTCAAAAGGATCTTAAGGCAGAAGAAGCCCCAACGCTTCTGGAGAGAGATTGCTTGGCATACAGTGAAAGGTCTGGCATATTACACGAGTGCCCTTTCAGGGCCACTGGGCACACTTACGAGTGACCAGGATTGAGGGTCGATATTTGTTGCACCAGGTGAAATTCAATACCCTCGAGTTTGGAATTTACTGGATTCTATAAATGCCCTTATTACAAAATACCCCTCTAAAACCAGTAGTAAAAAAACAATTTTGATGCTTTCTGCATTTTCCATCTAGTTAGTTTTGTTCTGATAAAATTAACCTAGTGAAAATTGTGGGGGGTCTAATTTTTATTGCACCCAATAAATGTCCATGTGGGAAAGCCTGCATAACTAAGAGTTTAGGTACATGCAGTAACTAGGGCCTAGTAACCATGTTTTATAAACTAGATGTCTCTGCTGTTTTCCCCCTGCACATTTAACTGTTTATTATTTCTGCAGCACATAGTCATACCGAATCACATGTATGTTTATTTCCTTTCCTTGGGCATTGTTTATGCTGTTCTCGATGAATCTTCCCCGACTTAGTCCCAAAACTGTAACTTTACTTCAAGGTCCTTCCATTAGCTCACTGTTCCCTATTCATTCATAACAGTTTGCTGTTGTTCATGCATCTAGTTTGTTCCACCATCCCCAGATGGCATTAGCATAGAGAGGGTCGAATTAATATTCATGTAATGGGATAGTGCTGAGGTGCTAAGGCAATATGACTCATTGAACCTGTGCTCTGATTTGCTGAGAATGTAACACATTCTATCATACCACGAAGAACCTGCAGTTTTAGAGATTTCCCATGCAAAAATAATGTATATAAAACCCTTGTTTTTGGGCATGAGGCAAAAGGCGTACCTGAAGACTTAGATGCTGATAGGGAACCTGTTTGTTTCTCTCTTGATTTTGATGCCCACTTAGGACTTCAACTATTTTTGATTTTGCTCTTCTCTGTAATGCTCAATTTGCTGAGAGCCTTCATGACAAATATTCTGTGCCATATCTTTTACATTTTGTAGTACATCCTGAACGTTTATTGCACTAATCTTGAACTCAGTTATTTAGTGGTTCCTTTTACTTAATTGAATGATTCTCTGATATTTTGGATGTGTTGGGAGCTGCCTTACCTCGGGGGCCTTACCTCATGACATTAAGGTTTAACACTGTCTCCAATCCATGGAATTGTGGGTGTTCTATTAATGGAAAGTGTTGGGGTATCAAAAGTGCAGGGTCTCCTGTGCCCACAGCTTTTCCACATTGTCAATAATGTGGACTCATGTTGGACAACTCAGCTGTTGTGACTAATGGAGCCTGGGAGGTTCTGTTTAGTTTTGCCAGCTATCTGCAGCAGGTGAAGGTAGGGCACCTCAAATCCGTCCCACTTCCCTTGACAGTGTGAGGTTCGTTAGTGCTTGTGCCTATCACCATTGTTTTTAAGACTTCTTATGTAACTCTTATGCGAATGTGACACAAATTGATGTGGTCTTCTCTCGGTGTTAGTGTCCTTAATAGGGAAGGTACACATACTGATAGGAACCAGTAATACAAAGCTATGGTGTTACATTTGAGAGTTAGCTTGTGCACTTTAAACATCCTCAAAATGTGCTGCTCCGCCAAGTCTTCTTCGTAAATTTATGAGTAATGTCACAGTAAGGCTAAACATTTCAGTGTGATTTGAGCCAACCCATTTGTTTCAAACCTACAGATTGGTGTGGTGGTCAGAAATGCCTTCTTTCACTTTTATCTGTATTGGGGAGGGGGCTCTCTTTATAATCCCAGAGTATCCAACTAGGGGAGTGGTTTCAATAATGAACTCAGACTGGATTATGTGGGATTATATTAATGTTTTGCTAAATGTTAGCCTTAGTTTACCATTTATCAATATTCAGGGAGAAATAAAAGCTAGCATTTGAGTGTCAAGGGAAGGATTTTGAGGTGTCAATTTAAAGGCTGATCTTCATTATTGATACAGTTAGAAGGGTAGAGTTAATTTATTTACAAAGTTTACATGAATGAGCCTTGAATGTGTTCTTTCAAAAGTCATTTTAAATAGTACCTTCTTTGTAACATTCATGCTAATGTGGGAAGCTGAATATTAAACAATACACAGAAAAATGATGGGCTTTGTCAATGCAGTTAATGTAGGGTATTGTAAATATTTGCAGCGAGTACAAAATGCAAGAGACTGATTGCATAACTGTATCTCTACGCCCTCAAACTTTTTATAGACAGCCAGTGAGGGGAAAGGTGACTTTCAAAATAGTAGGCTTCACTTTAAAAGATTTTATGTAATTGCACCAGTATATCCGGGAAAGAAGATCATCCCTAATGCCTACCCTGTAGAATATTCATTTTATATGCACTAGGACCCTTCTGGTTCTGGGGCGGACTCTGAACAGGAACTATATCATATGCGGGAGGTGTTAGGGTGTGGTTATTGTTGAGTATGAGATCATGTAGATTTTCCTAGTAATTTAGGAAGGAAAGTCTTAATTTTATTAAAGACACAGAGGCAAGTATTATGCATCTCTAATGTTTATTTGATAGCAGCAGTCAAGAACTTTAAAACACTAACAATCACATGAGGCTTTGAAATGCTAGCCAATGGGAAAACGAAACACAGTTTGCACCACAACCAATAGAATCACCCTAACGTGTATAACCCACTAACTTGACTGCGAACAGCCCTCTTTTCGTGTACAGGAAGTTAATGATAATCTGAGAACAAAGGAAACATAGCCAAAACAATGGAAAACGCTAAAGTAAATGTAAACAGTTCTTTGTAAAAGTCCATGAGTCTAAATCTTAAAGATGCAACTGGTAAAGGAAACAAAAGAACGCCAGGAACATTGGTATTTGAAGAACTTGTCAGAGGGTAACCAGAAGGTGCTGGAACGTCTTTGGGAGGAAGGTGGTAACAATAGAGCAGCTGTCAGGGTGGGAACAAAAACACCAAGTTAACAATGTGCTGAGGTCCGGATTTGGGCCGAAGTTCCAGAAGTGGGTGCGGCTGCTATACACCGAGCCAAGTGCCAGAGTGAGGGTAAACGGTATCCTATCACGTGAGTTCCGGGTGCGAAGTGGGACCAGGCAAGGATGCCCTCTCTCCCCCCTTGTTTGCCCTGACTATTGAGATCCTGGCGACTAGGATTCCCCAAAACACAGGAATCAAGGGATTTAGAATGAGCGAAGGAGACATGAGTGAGGAAAAAATTTCGCTTTATGCGGATGATGTACTTCTGTATGTCACATCACCGGAGACGTCGTTCCCAGAGCTGTTCCATGAATGGAGCAATACGGTGGTTATGCTGCATACCGAATAAATTGGCACAAGTCGGTTCTGTATGACCCCGCAGGGCGGGAAGCATGGTCGGACCTTGCAAGAAGGTTATTGACGACAACAGAGGGCTTTCAATACCTCGGGGTATATCTCACCCTCGATAGAAACATTGCGTATAAGCGAAACATAGAGCGCATCATGGTGAACTCCATTGCAGATATATACCATTGGAGACTACTCCCACTCACTCTTCTAGGCCGCGCGGCAATGTACAAGATGATTATTCTCCCCAAGTACTTGTACGCCCTACAAAATGAGTATTATCCACTTCCCCCAAAAGTCTTCTCCAAGATACACGCAGACCTACGGGCATTTATATGGCTGGGCAAACAACCTAGAGTGGCATTGACCACGCTACAAAGGCACCAATACAGCGGGGGGATCTTGCTCCCGAACTTGGAGGCATATTACTGGGCGGAACACTTGGCCCGATCAACGATTGGTTGCATGCACAGGCCGACCATCCCTCCTATGCGTTAGAGCGCCACAAGCTAGCCCCAGACACATACTCTCTTACCTGTATGGGGGGACTGGCCGGAGACGTCTCCTACCGGCAACCAAAATTACTTTACTTGCCTGGAACGCAGCAACGAAACGCACGGGATGGGATAGGAAGCCCTCGAGACAGACGCCAATCTGGCACTGCACGTGGCTGGCGGAACTCCACAAACTAATGGGTTATAGACGGTGGGATGACATAGGAATCTCTACCCTAGGAGACATAATTGCCAAAGGGCAACTGAAGTCGTTTGCGGCACTGACCTCGGAATTCGGATTACACCCCACACAGAGATACAAATACACCAGACTGAAACATGCCCGGGGGGCCCAAAATATCAACACCGCAGAGCTGGCAGACTTTGCCCCGCTCGAAGGCAGGCTCCTGCAGGAGCACCTTCAGCAGAAGGCGGTCTCTCTAACATATAAAACCCTCACGAATAACATGTTAGGTGATCTGGCCAAGCTTCGGCGGCAGTGGGAAGCGGAAGTGGGTGGCATGGAAGACATTGACTGGGAACTAGTGTTAACACATCCTAGAGAGGTGGCAGTTAAATCCCGACTCCGTCTCATCCAATTCAATCTATTACATAGAACTTACTTTGATAGGGTGCGGCTCCAGAAAATGGGGAGGATAGACGATGCAAGGTGCTCAAGATGCCAGGACCCCAGGGGGGACTTTTTTCATGTTCTGTGGTCATGCACTAAAATACAGGGATACTGGTCGGACGTTTTTACGGAACTAACTGCGGTCTTGGAGAGCCAAATACAAGTTGGCCCTAAGCTGGCCCTACTGGGCATGACAAATGATGTGGACTTGACACGTCCCCTGCTCACCTTTCTGGTGCTGGCCTTGGTAGTGGCCAAGAGGGACATAGCGAAACACTGGGGGGCACCAGAGGTACCATTGTTAGAAGAATGGAGGAGAGGCCTGGACTTATATATGGCGGCTGAGAGAGTCACATATAAGGCGTGGGGATGTCCTAGGAAGTTCCGCAAAGTCTGGGGGAAATGGAGAAACTATCACGGCTTGGATGGTGGGCTGTAATGGGACAATGCGGGAGGCGCATAGTGGAACACAGAGGGATCGTATGACCATTAGGCTGTTGATGATACTTTGGAGGGTTAACGTTGTGGTCTTTTTCATTTTGGAACTATCTGCATCAAATTGGATAATGACGCGGAGGGAGGCGGGAGTGGGGGGGGGGGAAATGTGGATCTTACTACTGAAATGAATGTAATGTTTAGTTCTGGAAAAAATGCAAATAAAAATGTTTTAAAAACAATGTGTTGAGGTGGGATAATACTCGCCTCTGTGCCTTTAATAAAATCAAGACTTTCCTTCATAAATTACTAGGAAAATCAAAACAAAATTGCAAGACCCAAGGCTCCTATTTGTTCAAAGCATGTTCATTACAATAGAAGATGCAGTATGAACAGGTTTACAACAAAACGTGCAAAAGACATTAACAGTAGACCAATCAGCTGATCCCAGAATTGTCCTGGAGACGGGAACCTGCCTAGAAAGCTTTGGAGGCCATGGATCCTCTGGAAAGGTGTGCACCAAAATGGAAGTATGGATGCTTGCTTAAGACATCACCCAGCGAAAGCCAGCAGTCCAGGGTAGGAGAGGAAACAGGTCAGTGGGGTTTTCTAAAATAACTGAAGACTTGGGAGTGCAAGGATGTTCTGAGATCAGATGTTTTGTGTTTGTACACTTTAAGGCATTGCCTAGTACAAAGTTTGGGTTGATCAGGAAAATAAGGTTAACGCAGCAGTTAGATTTGTCTTTGTACATCTGTGAAGTGAGAAAAGAACAACAACTTCAAGACAACATTCACATCCCACACTTTGCTGTATTTTGGTATAGGATGATTAAAAACTTTTATTCCTTTTAACAGTCGATAGATGAGTGGATGTTCTCCCATCGGTTTTCCTTTGATGTAGGAATGATTAATTCAAATAGCTCATCTGTACAGATTTATTGTACGATAAATCTTGCCTCTTCTAGCCTCAGCTGCAAGGAAGTTAACAATGTAGACTAGACTATATCCTCTGAAAAGGGATTGATAGATTTTCCTCAACACTAGCTTGCCTATAAAGACCAAGCAGATTTGTTAGCCTTAGTGATACTTGGGGCCCAGGATTTGTTGATATACCCTGAAGCTTCTGGCGACATAAAGAATCATGACTGGGAGATCCCGCTATTTTCCAGGCAGACAGGCTGAGGGAGTGTCGGGTAGGTCCTGAAGACTCAGGAAATAGTGTTTACAACGCTGTCATTACAACCCGGTCGTTACAACGACCGCTTTGTTAGTAAGCAATACATTTACATCGCAAGTCATTAGATTGACTTGCTGTGGGGGCACTAAGGTATTGGAAATGAATTCCAACACATTCCCTACTGTTGCCCAAACTGGAGTAGGAATAGTAAATAATACTATTGCTAAGTCCAGCGCGCCCCCTACAGCAAGTTGTTTGAATGATTTGCGATTTAAATGTATCGCGTACTAACAAAGCGGTCATTGTAACAACCGCGTTGTAAAAGCACGCAATGTAATACATCGCGTTGTAATGTGCTAAATTCTGACAACGTACCCCCCAAAGCACCCCTCGTACCTTGAACGGAAGTCTCGGCCATAAAACTCAAGAACCGCTCAGGAGATAGTCAGGCTAATCCATGGTCCGGGAACTCTTTCCTGCAGGCAAACAGAGGCAGTTTGCAAGAAGGGAACCAATCAGACAGCCCTCCGGATAAAGAACACAGAAGCCTATTTGAGAGACACAGTGAAAACTATTAACTTGATTCACCAACATGCCTTCAATCCCAGCGACCAACTACTGCATACAAGCATACTCCAACAGTCTGCCCTTGAAGTAATGAGAGATGTCTTGGACTAAAGACCAGCACCTACGGCAGTGTCTACTGAATTCATCATTGGACTGCTCACCATAGCCATGATGAAGAACTTCTTCTTTTTTTCAGGGCAACTATTACATATAGGTCGAAGTCAAGTCAAGTCAAGTCAAAGAATTTATATAGCGCACTACATACCCAGAGGGTCTCAAGGCGCTTAGGGAGGGGAGGAGGATTACTTGTCAAATATCCACGTTTTAAGTTGCTTTCTGAATGCTAGGTGGTTCTGTGTAAGGCGAAGGTAAGAGGGGAGTGAGTTCCATGTTTTGGCTGCCAGGTATGAGAAGGATCTTCCTCCCATGGTGGTCTTGTTGATGCGGGGTACAGTGGCGAGGGCTTGGCTGGAAGAACGTAGTTGGCGGGAGGGGGTGTAGAAGGACAGTCGTGAGTTGAGGCATTCTGGTCCGATGTCGTAGAGTGATTTGTGTGCGTGGGTTAGCAGTCGGAAAGTGATCCTCTTATTGATGGGTAGCCAGTGGAGGTCTTTCAGGTGGCCAGAGATGTGTTCGTTACGCGGGATGTCTAATATGATCCTGGCTGAGGCGTTTTGGATTCGTTGGAGTTTCTTCTGGATTTTAGCGGTAGTACCTGCGTAGAGGGTGTTTCCGTAGTCCAGTCGGCTCGTGACCAAAGCATGGGTGACTGTTTTTCTGGTTTCGGTGGGGATCCAGCGAAATGTTTTTTTGAGCATGCGAAGAATGTTGAAGCAGGATGAGGATACGGCGCTGACTTGTCTGTTCATTGAAAGTGAAGAATCCAGGATAACGCCTAGGTTCCGTGCGTGGTCTGTCGGGATGGGTGCTTTTCCAAGGTCTTCCGGCCACCAAGAGTCGTCCCATGCAGAGGGGGATGTACCTAAGATGAGGACTTCTGTTTTATCTGAGTTCAGTTTCAGACGGCTGTGTTTCATCCATTCGGCAACTTCTTTCATTCCTTCGTGTAGGTTGGTTTTGGCGGTGCTGGGGTCATTGGTGAGAGAAAGGATCAGTTGAGTGTCATCCGCGTAGGAGATGATGTTGAGATTGTGTTGGCGAGCGATGGCCGCAAGGGGGCTCATGTATACGTTGAAGAGGGTGGGACTGAGTGAGGATCCTTGTGGTACGCCACAGATGACTTCAGTGGCCTCGGACTTGAATGGTGGAAGGCGGACTCTCTGGGTTCTTCCGGTGAGGAACGAGGTGATCCATTCAAGTGCTTTTCCTTGTATTCCGATGTTTCTGAGGCGTTGTAAAAGGGTGTTGTGGCAGACTGTGTCGAAGGCTGCAGAGAGGTCGAGGAGGATGAGGGCGACTGTGTCTCCATTGTCCAGTAGAGTTCGAATGTCGTCTGTTGCTGCGATGAGGGCGGTCTCAGTGCTGTGTTTTGCTCGGAAGCCAGATTGTGAGGAGTCGAGGGATTTGTTGGCTTCGAGGAAAGCGGCGAGTTGGTTGTTGACAGCTTTCTCGATGACTTTGGCCGGGAAAGGAAGGAGCGATATGGGGCGGTAATTTTTGAGTTCGGTGGGGTCCGCTGTGGGTTTTTTCAGAAGGGCGGTGAGTTCAGCGTGTTTCCAGCTTTCCGGGAAGGTGGCGGAGTTGAAGGAGCAGTTGATGACGTCTCGGAGGTGCGGTGCTATGACGGAGTCTGCTTTGTTGAAGATGTGGTGAGGACATGGGTCTGTGGGGGATCCTGAGTGGATGGAGTTCATCAGGCGGATGGTGTCCTCAGTGGAGATTGGGTTCCAGTCGTTGAGGGTGTTCAAGGGGGGAGAATGTTCAGCATATGGTTGGGTGGGTTGGTCTCCGGGTTGGTTGTCGAAGCTGTTGTGGATGTCTGCAATTTTGTTGTGGAAGAATAAAGCCAGGGAGTCGCAGAGGGCTTGAGAGGGGGTGATGTCATTGGAGTTGGCCGAGGGGTTGGTAAATTCCTTGACGATGTTGAAAAGTTCCTTGGACAGCGATCATTTACATGGACAATTTAAAGAAATTATTCATTTTCAACAACAACCCCTTCAGTAACCAGGTGATGATGTGGAAACAGTATATTGACGATATACTGATGACCTGGACTGGAGACACCAAAGAGCTAGGCCTATTCCATGACTGGCTTAACCAAATAAATCAGGAAATCAAGTTCACAATGCAATCCAACTCCAATAAGATAGACTTCCTAGACATTACCATCCGTTGCGAAGAAAACAAACTGTACACCACGCTATACCGCAAACCTACAGAACGTAACTCCCTCCTCAGATACAATAGTTACCATCCCCGTGATCTGAGGGACAACCTACCGGTCGGTGAGTTTCTGCGTATCCGCAGAAACTGCTCCAAGAAAGCAGACTACGTGGCCGAATCAGAAGTCCTAAGTAACCGGCCCCTATAGAGGGGATACCCAAGAAGGCTAGTGAAAAGAGCTCAGAAGAGGGCGTGGTTTAGCCCTGTGAAATGCTGTTAACACCGAAAGATAGACAACTACAGAGGATGATATGCGTGACCACCTTCTCCACAAGAAGCAATGCCATTAAGAGGGTGATTAACAAACACTGGAGTTTGGTGTCTGATGATATCGAACAACCTAATCCACCTATGCACTCTTTCAAAAAAGCTAAGAACGTGAAAGATCATGTAGTCCGCTCATTTCTTGATACTGCAGCAGCACCCTCAATTCAGTCACTCTGGAATCTACCTGTGGTGCAGGGACATTTTAAATGTGGACACTGCAAGGCGTGTCAGACAACGATCCAAACAAAAAAGTTCAAGTAGAAACATCATACGATTGATCTGGAATTGGTTACAAACTGCACCACAAACTCTTCAACATCGTCAAAGAATTCACCAACCCCACCGCAGCATCTAACGACATCACTCCCTCCCAAGACCTCTGCGACGCGTTATCCTCCTTCTTCTACAACAAAATTGCCGACATCCACAACAGCTTCGAGAACTCTCCCAGCGTTCAACCCTCCACACCCCCCTCTGATCCTACTCCGCCAACTAACTTCCTCAGCACCTGGAATCCAATTACCACTGAAGAAACCATTCACCTCATGAACTCAATCCACTCTGGCTCACCCACTGACCCCTGCCCCCACCACATCTTCAACAAAGCTGACTCCATCATCGCACCCCATCTCCGTGATGTCAACCGACCCATATCCCTCCTCCCATTCCCGGCCAAAGTCATCGAGAAAGCCGTCAACAGCCAGCTCGCCGCCTTCCTTGAATCCAACAACTCCCTTGATCCATCTCAATCTGGATTTCGAGCCAAACACAGCACCGAAACCGCCCTCATTGCAGCGACCGACGACATCCGAACACTACTGGACAACAGAGAAACAGTGGCCCTCATCCTACTCGACCTATCCGCCGCTTTTGACACAGTCTGCCACAGCACCCTTATCCATCGCCTCAGCAACATCGGCATACAAGGAAAAGCCTTGGGCTGGATCATCTCATTCCTCGCCGGGAGAACTCATAGAGTCCGACTTCCCCCATTCTACTCAGAGGCCACCGAAGTCATCTGCGGCGTTCCTCAAGGATCCTCACTCAGTCCCACCCTCTTCAACGTCTACATGAGTCCTCTCGCCTCCATCGCGCGTCAACACAACCTCAACATCATCTCTTACGCCGACGACACCCAGTTAATCCTCTCCCTCACCAAAGACCCCAACACCGCCAAAACCAATCTTCACGAAGGCATGAAAGAAGTAGCCGAATGGATGAAACATAGCCGCCTAAAACTCAACTCAGACAAAACGGAAGTACTCATCCTAGGATCTTCCCCCTCAGCTTGGGACGACTCCTGGTGGCCTTCCGCACTGGGTGCAGCACCCACACCCACAGACCATGCACGTAACCTGGGCTTCATCCTAGACTCCTCTCTCTCGATGTCCAGACAAGGCAACGCTGTCTCGTCCTCCTGCTTCAACCTACTTCGCATTCTCAAAAAGATCTTCCGCTGGATCCCCCTCGAGACTAGAAAGACTGTCACCCACGCACTGGTCACGAGTCGACTGGATTATGGTAACACACTTTACGCCGGAATCACAGCAAAATTACAGAAAAAACTCCAGCGCATCCAAAACGCGTCAGCGAGACTCATCTTAGACATCCCGCGACAAGATCACATCACCGGACATCTAAAAGATCTCCACTGGCTTCCCGTCAACAAAAGAATTACTTTCCGCCTTCTCACCCACGCATACAAAGCCCTCTACAATCTAGGACCCGAATGCCTCAACACTCGACTGTCCTTCTACAAACCCACCCGCCAACTAAGATCATCCAATCTTGCCCTCGCCGCAGTCCCGCGCATCCGGAAATCCATCATGGGTGGCAGATCCTTCTCCTTCCTGGCTGCCAAGACCTGGAACTCACTCCCCATCCACCTCCGCCTCACTCAGAACCACATCTCCTTCAGAAAAGAACTTAAAACCTGGCTTTTTGACAAATAATGAACCCCTCCCCCAGCGCCTTGAGACCCTCTGGGTGAGTAGTGCGCTATACAAATACCAGAACTTGAACTTGAACTTGAATATAATTTATGGAATCATCTCTCCCTGTGGACTACTCTATGTGGGCCAAATACGGCAAAAAATCAAGGCTCGGATACTCCAAAATCAAAGCAGGGTACGATGTGGGGTTCAAGGGGCACCTTTAGTTGAACATTGTACACCACAGATGAATTACAGTGGGTGGTCTTAGAAAAAGCCAAAGTGGGCCCCAGAGGGGGCAACATTGGCTTAATCTTGAAAACAAGAGAATGTAAATGGATGGCCCGTTTGGATTCAATAAAAAATGGGCTTGATGAGCTAGATTCCAGTCATGCACAATTAGCCTGCCTCATTTCTGAGTAATTTGTTTCACATGACGCCTCACATTTTCAGCATGCAATAGGGAGGTACCTGAACCCGTTTGGCCACATGCTTGTATCTAGTATGTAATTATGCAATTTGTATTTTCAAACATTTGACCCTTCTAATTCTAATATTCTAAGATGTCTAAATGGTGTATAATCGTTTTTTTCAACTTGCACCACTTAAACCTTTAACGTAATATCCAGGTTATCCGTATAGATGGCTTCTCGTGTTTTCTACTAACAATTTCAATTTTTCATGTGTTTTCTAATACCAATGTCAACTGGATTGTATCGTGTGTATCAACGAATGTGGAGTCAAGCATTTGTTGATAGCATACCTGATCAAACAATGTGCCCGTGGTGGCGTTTCATTAACTACCATTTCTAATGTTTTTATTATTATGCTCTCACAATCAGCATTCCACACAGCAGAATGTGGGCTTTGCATTAACTAAAATGTTTAATGTGTATGGCATACCTAATCATAAATTGTGCCCTTGGTGGCGTTTCATTAACCACCATTTCCAATGTTTCCATAATCAAATTCAGACCATCTGCCTTTCCCCAGAAAGAGTTTGTGCCTTTGTTGACGTTCCATCAGCTAATTTGTCTGCTTGTTTTTACGATCATACTCTGACCATCAATATTTGACATGAAAGAATCTGTCTTCGCTGCCTGTGTCACACGTCATTCGGTTTCATAAGCATTTAGCGTCTGCAGGCCGCCATCATGCACGCGGCCGTGGCGATTTTCAGCCGTATTTAGGCCAATCACGTGTCACCGCTCCAGTTCCCTTCCATTACACCGAGCATCCCCAGCGAGTAGTGGTGAGTTCTTTAGCAAGATGATGCCTTGTTTGAGTAGAGACATCACAACTGATGCCTAGCTTTACCTTTTAACATCAGCAATGACTGAGGATTTTGCCTTCTGCTTTAATTTGCAGATTCTGCAATGCAGCGCCATCAGTTGCTATCACGGTATTCCTGTTAACGCGGTGAGTGCGCATGTACTTCCCTAATTCCCAGGCCGATCGCCTGATCAAGCAATGTCGTTATGACTGTCTAATTAGACAGAGGACACATACACTCTCCTTGTACTTATTAGGTCGAAGCCTGGCGTTCACTGCGCAAGCAGTGTCGCGCAGGCGAGAATTTTGATCTCCAGTATGGGGGCTTTAACCCGCCTCTCTCTTCCATTGGCTAGCTCCATAAATGGAGGCTAGCCATTGGAAGAGAGATGTGGCAATCATTCTCGGAGCAGATTCGTGGGCGTTCCTGTGTTTTTTTTAAGCTCCGCCCCTTCGTCTCGTCATGAAGAGATGGGTGTTTCCTTTTTTTTTTTTTGTTCATGATGTTTGCGGCCGCCATTTTTTTCATGGATATGGGGCGGGCGGGTCGTAATTCCAGTCACTGTACTAAGTGCAACGCACCGAGTGACTTCCCGCTCTGTGGCTGCGCCCAGCTGCTTTTGGCCCTTTAAACTCCTGAAAGCTTCTTAATCCCGCTGTGGGCAGGCCCTGCACGGCCGCTCCCCTCCCGTCCTCTCGCCTCCCGATTGGTGACACCGCCCGGGCGAGTGGCGCTGCCCGCACCGGCCCTAGCCCTGCTCTGTAACTGGAGATAGACGGAAGGAGCGCTGCTGCCGCTTCTCCCCGGCTCCTGGACACCATAACGGGGCTCCTCTTTTCTTTGCCCCCGGGCTGGGAGTAGCTTTTACGTTTATGCACAGAGGTTGGCCACTCTGGATTCTCAGGCACTCGGACAACAAGGTTTGCATAACCCGCTCTACTCCAACAGACAGCGCCTACTCTCTTGCCAGCTTCGGGATGCAGAAATCGGGAACTTTCCAAAATAAGCGAAATAGAATACAGTTATGTTGATAGTGGATAGTATTACTTTTTTTTTAGAGAGTAAAGAAGTTCTCCGGCACAATAGCGACCATTGTTTACATAACATGTACAAATCAGCATTTAGTTTGTTTTTGAGCTCGCGGTGCTCTCAGGATCACGCAATGTGTAGAAGTGGGGGAGCCGAGATTGTAGCTTTTCTATTACTTGTTTTTGTAATGGCACTTGTGGGGCAGTTTCTGTGGGTGCCATCGCGGTTATTTTGGTCAGCCAGGGGGCATCTGGTTGTGTTATGCCTCTGTGAACCTAGATAAGAAGATGCATCGGACTGGCCACAGAGGTGGGGGCCTGGGCAGAGCTGGGGCTGCCTCCTCAGGGGCCACACCAGCGGCCGCCTCACCCTCCTCTGCTACGGGCATCTCTGGCAGGCCACGGTCCTCTCTTTACTGGTAGAGTGAGTCAGTCGGCTTATGAGGATGTGGAACAGGAACTAAGGAATGCATTATTCCATGCTGCTTCAATCGGAGGTCTCACGTTTTCCAGTACAATGCTAAAATAGCTAATTTTTATTTTAGCATTCTTGGATTTGTAGTCCTGTTTACCCTACAATTAAAATCAAGACTACGAGTCCCAGAATGCAAAGCAAAATACGGGATTCGCTCATCTAGTCATGCAAAAACTCAAGAAACTTGAGATCTCAATTTGTGTAAATGACCTACAAAGACGTTTATATAAGAACTATTTTGTTCTCCCTACAATTGTACTCGCAACAAAAACAGGAAGTCCATAGTTTGTCAGATATGCGAGGGGGGAAGTGGGGTGTGCGAGAAGGGGCTCAGATTCACGAGAGGAAAGAGAGCGCCGCACGGTGCCTTTACTGGCACCTCCGCCATCCGCGGGCGCCCCTTGAATCCATCTCACGGTGCTGTTAAAAGGCATCACACGCGAGCTTCTGCACGTTTTCTATGGTGCAGGGTCCGAAGAGGTTCCGCATGCAAGCTCCAGTCACGTGACATTGGGTGGTATTGTTACCCCTATGTGTTGTATTCGAGGATGGTGTGTTGAGCGAGTGAGGTTTGCAGATTTGGTTAACTTAACAGGCTCTTTGCTGGATTGTTTAGTGCCCGATACCGGCACCTAAAATACTTGCATATAGCATCTTGTGACCCCCCCTTCACCTGCATGTGTGTTGTTACTTCTCCCTATGCCAGTGTTTGTGACTCGACGACGATGGAGTCAGCCTGAAAGCAGACGTGTGCTGCCCTCACTGTTCCGATCTTACCTTCCTATCTTGGAGGGGCGGGTTAGATGCTCAGCCTGCACCTCTTTTCCGACTGCAGACCTCCTAAGAATCTTGCAAAATACTGACTGCTGACAAAATGCAGTGGCTAGCCTTTTATTCAATGTGTTAAAAAAATGCACCCGATAGACATGTTGCAAGGATCACGGCTAGAGTCAGGGCACTTGCAGGTTATGTATTTTTATGAAAGCAAGAGCTCTGATTGTTCAATTTTCCCAATTTGTTTTTAAAAGCTGCTGTTATTTCCTGTTTCGCATAATGCCTCTGCTGTCCTTGGGCATTTTGCTTTTCACCTGCATTGCTGTCGCACGCAAGCCACGTCTGGAGAATGGAATGTAAACAAACCAACCCATTAGTATGTAAAAATGGATCTCTTTAAATGCAGTGTGTGTGTGTGTGTGTGTGTGTCATGCATGTGATCCGCATTGAACTCATCTTATGTTTCCTATTCCAGCTTATTGGGTGATACTCGCTTACTGCCAGCCGGGCCAAACCGCACTTGTGTCTTTACACTGTGTGCGCACACGACCATAGCATCACAGTCCTTGTGTGCTCGAAGTTTTTAGCAGTTCCTTTTCTTGGCTGCGAGGGGAAGTGGATAACAAAGGGTTATGTGAACGTGTTTGTGATTCAGTAAGAAAAGAGAGTAATACAATTATACTAAGCACTGGCAATGCCGGAAGGCTAGGCTTTGGCCAGCTGGTGCAATGGTTAGTTTTGTAAAACAATTATTATAAGCCTGTGTGTGTGACACTGTGACACACTGTATGTGTGAGACACTGTGCGTGTTAGACACTGTGTGTGTGTGAGATACTCTCTACTCAATCTCTACTACTCTCTACTACTCACTCTCTAATCACTCTACTACTCACTCTACTACTCTCTACTACTCACTCTCTACTACTCACTCTCTACTACCTCTCTACTACTCACTCTATTACTAACTCTACTACTCACTCTCTACTGCTCTACTACTCTACTCTCTCTCTACTACTCTCTACTACTCACTCTCTACTACTCACTCTCTACTACTCTCTACTACTCATTCTACTACTCTCTACTACTCACTCTCTACTACTCTCTACTACCTTTCTACTCATTCTCTACTACTCACTCTACTACTCTCTACTACTCACTCTCTACTACTCTACTCTCTGCTACTCACTCTACTACTACTCTCTCCTCCTCCCTCTGGATGTGTGTGTGTGTGGCTGTGTGTGTGGCTGCGTGTGTGGCTGTGTGTGTGTGGCTCTGTGTGGCTGTGTGTGTGGCTCTCTGTATGTGTGTGTGGCTGTGTGTGTGTCTGTGTGTGTGGCTCTCTATGTGTGTGTGTGGCTCTCTAGTGTGTGTGTGGCTCTGTGTGTGTGGCTGTGTGGGTGTGGCTCTCTGTATGTGTGTGTGTGGCTCTGTGTGTGTGTGTGTGAGGCTCTCTGTATGTGTGTGTGTGGCTGTGTGTGGGAGAGACAGCAGTGTGAGAGAGACAACAGTGTGTGAGAGACAGCAGTGTGAGAAACCTTTTATTTGTTTTGGTTTTTGAAACATAAATAAAACGCATTGTTGTTTGCAATATCAATAGCTCAAACTCGCTTAAATACGCGACCTGTGCAATAGGTCTCGCATTTGCGAGAGATTAAGCTATTGGCATTGTAAATGACAAAGCCATTTATTTATCTGTTTTCAAAGCCAACACATAAATAAAAATGTTGTCATTTACAATGCCAATAGCTCTAACTTTTGCAAAGGTGAGACTGTTGCATTGTAAATGCTTGTTTTTCAGATTGTGGTGACAAAGGGTTGACTCTGTAATTCATGAAACTGTCAGGTAATTATACATATAGGTTATGACACGGTGGCCTTAATACACTACCCACCATTTGCTTTTAGGGTCTTTGATAGCAGTTGTTTCCTGTGCTCTATTTTTCAGATTGATACTACTTGAGTTAACCAGGGATTCTGTTTCTCATTTAAGCGAATATGGTGGAAGGGACATTATTACTTTGATTCACCCTCCAAGTAAAAGACTATAATTCACTATTGCTCATAGTGTATCCCAGCCCAAAACAAGAGATGGGTAGATTTAAATGCACCTATTTTTACAGGTGCGTTTTTCCGCTCTCCTTTATTTGGAGCCCTCGAGCCCGACTTGTTTCACCAGCCTCCCCGTGCGGGACTTTTCACTGTAAATAATAGGGACTGATGCCCTTCTGTTACTTTATATGTTTTTAGTGTTTATAGGTCATCTGTGTTCTAAATTATTTTTCTGTAATCGATCCCTAGGTGCCCCCCCATCACTACAGTCCTGAGGAAGACCCCCTTTGTAAGGATTGCAAGGACCTACACTCAGTTTGGGGTCGAAACGTCAACACTTCATATGTTACCAGTATAATCAACAGTAAATATTTTACTGTGTTGTGTTGCTTCCTATACATGGCCATAGAACACAATATATTACTAATGTAATTGTGAAGCTTTAAGCTAAATGATGTGCCATGGAATTAGAATAATGTGATGTGCACAATACTCTAACTTCATGTACCCTGTTACCCTCACCTAAATCATCAATTATTCCCTACTTCTCTCCTCCCCCTTTTTCCTTGGAGAACTTGCAGCTTTTTAAAGTGGCTTTGCAATCAATATGTGCTCAGAGTGATTAAATAATACTGTTGCAATATATATCCGTTTTCTTTAAATTTGTGAAACCTTTGTTTATATTTTTTATACACTGTTGAATGTACCTTTACTGGGACCACCCATTATTGTACAGCTCCGAATAAAGAAGGCAGAAGAGGAAGGAGAGGGAAGTCACGCAGAGGAGACAGGAAGGCGGAACTCAGAGGAGTTGCGCAAAGCCAAGGAAGAAGGACCGGGAAAGACGCTACTGGGAATCGCGGAAGCCGGCAAAGTCCAGGACAGTGAAGCAAAGGCAAAGAGTGGTCCGAAGAGTGGTAGATTCCCCCGAGGAAGGGTGAGAATCAAACAGCTAGCACTAATGTTGCCTGTTGACATCTGGCTTGTGCTAGAACACTGTTGATCATCACAAAAGGGGGGAAAGCATAGTTTGTCCAGTTGGCTCAGGCTTGTAAGAAAGCATCTATAGATAAACTAGGGGATCTAGATGCCAACTGAAGAAAAGAGGAAGTTGGGAATTGAGTCTGGTGGCAAATAGATCTATGTGGGAAGGACCCCATTTGTGCATTAGTGACCTGAGTACTTAAGGATGGAGTTTCCGATTGCTTGAATCGTGGATATAACAGGAGTGCCAATCTGCAATGGTATTGAGGTGTCCTGGTAAGTACTCTGCACATACTGAAATCTTCGGAGAAGGCAGTATTCCCTGAAACTCTTTGCTAGCACTGCTAGAGGTGTGCCTCTGGTACCGCCCAGATGACTGATGTAACAAACTGCTGTGATATTGTCCATACGCAGGAGAATGGAATATTGCACTCTATTGTTTGCTAGTCTTTTAATTGAAAAGGAGCCCACAAGCATTTCTAAAGAATTTATATGCAATCTGGACTCCTCTTGAGACCATACCCCCAGTCGAGACTGGTCCACATTGTGCGCCCCAACCTGTCCAGCTTGCATCGGATTCTAACACAAGATTGGGGGTTGATACAAAGATAGTTCTGCCGTTCTAGGCGTCTAACTGGTCTAGCCAACATTGAAGCTCTAGTTGAGATTCTGGAACTATGTGGATAGAGTCAGAGTAGGCCAGACCTCTGCGTAAGTGTCGGATATTTCGTCTTTCAACAGCCCAACAATGGAGCGAACCCGGGAAAATGGCTTATATGGAGAAAGATTCTCACTAAAGATCTGAAGGAAATTAAGGAGCTGCGAAGTGTTTGGAGATTCTCAGATTTGATTGCCTTGACCTTTGTCAAAGGAAGATGAAGAGCGGCACTGGATGAGTTTATTAGAAATCCTAGAAACTCTATGTGAGTTAAAGGGATAAGTACAGATTTTTCTGTGTTGCTAAGAAAACCCAATTCTGAAAGAAAATAATATGTGAAATGTAGTTGATATTGTAGAGTGTGAAGGTTTTGGTACATTAAAAGAATGTTGTCTTGGTAAATGATGAGCCTGATACATCGAGATCTGAGATGTGAGCCCACTGGCTTCATCAGTTTCTTAAAGCACCACAGTGCTGAAGAAAGGCCGAACGGAAGAGAGGAAAACCAATATGTTTGACCCTGTCATTGGAACTGAAGGAATTTCATGTGACTGCAATGAATGGGAATTGTAAGATATGCATCTTGTAGGTCTAACCTGACCATCCAGTCTTGTTGGAGCAAAGAGACCCTGAGATGTAATAGTGTGTCCATCTTGAAATGACAGTAAACAATAACCTGATTGAAGAGTTTGAGATTTATTACTGGTCTCAACTTTTTTTTCTTTTGTAGTAGGAAAATAGAGCTGAAGAAACCTGAAGGATCTGGGGAAAAAGTTTGAATTTCCTGCTTTTATAAAAGAGGTTGTATTTCTTGCGAAATTAGGATGGACATTTCGGAGGAAAACTTTGGAGGAGGAGGGAACACAGTTTGGAAAGGCATTGCATAAAACTATATAACATAACCTTGTATTGAACTTAGAACCCAATGATCTAAAGTTAGAGTTTGACATTTCGAAAGAAAATATTGTAGATTGCCTCATTCAGGATGTTGGCCAGAACAAGGACTCACCTGGCTAAGAGTTGCCCCTGAAGCTTTTTTGTCCACTACCTCGATACCCTCTTTCTCTTTGGGGGTAGAACTTAGGTCTGTATTCTTGAGAGACAGAGTAGTCGTTTGAATTGAAGGAGCTTCTTGATCCCCGGTTACGATAGTTACCGCCGGTAAAGCGGCTCCTGCCTCTACCGGCCCTTGTTAAAATCCGATGTGAAAACACTTTGCTGGTTGGATCGTCATCTCAGTCTAACAATAGACCTTCAAATGAGTGTGTCGATCCTCTACTTTTCTCTCATTTGGTAGTCCACCATATTTGATCACCTGGCCCTTTCTCGGACACAATCAGTAGTTCTCCCATAAGATTGCCACTTAAGAGACATCAAACATGCCTTCTCTAGAGAGTCCAGGGTACTTTGAGATTTAGGAAAGAAAGAAAGTGGTAAACCGGGGCGGAAGCAACTAGATAAAGGGGATATGGAAGGAAGGAGCTAATTCAGATGGTCAGACATTTGGAAATGGAGATCTGCCATGTAAAGAGTGGACTGATGGATATAGAGGATGGGTGCACTCGAAGAAATCACAACTCTGGCTTCTGCAGGTTTGGTGGTTGAAGAACCAGGGGGTCTTAGAAGTAGACCACCCAGCGGTGCAGGAAACACCCAAGTCCACAGCTTCCTCCAAGTACGTTCAACAATGGGAGACCACACCTCTGGGAGTGAAGAAACACAGGTTTATTAATCTCACACAGGAATCTCTAGAGATGGAAAAGTGTCCATGACCCACTGGAGGAAGGTAATGGGAGACTGTTCGACTTGCAAGAAGCACACAGCATCCTTTATAGGACGTAGACACTCCCCTCGGAAGAGAAGGAACGCAGAAAGTCCATATAGCTTGCGGGACTGGAGATACAGATCACCTGCCCTTTGTCACGGAGCTTGGTGCAGGAATGGGACAGTCTAAGCCTTAGGCACATCACCTGTCTCTTGCCGAGTAGTTTGAACAGAAATGGAACCCCTGGGCAAGGTCATCTGCCATCTCAACATTCCTGGAACATTTTAGCATGGGTGCCTGGAAAGGTCAGCTCGAGATGCAGGTCGACATGTACGTGGTCAGTGAAACAGAGTTGAAATGGACGCTGTAGTCACAAAGATGGTGGGGCACATGGCAACTTAGCAGAGTCAGGTTTCACAGTCCCTCCTTTTGCCATGGGCAACACCTCAGTCAATATCGATCCGCATAAGCTCGTTTACAGCTTGTTGATAAAGTATTTTACTATCTTTGGTGCATTTAAAAAAATGTAAATGTAGTGCTTATATAGCGCACGAATCACCCCCGAAGGGGTCTCAAGGCACTGTACACATACCGCTGCGGAACCCTTGCTGGCCTTTCCCTGTGAAGTACCCACTCCTGGGCACCCCCAAGGTGAAGCCAGGCATCCTAGCACTGTTGGTGTCGGGAATAACCACGCTCCTCAGGATCCGGGTGATGCTCAATGGGTCCACCTCCAGACCTCCCCAAGCTAGTTTCTCTTAGACACCCCAAGCTTAGAGGCGATCTGGCGAGGGAAATATGTAAATGGCCGGATGGTGCGGCCAGGGGGATGCCGATCTGGAAGACAAAGAAAGAACCCGTTAATTCCACTCCTGAGCACCAGTCTGACTATATCAACTATACTGTCGAAGTACTTTATGAGATCCGCACTATTCATGACGAAAATTATCTATGCACGGAGATTAAAGATTTCATCTGACCTACCCCAGTGTGCCTAACATCTATCGGTCTGCTGCCCCAGACTATATCCATGTGTATTTCGAAACTTTGGAGTCCCCCTTACTTTGTACATGTGTACGACCCCCGTGGATTGGGATGTTGATACTTCGGCCCTTCCACTGAATAAGTGTCTGTGTGTTTGTTACAGCTGGTTATATATAGCTTTCAGAGTCTGTTCATCTATTTTCCTGCTTCATGTCAGCGGGTCACAATTCGAGTGACTGCGTGTTTACAATTTAGAACACCCATACGCTGCCTTTTTCATCTGAAACGCTACGATTTGCAGTTTGTTGCCCAGAAAAGTTGAAATGGAACTGTAAAAACTTTACTTGCGCCCTGATGAAGGAATCCTCAATGGTGGCACTTTTTCCGAAACGCGCATCGGCGCTTTCCTCTGTCTGTTGGTCTTAAATGTGTTTGTAGTTTTTCCTTCTGATGTATGTGGTGATGGCTGGATGTCTGTATGCCTGAGAGTACGAATGTTTTTTGCATATAATGTTTTACTGTTTTTTGTTGCTCTGGGCTAATATCGCATGAATTTTATATGTCAATGAACTTTTTGAAGAAATTAAGTCTTTCTTATTAAGAAATGTATGAAAATAAAATGATTTGATACCAGACAGCGTCTCTGTGGGCAATTGCATTCATTTTAACTCTTTGGTCCTTTAGAGTAATGGGAACTTCCCGCTCATGTTCTGATTACTATTGAACTCCCTGGAGGGTTGTTCCCCCTTATCCTTTGATTAGGTTCAGGGTTCCCTTTTCTGTTATATATGCAGGCCCAGCGACGAACTTATGATGAAGTCAAGCAGAAGCTCCGTAATCTGGGTCTCAGATACGGTCTCCTTTTACCGGCCCTTCTCAGAGATGTGTTCAAGACAAATCATTCTTCTTGGATACCCTCCAAGCGGCCTAGACTAGGCTCACAGAGGAGTGCCCCTTCCGGACTCGCCCTGCCTCACCCCCGGCCAGAAGGGAGCCAAAGAAACCGCAACCAACTCTTATCAAGCGCAGCGGCACCGCACTCGGTCCCGCAAGGAGGGTGACTCATGCAGCGGGCCTCAAGCAGTGTCGCAAATACTCATTTCCTCTGGAATACCTTCGGTATCGGGGTCCCACAGCCTGACCGGGTCCATGATCGATCTGTGCGAGTTCAAGACTCCGACAAAATGCTGCGCCCTGCCATGTCCAACTCTGACTTGCCCAGAAGCCCTGCACTTCGAGGCCCTGAGGAAGACAATGAAGTCTGACCCAGGAGCCCGACGGACTTGGGACCATAATTTGTTTCTCAAAATCTCTTGCAGCTGTTAACGATATCAGATCCATCTACATGGAGAGGCCCATCTTCACCAAGACCATGTTCTGCTAATCATTTTAGCTTAGCATTCAGACTCATTTTTAGTTTTGTTTTTGTTGAACTCTTTTTCAGGAGGACAGATGCTTCAATTTCAGAAGTGTAGGATAGGGGGTGTTGTGGGGAAGGGAGAGGGGTGTGGGGACCAATGTCTCTTAATTGTTTACTGTTTTTGGCCTCCTTTGGGCCACTGTCTTTAGTTTTTCATGACAGCTCACTGAATGCACACGCCAATTCCACCGACCTAGCATACTACAATAGCTCTACCCATACATCCGGGTAACGTGACAATACTTACCCCGAGACCCGGACCCCTTGCACTGGTTCACACAAACACAACACTCAATCACATAACGTCAACTCTTAATAGACCCTTCCACATTCTGTCATGGAATCGTCAATGGCCTACTAGACCGTATAAAGCGAATCGCGGTTCTTCGCAGAGCCCAACGCCAAGCACCAGACATTCTCTTTCTACAAGAAACTCACCATATGGGGACACACTGTACCTTCCTCGCCAGATATGGGTTTGATAGGGTCTGGCACTCTGGTTTTGCTTGCGGCTTCCGGGGGGTGGCCATATTGGTTCGTAGGGGTCTCCCCTTAAATCTGCTACAGGTGGAGACTGACACGCAGGGGTGCTATGTGGGCTTAACTGGTAAGATCGAGTGTCACCCTCTCAGTCTCCTATGTGCATACATTCCCTCTGCCACAATGTACTCTGCCCTCCGACGCCTCACACTACTGATCTCTAACTTCCCTCTGGGTCTAACGGTCGTTGGGGGCCATTTCAACGCTGTTATGCAGCCTTCTCGTGACACAACAGGTACTGCCTCCGCGTTCCGCCTTGCTTCTGCCAAGCGCCTTTCTGATAGGTCCTCTGCCCTAGGTCTCTGAGATGCCTGGAGGGTATGGAACCCCCGCCAAGAACAATACACTCACACTTTGGCGACCCCCCATACCCACTCCTGTATTGATTGCTCCTGTTGCCAGCCACCGATTGCCAGTTGGTGTAAGGGTTGCTGTCCTTCCCCGAGATATCTCAGATCATTCCCTGGTCTCCCTCCAGCTCGGGCAGGCCCCCGAGGGAATCCATACGATCTGGTGGATGAATGCTTGGTTCCTGCAAGATGCGGAATTCGTTGAGACCCTCAGGCAAGAGCTGCAATACTTGATGATCAACAAGGGTTCGGTTCCCTCTCCGGGTACTATGTGGGAGGCTGGCAGGGCTACCATGCGGGGCGTTTCTAGAGGCCTGCTTCATGCAAAATGCATGGCCCAGACCGCCCGTCAGATACAGCTCAAGGCCCAGGCTGCACAGCTGGAATCGGCCCAGACCTCCGCCGAAAACGCTTGCTCCACCCGGCAGCGCTCCTTGAGGAGATCTGCCAGATCTCTTTAGAATCTGCTACGGTCTTGTGGCGTTCCTCGGTGGCACGTGTATATGGCTGGTGGGACAGAAACGGGAAGTGACTCCATAACCTGGTCTCCAATCCCAAAGCCAACCGTATAATCCCTGCGGTCCGCGATGCGGCTGGCACTCATCATTTCACTTCCCATGCTATCGCCCAAGCCTTTGCGGGCTATTATGCCAGACTGTATGCGGCCCGGCCTCCCGAGGCCTCCCTGGCCAAAATGCTAGCAGAAGCTAGGACTCAACTGACCCGTCTACCCCAGGCAGTCTCGAAGACCCTGGATCTCCCATTTACCCCGGAAGAGTTACATGGGGCCATTTCACTCTTGCATTCCGGTAGGACGCCGAGGCCGGATGGATACCCTCAGGAATATTATGTGACCTATCACGACCTGTTAGTTCAACACCTGGTCGACCTGTTCCAACATGCGGTGGAAGTGGGGTCCTTCCCCCCGCAGAACAACATGGTCACCATTGTGGTCCTTCCTAGAACACAACCGCCTTCCCTCTCCTGCGTGGACTACCACCCCATTTCCCTCATCAACACTGAGGTGAAAATCTTTGCTACTGCCTTGGTCCAACGCCTTCACCCCCTCTTGCACGACTTAGTCCATCCTGACTAATGCGGCTTCATGCCTGCCCGTGGTACTCAGCATTGCATACGCCGTCTTCACCTCGTACACCACCATCAACTCACCCTGTACTTGGCCCTGCTTTTCATTGATTTTGAAAAAGTCTTTGACACAGTTGACTGGAGCTATCTGGACGATGTGCTGGAGGAGATGGGCTTCGGCCTCCCATTCAGGCGTTTCATCCCTGTCTTGTATTCTACTCCTAGAGCACGGATATAATTAATGGCGTACTCTCGTAGGCATTCCCCATCCAGAGGGGCACTTGCCAAGGCTGTCCGCTCCTGCCACTTTTATTTGCGTTAGCAACGGAGCCCCTGGCCACCCACGTACGCAATGATCCCCGCATCAAGGGCTGGGCCTGGGACCCTTGTCAAGTCGACAAGGTCGCCCTTTATGCAGACGACGTCCTTCTTTTCTTAGCGGATCCTGAGACTCCGGCCCACGATGCTTAGAAGTCCTGTCCGCCTTTGAGCAAGTCTCCGGACTGCGGCTCAACACAGGGAAATCCACTCTGGTTCCCCTCCACCAATCATGTGCCTGTTTCACTGGCAAGCTAATATCCCCCTGCGTAGGCAGTCCTTCAAGTATTTGGGAGTCTGGGTAACCTTGCTCCCCGAACTTGAGTGGGCCCTCAACCTCAAGCCCCTGGTTACCAGGGCCACGGCAGACCTCAAGTGATGGCAATCCCTTCCTCTTAATCCCCCTGGGCAGTAGTGCGTTTTTAAAATGATGGTTCTCCCCCGTTTCTTATATTTTCTTCAAAACATAACCTTTCATCTTCCGGGGAGCTGGTTCCGTGAGAATGATGGACTGCTTACCCGGTTTTTATGGCAGGGCGGGAGGCCGCGTATGGCCCTGGCTCATTGTCGGATACCTCCCTATGATGAGGGCATAGGTGTGACAAATCTTCACCTTTACTACTTGGCCACAAAACTTATTGTGGTGCACGACTGGTTCGCCGCCGGCTGGTCCAACCCAACATACCAGGTTGAGCTCCGGTCGATGGACTTTCCACAACTCCAGGCCTACTTGTACGGGGCCCCTATACCGCGAGTCCTTCCCCCCATCACTAGGGCAGTCCTACTGGCTTTGCGCACTGCCCTGCGCCACACGAAATGGGATGGAAAGCTTACCCAACACACGCCCCTGTGGCATGGTACCTGGCTGTCTGAAACTTCAACCCTCCGGGACTTTTGCCAATGGGACCGCATTGGGATCTCGCTTCTGGGGGCCGTCTGGGTCGGGACCATATCAGAGCATTCACAGATTTGCAACAGCGCTACTCTCTCCATGCCTCCCAGTTCTACAAACTTCTGCAGCTTCCACACGCCCTCAATGCACACATTACCTCTCCCACCTCCCTCTCTAAATTCAGTCCCCTTGAGACCCAAGTGATGATGGGGAACCTGGGTAAGGTTGGGGTATCACGGATCTACCGCTCCCTAGTGAATAATGGCCCTGCGACCCTAGACCCACTGTGCGCCGGCTGGGAGGACTGGCTGTGCCCCTTGGAGGATGCAGATTGGCGAGACGCTCTCATAGCTCCCAAGACCTTGACGACCTCCTCCAAACTGCGCCTCATTCAACTCTATTACTTACATATGGCATATCTAACCCCTGCACGTTTATACAGAGCCCAACTGCGACCCTCCCCGACTTGTACACGATGCGACCAGGCTCCAGCTGACTTTTACCATTTGGTCGGGCAGTGACCCCCCATCGCGTCATTCTGGGCAGGAGTGGGACTTGAGCAGACCCTGGGGTGGGTTGTTACCCATGACCCAGTACGTCTGATTTTGGGTGTGTTTGATGGCCTGGACGTCTCTCGGACCGACAAGCGTTTTCTTGGGACTGCTGTGGCGGTGGCAAAACGTGACATTGCGACACTTTGGTTTCAGGTCAAGCCTCCTACTGTGCGGAAGTGGAGGCGGGGGTGGACTGGTGTGGGACCCTAGAGGAACCCCTCTCAGCGGCCCGGGTTGCCCTGAACTATTCGGAAAGATCTGGGGTAAATGGTTCAATCTTTTGTCCTGATTGTTGGGTGTGTTTTCAGGTACTGTGATCAGCTTACTCTTGTATCTAACCTGAAACCTGATAAGCAGGTCTCTGTCACCAGCCTTACTGCTCTAGACTACCGAAGTAATGTGCCTGATTTTGCTGTCAATGTAAATATGTGTTTTCCTATAAATGTCAATGAACTTGAATATAAAAAAAAGGGGGCAGACAAGGCCAATGTACGTGGCCTTAGGAAGCACTATAAATCAGTGCTGGTGACCGCAAGGACCGAGTGGGACTGGAATCATTGGCAGGATCTCTATGATGCCCTGAAAGTCAGGGACTCCCGGAAATTCTGGGCCCTAGTAAACAATGGGACAGGGGAACTTAGTAAAGCGCTTGAGCCCAATATAGCCCCTGCAGTCTGGGAGGCCCACTTTGGGGCTCTTTATCAAGACACCAGTTCCTACCCGGCCGCAGAGCTGCAACTGCCCCTGGGGACTGAGGAGTCTGGTATGGAATTATCCTTGGGGGAAGTGGAGCATGCCCTAGAGCGCCTAGCAGTGGGGAAGGCACCAGGTCTGGACAGGTTACCCGGGGATCTATTTAGGCACCACCCGGATATCTGGGGTCCATACTTTCTCATCTTTTTCAATGCCATTCTTGGAGGTATGGCGATCCCTGGGTCGTGGTTGGGGGCAGAGATTGTACCCATCCATAAGAAGGGTTCTACTCTGCTCCCTTCCAATTATAGGCCTATAAGCCTCATAGATGTGCCCCAAAAGCTCTTTGCACGCCTCATTTTGGACCATCTCCTAGACTGGGTCGAGGATAATGACATCATGAGCCCCCTCCAGGCTGGCTTCAGGAAGAACACGTCGACCATGGACCAAATTTTTCGACTCCTTCTCCTTTATTGGAAGACGGTCACGCTAGAGGGAGGTCGATTGTACATGGTCTTCGTGGACCTGAGGTCAGCCTTCGACCTAGTCCCGAGGGGGAAGCTTTGGGAGGTTCTGCGGAAGCTAGGAGCCCCCCCCCCACCTCCTTAGAATCATCATAAGGCTGCACGAGAACAACTTTGCGCAAGTGAGGTGTGGGAGGGATGGCAAGCCCTCGGGCAAATTCCCGGTCTCCCGAGGTGTCAGACAGGGCTGTGTGTTGGCCCCGACATTGTTCTGTCTGTACATCAACAGCGTCATCCAACATCTTGACGCTGTTGGGGACAATGATGCCCCGGTTTTGGCAGGAAGGAGGGTTCCGGCAATTATGTTTGCCGATGATACCCTCCTCCTTTCCAAGTCCCCTATGGGGATTCAGAGGATAGTGGATGGTTTTGGCCATTTTTGCCAACAACATGGGTTGGAGGTGAACACGCAAAAAACCAAGTTCATGATCTTCAACCCTCCCGCCAAAACCAGACCCAACCCAAAACTGGGGGAAACTAGCCTTGAAAGGGTTTCAACCTTTGTGTATCTGGGGGTATCACTGCAAGAAAATCTGACATGGGACTCTCAGGTGGCAAAATCCAGGTTGAAACTTTCCCAGCTATCGGGCGCACTCTTGAGGGTGTCCAACAAGTCTACCTTCAAGCCTGTTAGTCCGGCCCTGGAAACGTATAGGACCCAGGTGAAGGCAGCTGCCTCTTACGGCAGTGAGCTGTGGGGCCACAAAGCCGGGAAGGTCTTGGCAGGGGTGGAAAACTGTTTCCTTAGACGTTTACTTGCTCTCCCGCAAGGCACTCCACTCCTCCCCCTAAGGTTAGATCTGGGTCTTCCATCAATTGCTGAGGACCTGCGGTCAAAACCTGTGAAATTCTGGCATCGTCTATGGTCCACAGAGGAATTGCATCACTACAGGCAGGATCTCCTAAATGTAATGAGGCTGGATGTAAATGGCAAGATCCCCTGGCTGGCATTTATCAAGTCCGAATTGTCTAGCCTGAAATTACCAGATCTATGGGATGATCCAGCTCTGGGCTGTAGAAGGATTTCGCGTAAAACACTCGCACAGCTTTACAGGAACAAAAGCCTTGCTGATATGGACAATGCTTGCAACAGTGGTACCTTGACGGAACGTTTTTTAGTATCCAAAAATTCCTACGTTTTTGAACCTTTTATGGATTTTATCTATCCTCTCCTGGCGAGGAAACTGTTCCTGCAATGGAGGTTTGGTACGCTCCCTACTAAAGTTTTTACTTATAAATGGTCGAAAGGGGGTGACAAGCTTTGCTCATGCTGCAAAGTCAAGGACGAGGACGACCTGCACATAATGTTCTGTTGCCCTGCCTATCGGAGCCCGAGGAGGCGCTGGATAGCTCCCCTGTGCCGGAACCTGGGCTTCAGTAACTATTTACAGGCCTACAGGATTATGAAAACTAACACCCTGGGCCACATCGTCTTTGCGGTGTCTAAATTTCTGATGGCAGCATGGGTAATAAGGAAGAAAATGTCTGGCTAATACATACTATTCTGTATCTTTCAACATTGCATGCCCAGCTGGTTTTTACTGTATATATTGTGTTTTATCTGTATGTATTTTTACTGCATCTTTTATGGCCCAAGCGGCCGAAATAAAGATTTGCAATGCAATGCAATATAAAAAAAAGTCTTATTTATGTTTGTATTGTAGGATCCACGGTGTGATATCCAGGCATACCATCCAGAGTAGACTATGTAATCCAAAAATAATGCCAAACAATTACTGTGTAATTTAAACTGTTTTCGAGCATATACAAACCTGTAACAATTACAAATCCATTTACAATTGCATTTCTGTGTAAAGTTTTACAATTGAAAGTACATTTTATGTACCTGTACCAAGTCCTACTTGGATCTAGACATAAAACATAAGTGTACAGTTTCTTATACTTACCCAATTGGTCTGGATTCTGTCTCTGAGTATGTGCAATCAGTTTTTGATAGAGTGACTACAATCGCCCTACTACCACAACGAGAGCTGTAAGTACTTGTCTAATTTAGCCTCTGCTATACCTCTGGGGACACCCTGGACTCTGTGTTCACTATCCTTACTTTGGTATGGTATATACAGATCCAGCTTCCTACAGTTTTCATTCTGCACACAGCCTCCATGGGGTTCCTGGGTACTTACCTCGGTGGTTCCTTGTGTCCCCGGCTCCTCTGTTTCGTCTGGTCCAAGTCTGGTTCTCCTTTACAGTTTGCCTTTCACTTTTTTAGTATATGGTTTGGTCTTCCCCTGGAGACCACTGTATTGTGTGCTACTTACCTGATTGCTTTTGAAGTATTCTTGTGTATTGTGTTGATATCTCGGGTAGGAGATATACCAATGTGATAGTGATATTGTGTTGCAATAAATAGACTTATTTTTGCTAAACACTGTGTGATTTCCTTTCATCTAACTACCACTACCGATTAAACTGGTAAACCAAGCTGCTTAACAAGATAAGCCCAAAGGCTTCTCTCCACACCTACCACTTTGAGAGCTTTCTATGGTTATTAAAGACCCCTAAAACCACCCTAAGGGTTGCCTGGAGCAGTGCAAGGATCACCACTTGAATAAGTGTGCACCATATACTAAGCCAGCCTCCTACAGTTATCTTCAGAAGACTACTCAAGAGCTGGCTCTTTCCTACATAATCACCATACTCAAACACAAATGTACAACATATCTCTTTGTTTATAAACATTTCATTTGATTACATGTATGTGTCTAGATATGTGTATGTCTTGATATAAATATGCATCTGTACTTATGTATTTATATATTTATTTCTTTACCCCTAATGTAAAAAAAGAACTTCGACTCTCTCCAATGTACTACCCTATATTTCACCCTGTACCTCTCTCAATATATCCTTTACCTCCACTCTCTGACTCAACCCAAACCTCATTCTGCTACTATGATCTCCAAATTACTACACTAGACTCTTCCCTCCTCTATCTCTCCTTGGATCACCCTAAACCTTATTTTAATACTATGACCTCCAAAACAACCTTTCTGAATTCTTCCCTCACCTATCCCTCCTTTGACTCATCCCAAAACTCATTTTCCTACTGTGATCTACCTAATCCATTTATAGAGACTCTTCCCTCCTCCGTCTCTCCTTATATTCATCGCAAACTTCATCCCACTACTATGATCTCCCAATAAACACTTTAAGACCCTTCCCTCTTCTATCCCTCCACTATCCTCTTCAATCCAACTAACAGACTCACATGCCCACTGCTCAAATTAACTAAACTTTCAGTATACTAAGCCACCACTAATCCTTTTTGGGTGCTACTCACTGAAAAGTGCTTTGACACCTTGTCAGGTGTAGTAAGCGCTATAAAAATACAATTACAATGCAATACAATACAATTTTGGGAATTTGTAGTGGTGCCTTGACCCAATTGCCCAAAAAGGCTTTAATCAGGGCCACTGAAAGCGAGCAATTTTGGGGCCATAGCGTTCTTGGCATAATTATGGACTTGCTACATTTGCCACATAATCCATCATCTCCTGCATAATCTGTAGATTTGAACAAAAAAGTTTCTAGCACAAACGGATCAAAAGTTATATAAAATGCAGCAACACATGTTGCAGCGTGAAGGCCCTTCACAAAGATTCACTGGTCACCTCTTTACGTTGTTTATTGCTATATTAAGGAGTTAAACAGGCACAAAGGATGTGAAACCTATGCTGAGACATTGTTAACAAGTGGGACAAAATAGTGAAGTTATATCAGGTTGTATAATTAGCACTTTCTTGCTGCATAATTTAGTCGATCCTGACGCATAATGTGGTCCTCACTTGCCGCATAATTCCAGTGGCTCGGGCTTGAATTTTGCACCAGCACTGCTTTTCGCGGCGCCTCTAAAGCGGCTTTTACTTTTTAGGTCTCGCCTGTCAATGTGCTTGCGCATAGAGCTTGCGAGAATATAGGGGCTTAACCAGACCTTAACCAAACGGGCGATTTGATGCTGTGCCTGTGAAAAGCAAGCTCAATGCGCAAGCGCATTGACCTTAAAAGCGCGTGCACATCAAAGCCAGCCATCTGTTCCCAGCGTGGTGCCTCTAGCAGCTCTTCAAAGGTATCCGCTCCGTCCCCTGCTGCATCAAAGCCTTTCATTTCGCGGCCGCGTTTTTTACTTTCATTTCGCGGCCGCGTTTTTTTTTTGTGCCGCCCGACTTGTTTTTCATGCTTGTTATTTCAAGGAAACTTTCCCTTCTCACTGGTCCACTTTAATGAGCCATTCCCTGATTATATCTCTACTTTAGGAAACCTTTTTCCCCATTAGCATGTAAGCAGAATGAAGCATTTCTCACAAGTCCACTTCAAGGTGCGTGTCACCGTTCACAAGTCTGTTTTGTTTGTCTATGCAAATATCGGCTTTAGAAAGCTTTCACCCCCCGCAGGCCTAGCTACGGGAGCCTTCACTACACATATGTCCACTTTAAGGACACCTTTCTTGTTCACAAGTCTCCGCTCAGGCCCCTTTCACTGCGCGCAGGATAACGTTTGCCAGGCTTCCCGGGCACGTATCCACTTTAAAGCGCCTTTCTCCGCTCCAAGTGCGCTTTAGACGCTGCTGAAAGGTCGGCTTAAGGAAGCATTAGCTTGATCACAGTTCCTCGTTAGTGAACATTTCCGACTCCCATTTGAGGGGTATTCCCCCGCTGACAAGTGTGTTTTTGCCTATGCAAATATCGGCTTTAGAAAGCTGTCACCACCCGCATGTACTAAGGGAGCCTTCACCACACATACTTGTTGTTCCTGAGACTTTTGTACCACAAAATGAATGACCTGAAAATAATTCAATGTTCGGCATGCATGTATACATAGAATGACAGTAAGTCATATCATTTAACTGCAATTGAATTTTCAGCTCAAAATTTATGTGCAGTTAAATGATATATTTGTAAACTGCAAATAGAAGTTTTCTCAAATGTCTTCATTTTAAACTTCACAAAAAATCACTGTCCCAACTCCACCCTACCACTTTTATGAATATTGAAAGGCTAGGCCAAGTCACCAAAACTTAAGTGACAGAGAGAGTAAAGCTTTGTTACAGAGCTCACCTCTGCAACTCTAAGGAACACAGGTTTACCAGCATCGGTGCAGTTTTGAGAGGGCACATCTGGAAGTGAGTATAGTGATGACAATCTTCACTCGCTCGCACCCGACTTCAATGTAATGCCTCCCAAGCTGCTCCCCCCCGCCATGAGACTTCAAAGCAATGTGTCATCATTGTGACCAGAAACCACAGAGCAGTGCATGACATACAAACTTGACTGTGTTGTGATTGTCGTGTGTGTTCGAGTAAGCACTTCTCCAGCTCTCTTTTTGTCTAGGATTTGTTTAACGAATCCCCCTGCATCTGTGTGTCTGCATGCTGACCGCTCCCCCCATTGTTTATCTGCAAATGTGCCTGTGTGCCTCTTTGCATGTGTGTGTATGTGTCAGTATGTCTCGTGTTCTCTGCATTACCATTATGTTTCATGTGCATATCTCCTCATCCTCGTGGTAGTCTGCAGGTAGGCGTGCATGTTTGCCTCTGCATGTCTGTGTGCAATGCATGTATGTCTCTGTGAACGTCTGGCCGCAAACAAGACTGCGTGTTTCTATCTTCCCTTTTTTAAATACATGCTAAAGTCTATGTGTGCATGTCTAGATGTTTTCCTTTACTTGTTTTTATCAACATTATTGCAGTTTGCTTTGCGAATATGCGAACAAACTCCCCGACCCTACTTATTCCTCCCACTCCCGCTTGCTACCCTGCTCCCCCTCCCCCGCCCCCCACGCCTCGCACCAGACTACCATTTGTCGCATTTAGACTACCTGCTCCCCCACCCGACTTGAAAGGCAGCCTCGCACACCAACATTTTGTCTCTCACACCACAGGCTCCTGCTCCCCCGCCCACCCAGGAATGCCGAGAGCTATTCCCTCCCACTTGCTGGCTCCCCTGCTCCCCCACCAGACTTGAAAGGAAGCCTACTTTAGTCTTTGCAATATATGTTGTGTGATTTATGCCCAAGAAATTGTATCTGTTTTGCTCCCACTTCAACATTTATTATTGGGCGAAAGTCAAAGCCGCCTCCTTCCTTTCTATTACCACCCACCCCTACTTCTGTTCGAACTTGTGACTGGGGGCGGGGGCTGTGCATGAGGCAAGTAGCTTTATTGTGGCTACCTAGATCTGTAGCGCGCCTCAAGGAGCTTGGGGATCGACAGCAATGCCCAGCTGGCTGTCCATGTCTGCTACTTCCGTACCATCTTGCCTGCCGCCTCTCACCACTGTAGATCATCTTTGTAAAAAAAGTAGTATTTGCATGTTTTGTAAAACACTATGCACGCTTTTGGGAGCATTTGTGGTGTGCACTAACACCAGCCACGACCTACATACTTGCAGATCCGAAACGCAAAGGTCTTTAGTCTCTCCTGCTTAATACGTTCCTTATCTGCATGCTTTACCACCTGCCACCTGCCCCCTGAAGCTAGAATACTTCCAGTGATGTGAATTACACTGCATCGGTGACTGGCCCCTGCTCCTGTGGTATGCATTTCAAACAGTTCCACAACCATATGTCCCCTTCCACCAGTCAGCAATATTGAATATTTGATTGGCTTAAATAGATGATTCCTTTAGCCTGCTTCACTCGGCAACACCACACCTTCACTCAGCACCACCACAGCATCACTCGGCGCCACCACAGCATCACTCGGCGCCACCACAGCATCACTCAGCACCACCACAGCATCACTCAGCACCACCACAGCATCACTCAGCGCCACCCCAGCATCACTCAGCGCCACCCCAGCATCACTCAGCACCACCACAGCACCACTCAGCGCTACCCCAGCATCACTCAGCACTACCACAGCACCACTCAGCACCACCACAACACTACTCAGCACCACCACAGCATTGCTCAGCGCCACCCCAGCATCACTCAGCGCCACCCCAGCATCACTCAGCGCCACCCCAGCATCACTCAGTACCACCACAGCACCACTCAGCGCTACCCCAGCATCACTCAGCACCACCACAGCACCACCACAGCACCACTCAGCACCACCACAGCACCACTCAGCACCACCACATTATCACTCAGCACCACCACCACAGCACCACTCAGCAGCACCACCACAGCGCCATCACAGCACCACCCAGCACCACCACAGCACCACTCAGCAGCACCACAGCACCACCACAGCATCACTCTGGAACACTACAGCATCACTCTGGAACACCACAGCATCATTATGCGTCACCACAGCATCATTATGCGCCATCACAGCATCACTCAGGGCCTCCACTGCATCACTCAGGGCCTCCACAGCATCACTCAGGGTCTCCACAGCATCACTCAGGGCCTCCACAGCATCACTCAGGGCCACCACAGCATCATTCAGGGCCTCCACAGCATCACTCAGGGCCTCCACAGCATCACTCACGGCCTCCCCAGCATCACTCAGGGCCACCACAGCATCACTCAGGGGCACCACAACATCACTATGCACTACCACATCATCACTGAATGCCACAGCATCACTCGTCACCACCACATCACCCTGCGCCATTACAGCATCAATATGTGCAACCATTCAACAACAACTGGTTCAAATATGTTCTCTCAATGTTGCAAGCTTTATTACAAATGTCACAAAAAGATGTTAATATTTCACTTCTGTTCTTGGATTTTCGTCACAATAAAATGCACTGACCATAATCTTCACAAAAGTTATTTACAAAAGTTTAAGCTATTGCCATTATAAATTACAATCACTTTTATTTAAGTATTAAATAATATAAAAAATTAAAAGCCATTGTTATTTGTAATATCAAAACATCTAAGTCTCATAAATACAAAACATGCTGCATTACAAATGCTATAGGTGTCACATTTGCGAAAGTTATAACTATTGGCATTGTAAATGACAAAGCTATTAATTTAGCTATTTTCACCAACACATAAATAAAATAATTGTCATTTACAAGACCAATAGCTCAAACTTTCATAATGCGAGACCTATTGCATTGCAAATGCTTGTTTTCTAAGGTAGTGCACACAAAACGCGACAAAAAAACGTGTTCCGGACAAGAAGGAGCCTTTTTTTTCCTGTTTATATACTTCAGGGTATTGTTACACAAACATTATGCAATTTTGGCACGAACATCAGCGCCGTCATTCATCGCGGCCTGCGGGCTTCCTAATTAAGTAAGAGGCAGGCAAGCCATTGAAATACAAGTACCCTTGGAAACACCCCCTCCTTAACTCGGAACATTCACTCGCAGACATTCTACAAATATTGTTTACTTTCTTTCACCTTTACCTGTCCCACGAGACTGGGCTGGGCGGGACCTTACAGCTGCCACTCTTATTCCTGCGGAAGTATTAATACGTTGTCAAACCCCTCACTCCTAGGAAGATCAAACGCGAAATATTATTGGTTGAAAAATAGGGGCCTTTTCTATCACCCTCACACTAAGAACCCCCAACAGGACAAAAATATGTCTGTGATTATTGGACATGTTTGAGAGAAGTCTGGCTTTGGCAGGCATTAATTAGTATGAGGTTAGCTGGGAATCGAATATTTGCATACTCGGAGCATCAGCTGGTACCTTGAGAGATTGTGTGTAGAGAAAAAAATAGCTTCTCTTTACCCAGTCCAACATATCCGACCAATGCTCCCCAGCGATTGGCGTTCTAGAATGTTCCTTTGCTGATGGCTGCTCGCTGTTTGAGACTTATGGTCCCGTGATGGCCTATTTGAGGCTGCCGGGAACAGCACAGCACGTGGGTTACCTTGACAAATGCGTCTCTTTTGCTGCACGATACAGTGGGATGGGTCCCTGTTTCAACACTCCGTCTTCATTCACACAGGTCTGCACGCGAGAAAGCTTACCTGCTTCCTCGCTGAGTCACCTGGTGTTTTCAAACGCTCTGTCTTTGCATTAAACGGGCCCTTATTATATACTCTCTGGGTCGCCACTGACCCTTGTCCTGAGGCATTAACTCTGGAGTAATGCCATCAAAGCCACGAGAGCTGAGGATTCACCTTCCTGTGCTTGTAACAGCACCCACAAAGCTGCCAGGGTCAACTCTCTCACCGCATTCCCTTGAATGGGCCATTCATTGAATGATGTCACAATAGGTCTCAAAACCCTAAGAGACCACATCAAACAAAAGAACTTTCTGGAATGACTACTGGTCATGATTGCTAGACATGCGCGACTGGTTCAAGCCAGCTGTGTTTTTTCAGCACATTGGACGCTTCACCTCATCCGCTTTAGGCATCTCCAAAGCACGGAGCAGTGCTCTAGGGTATGAGACCTCTAGGACAGGATAAAGCCACCTTAGCGAGTGGAGTCACTTGGTAGCTTGCTTCCATGCTTCTGAGTTTAACAAGGGTGTGGTAATTAGTACTTTCAGCTTTTAGAGAGTTAAGTGTGTGTTCTTTATTCTATATTATTTAACCAAGCTTTATTCACCTTCAGCATTTAATACTTGTTCCCTGTATACCTTTGTTTTCATTGGTTCTCTTTGTGGGTATTCTAAACTGCTTGGGTTTTCTAATCAGTTAGAGATTGTCCTGGCTGATACGTGGGTGCTCCTAACAAAGTACAAAGTTGAACTCCTACCTTCAATGGTACCATCTTCAAAGGGCATAAAGGGGAAACAGCACACAAAAGCAGTAAAGGTCATGAACATGCTGCCAACACCTTGGAAAACAAGACGATTACAAAAACAAATTCAAGCTAGTTGAAGAGTGGATTAGTTACCTCCTCACCACCCTTCCTTGCTACAGTAGTCATTTGATGAGCAAAAGCTCCTTACACAAAATCTTAAAAGCTAAAAAAATTCGAGTTTCTCTCATCCCTCCCCAAGATGGCTGACTTCCTCTTCCCCTGAATTATTATACAAAAGGAAGTCTCATCTTTTGTCCTCCTGCTTTTTGGTTTCTGCAAACAGCCTTTAAGCAAATTGTAGGTAAGTGGAATGATGATGTAATCACTGAAGTGAGGTCTCGCTTAGCAGACCCAGAAACTATATGCTATAAGGGACTCCTTTTTGGTTGAGACAGCACTAAGCACAAGCTGGAGGCCCTGCAATAGTGATCTTAAAGCCTCAGAAAGAGATCCTGCTTTAGCAGATCAAAGGGACTTTAATGCTCTTACAATTCCACCAACATCAAAAGAACTTTCCCCATGCTTCTGGGTGTGCTGCTGATCCAAGCGAGAGGGTGCTCAATTCAACAAGGGGTGTGCCCACCGATGCCAGCAGGCTTGGGTAGGGTGCCACCTTGGAGTCCTGCTGAATCCAAGCAAAATGGAATCCATTTCAAGCCTCCTATTCTTTGAACTTCTGGGAGCTCAAAGCGGTTCACATAGCACAGCATAAACTCTACTTCATCTGTTAGGTCATATTGTCTATATAAGAACAGACAACAGACTAGTGATTGAGTACTTGAACCATCAAGGGGGTTGCAAAGCCCGGTCCACACTCAAATCCCTGAGAGTGGTGTATTTCCCAGCGAGGGAGAACTGGGTAGTGGACAACCTAAGCCGAGTCTTTCTTATAATGAATATAATACTGTTGTTGAGGGATGCCTTCCGAAGGGTGCAGAAGATGTTTGGGTGTCCGACAGAGGACCTCTACGCCAGGATAGACAATGCAATGGACTTCTCCCACGCTTTATGCACAATTCTATGGCAGGACCGGAGGCGAGGATTATGCTCATCTTTCTTTACTTTATTCACAGCAGCCATTCAAAGATAAACAGATACAACAAGCATTTGCAATGCAATAGGTCTCGCATTAGGAAAGTTTGAGCTATTGGTCTTGTAAATGACAAATCATTTATTTATGTGTTGGTTTTGAAAATAGCAAAATAGTAGCTTTGTCATTTACAATGCCAATACTTTTAACATTTGCAAATGTGACACCTATAGCATTTGTAATGCAACATGTTTCGTATTTACGTGACTTAGATGTATTGATATTACAAATAACAATGGCTTTTATTTTTTTACATATTTAATAATTAAATAAAAGTTATTGTAATTTATAATGGCAATAGCTTAAACTTTAGTAAATAACTTTTGTGAAGATTATGTTCAGTGTATTTTATTGTGGCAAATATCCAAGAACAGAAGTGAAATATTAACATATTTTTGTGACATTTGTAATAAAGCTTGAAACATTTAGAGAACATATTTGAATCAGTTGTTGTTGAATAGTTGCACAGATTGATGCTGTGGTGGCGCTGAGTGATGTTGTGGTGGCGACGAGTGATGCTGTGTCATTCAGTGATGCTGTGGTGGTGCGATAGATAGAGAGTGAGGGCGATAGACAGATAGATAGAGTGAGGGCGATAGACAGATAGATAGAGTGAGGGCAATAGATAGATAGAGAGTGAGGGCGATAGATAGATAGATAGATAGATAGATAGATAGATAGATAGATAGATAGATAGATAGATAGATAGATAGATAGATAGATAGATAGATAGATAGATAGAGGGCGATAGATAGATAGATAGATAGATAGATAGATAGATAGATAGATAGATAGATAGATAGATAGATAGATAGATAGATAGATAGATAGATAGATAGATAGATGGAGGGCGATAGATAGATAGATAGATAGATAGATAGATAGATAGATAGATAGATAGATAGATAGTGATAGATAGTAAGATAGAGTGAGGGTGATAGATAGTAAGATAGAGTGAGGGCGATAGATAGATAGATAGATAGATAGATAGATAGATAGATAGATAGATAGATAGATAGATAGAGTGAGGGCGATAGATAGATAGATAGATAGATAGATAGATAGATAGATAGATAGATAGATAGATAGATAGATAGATAGATAGAGTGATGGCCATAGATAGATAGATAGATAGATAGAGTGAGGGCGATAGATAGATAGAGTGAGGGTGATAGATAGATAGATAGATAGATAGATAGATAGATAGATAGATAGATAGATAGATAGATAGATAGATAGAGTGAGTGAGTGAGGGCGATAGATAGATAGAGTGAAGGCAATAGATAGATCGGGTGAGGGCGATAGATAGACAGATAGATAGAGTGAGGCAGATAGATAGATCGATAATTAGAGAGTGAGGGCTATAGATAGAGTGAGAGCAATAGATAGATAGAGTGAGGGCGATAGAGTGAGGGCGACAGATAGATAGAGTGAGGGCAACCGATAGATAGAGTGAGGGCGACAGATAGATAGAGTGAGGGCGATAAATAGATAGAGGGCGATAGATGTGTGTGGTTGTGTGCGTGTGGTTGTGTGTGTGTGGTTGTGTGTGTGGTTGTGTGTGTGTGGTTGTGTGTGTGTGTGGTTGTGTGTGTGTGGTTGTGTGTGTGGTTGTATGTGTGGTTGTGTGTGTGTGGTTGTGGGTGTGGTTGGGTGTGATTGTGTGTGTGGTTGTATGTGTTTGGTTGTGTGTGCGATTGTGTGTGTGGTGTGGTTGTGTGTGTGTGGTTGTATGTGTGTATGTGCGTGGTTGTATGTATGTGTGTGTGCGGTTAGAAGAGGATGCATGTGGAAGAGAGCAGCAGATCAGCACAGCAGAAGAGAACAGGGAGTTAAAGAAGGAGGCGGGTGGAAGAGAGCAGCAGATCAGCACAGGAGAAGAGAACAGGGAGTTAGAGAAAGAGGTGGGTGTAAGAGAGCAGCAGATCAGCATGGGAGAAGAAAACAGGGAGTAAGAGAAGGAGGCGGTGGAAGGGAACAGCAGATCAGCACGGGAGAAGAGAACAGGGAGCTAAAGAAGGAGGCAGGGTGGAAGAGAGCAGCAGATCAGCAGAGGAGAAGAGAACAGGGAGTTCAAGAAGGAGGCGGTGGAAGAGAACAGCAGATCGGCACAGGAGAAGAGAACAGGGAGTTAGAGAAAGAGGCGGGTTGAAGAGAACAGCAGATTAGCACAGGAGAAGAAAACAGGGAGTTAAAGAAGGAGGTGGGTGCAAGAGAGCAGCAGATCAACACAGGAGAAGAGAACAGGGAGTTAAAGAAGGAGGCGGGTGTAAGAGAACAGCAGATCGGCACAGGAGAAGAGAAGAGAACAGGGAGCTAGAGAAGGAGGGGTGGAAGAGAGCAGCAGATCAGTACAGGAGAAGAGAAGAGAACAGGGAATTAGAGAAGGAGGTGGGTGGAAGAGAGCAGCGGATCAGCACAGCAAAAGAGAACAGGGAGTTAAAGAAGTAGGCGGGTGGAAGAGAGCAGCAGATTAGCACAGGAGAAAAGAACAGGGAGTTAAGGAAGGAGGCGGGTGGAAGAGAACAGTAGATTGGCACAGAAGAGAACAGGAAGTTAGAGAAGGAGGCAGGGTTAGAGAAGGAGGCAGGGTGCAAGAGAGCAGTAGATCAGCACGAGAGAAGAGAAGAGAACAGGAAGTTAGAGAAGGAGGTGGGTGGAAGACACAGCAGATCAACACAGGTGAAGAGAACATGGAGTTAAAGAAGGAGGCGGGGTGGAAGAGAGCAGCAGATCAGCACAGGAGAAGAGAACAGGGAGTTAAGGAAGGAAGCGGGTGGAAGAGAACAGCAGATCAGCACAGGAGAAGAGGGCATGGAGTTAGAACAGCAGGCTGGGAGGGAGAGGGCTGCAGATTGGCAATTGTTGCCAATTTAGCTCTGTCACTTAAAAGATTGTTTGCACCTCTGCCATGATGTGCAGCCAGTAGTTTGTTTTCTTGCCGGGCTGTGTCTTCCATCCTTCTGAGGTTGGTATTTGAAGTATGATTAAAAGCTGGTAATAGCAGTAATGGCTATTTACAGCACTTATAATCTGCAAATTAGATGGTTTAGGGTAAAAACTAACACAGAAGGTCCTGTGGGTCCATTTTACACCCGGTCAGTACTACATATGTAGACCTGTAAATACTCAAGACAACAGTTTATGACGTAAAAGCAAAAAACAATTTCACTGGTCATGTTTTACAAAATTATAATCTCCTTGACATGTTAAAAACGGTCTTGTGAGTGAAGACGGCTCAGTGTTCAAAAGTGCAAGTGTGGAGCAAAAGTGATACCCAAATGTATACACAATCATGGATCCATGCTAATTCTATGTGAGTTAAATACTAAGTAATAAAGCCTCAGAGACATTTCAAACCTTTCCTAAGATTTTGAGGCTTCATCACGCCGCAAATTGTGCCATCTATCTCATGTACATAAGGGAGTACAGAAAGACCTGTTGGGCACTCGTTAGTGCATAATAGCCCAATCTATGTGTGTGACCTACCTCTAACTCCGTAATAGATACACTTCAGAAAGGAGGAGCCTTCAATGAATGTACTACACAGTAAAGAAAGCACATTGTCTATTTTCCATCTGGTATTAACCATAACATATTGAACTAAGGGACACCCGAATTCCCGCCATTTTCAAAATCATGCAACCGAGCCTCATGTTGACCACTAAGTCCAAATTGCAACTGTGTGCACGCAGTCTGTGTATGATATGTACCACAGCAAGTCCAACCTATACTATACTAATGTCTCTGTTGTGTTTATACTCTTGGTAACCAGGGTTATCCATGATTATGGAAGCAGCCAACCAGTTACACATGCCAGTTCAATAATTCCGGAGAAAAGCACAACTCAGCTACAAAATAACTTGAATTACAATTATACACTCAAATTTTATATTGGTGCCATCAAAATATCCAATTCAGAAAAGGGGGTGGTGATGAACAGAGTGTCTGAATTAAGCAGACCACTCTTACCCAGTCCGAAGATCAGGGCTTGATCCATTACCGTTATTTAGCTCACTGCACCATCCCAGCTCAGAACCTGGCTATATGCAAATCAGTCTGTCCCTGGCCCAGTGCATCATGGGAACAGGGCAGACTAAACTACCAAGCCAATTCTTCACCAGAAAGGAGACAAGCTTCCGGGGACCGGTTTCTGGCATTTCAGCCGTCGTCGGCCCGGCTTGCTTGAATCCTGATGGTGCAGTGAGCAAGGGACTCCTGTCTGAGTATACCCTGCCACACCTATAGTGGCCAAAAACGATTCAGAAAAGGGGGTGGTGATGAACAGAGTGTCTGAATTAAGCAGACCACTCTTACCCAGTCCAAAGATCAGGGCTTGATCCATCACCGTTATTTAGCACACTGCACCATCCCAGCTCAGAACCTGGCTATATGCAAATCAGTCTGTCCCTGGCCCAGTGCATCATGGGAACAGGGCAGACTAAACTACCAAGCCAATTCTTCACCAGAAAGGAGACAAGCTTCCGGGGACCGGTTTCTGGCATTTCAGCCGTCGTCGGCCCGGCTTGCTTGAATCCTGATGGTGCAGTGAGCAAGGGACTCATGTCTGAGTATACCCTGCCACACCTATAGTGGCCAAAAATGATTCAGAAAAGGGGGTGGTGATGAACAGAGTGTCTGAATTAAGCAGACCACTCTCACCCAGTCCAAAGATCAGGGCTTGATCCATCACCGTTATTTAGCTCACTGCACCATCCCAGCTCAGAACCTGGCTATATGCAAATCAGTCTGTCCCTGGCCCAGTGCATCATGGGAACAGGGCAGACTAAACTACCAAGCCAATTCTTCACCAGAAAGGAGACAAGCTTCCGGGGACCGGTTTCTGGCATTTCAGCCGTCGTCGGCCCGGCTTGCTTGAATCCTGATGGTGCAGTGAGCAAGGGACTCATGTCTGAGTATACCCTGCCACACCTATATCCAATATCCAAAGCTGGTTTAGCAGTTCTGGATCTAAGTGCAATGAAATAAAACACCCATTTGCTTACACTTAAGCTATTGGCATTGTAAATGACAATGCCTTTTTATTTATCTGTTTTGAAAACCAATATATAAATGATTAAATAAATAAATAGCATTGTCATTTATAATGCCAATGGCTGAAACTTTCACAAATGCGAGACCTCACTCCAAGCACACTGAAAGGGAGGGGTGGAGGAGGGGAATGCTGCAGGGGGGCAGGCCTATGTGTTTAAGGGAGGTGCTCAGCTGTGCAAGCAGCGCTGACAAAGTGAATCCGATGAGCTGCGACTAAAGGGAGGGGCACGGAAACCATTGAAGTGCAAGCACGGCATGGGGTGATTTCACAAAAAAAAAAGCATTTGGTTAAAGATCAGTTATGGAGACAGCCACAAAGTGCGCTATACATATGCGCGAGAGACTGAAAGCTTTGCGACAGACGTGGAAAAAATGTACATAGACTGGTGGAACAGAAAGAAAGTACTGTTTGTTGACTGGATGGAAAGTTGAAGTGCAGGCAGAAAATAAACAAGCGTGAAAACCCACTAATCACTTGCAAGAACCAGAAGGATCGGAAAGAAATGTGAACGGAGGAACACCAGAGCATGCGATTCACTCATGAATATGAGTGTGAGAATGTCGTGGCATTGGTGTTTGTCCACATCTGCTCGGGTCACAATCGAAGTTGTCTAAAATAAGTTTGAGCTACTGACATTGCAAATAACAGCCTTTTATTTTTGTTTCCGTTTTAAAAACAAATAAAAGGCTTTGTCGTTTACAATGCCAATAGTTTAAACTTATGTAACTGCGAGACCTATTGCATTGCAAAGGATTGTTTCACGAGGGAAAGAAAAACACCCGAGGGGGTTGGGTGGGTGGGCTGAATTCTGTTTTCATTTGAGAAACTCGGATCACTGCATGTGGTTTTAGTATTGTCACCTGGATAAGAAGTGGGGGGGGGAGGGCACTCGAGCGAGGACTGTTACATAAAAATTGATGCAGGTCTTTAATATAGCACACATCACAAACTGAATTGCCTACTAGTACTTGAGCAATGGCCGGTGTTATTTCTCCACACTACCTCACTTTTTATATTACCTTCAGAGTTAAAAGTAAGAGTCCACACTTCAGCAAACAGGACCTGCTGCCTGTAGGTTATACATTTCGCTGAAGAAAGCGCTCAACAGCATTGATATATACATACAGATTGCACCTCCACCCTTCAGACACCTGCCGGGCGCACGCACACACAGAGAGCGGGAGACAAATGTTTTGGGGTGCCATAAACTCGCCCGTGAGGTGTGAGCTTCCCCTCCCTGTGGCTTTCTTTCATGGAAAGCTGACTCGCAGAATCCCTCGCCCCGTTCAAAAATATTTCTGCGGTTTGTTCTGGCTGGCGGCGCCTCGGCCATAAATGAAAGATAAAGGGAAAGCCTGCGGCATGGAGCGCAAGGAAGAGGCGGGCTGTAGAGGGGAGAGAGCGCGCGAGGGGGGGCCTACAGTCAAAGAGAGAGAGACCGGCAGCAGACTCAGAGGAGAGAGAGCTTGCACAGGAGGGGTAGAGGAGAGAGAGACAGTCAAAAAGATCGAGAAGCTGAGACAGGCAGTCAAAGAGAGGCAGTCACAGAGAGAGGCAAGCCAGGCAGTGGTTAGCGAGAGGCAGACAGGCAGTGGAGTGAGATAGAAGCATAAAGAGGAGCGAGGCCAAGTAGAAAAGAAAGGCAGACAATGTCAATGGAAGAAAAAGAGAGACAGGCAGTCAAAGAAAGCAAGAGACATTCAGCGGTCACTGTCATTTAAAGCAGCACTCTGCAATGTGACAGAGTGCTTCATTAGTTCATCTGGGGAGGACGCAAGGCAGAGGCGGGCTGTAGAGGGGAGAGAGCACGCGAGGGGGGGGCCTATTGTCAAAGAGAGAGAGACCGGCAGCAGACTCAGAGGAGACAGAGCGCGCACGGGAGGGGTAGAGGAGAGAGAGACAGTCAAAGAGATCGAGAAGCTGAGACAGGCAGTCAAAGAGAGGCAGTCACAGAGAGAGGCAAGCCAGGCAGTGATTAGCGAGAGGCAGACAGGCAGTGGAGTGAGATAGAAGCATAAAGAGGAGCGAGGCCAAGTAGAAAAGACAGGCAGACAATGTCAATGGAAGAAAAAGAGAGACAGGCAGTCAAAGAAAGCAAGAGACATTCAGCGGTCTCTGTCATTTAAAGCGGCACTCTGCAACGTGACAGAGTGCTTCATTAGTTCATCTGGGGAGGATAATGCGATGCATCTCAGCCTCTGTGTCTCGCCACTTTATAAATTCAAAGTAGACGGAAAAAGCGTACGAATTGGAAATGACAGACGGAGAGGGTCAGGCCAGATCAAAGCCCTTCTCGGAGGTATAATTTGGACAAGAGAGAAAACTAGGGAGGCGGGGGAGCGGGGAGCGGATCCCTTCGGAGCACGGCCTCGCGGCCGTGAAAGTGAGTGAAACGGCAGGGATGTAATTAGGGTGGAGGAGAAGTGAGGCCGAGCGCGCGCTGGGTTGAATGCCTGAGGCCGCTGGGGAAGTTTCAGATGCCTGTGGGAGGGAGGCTGATGGGTTTGATGTGGACGCGCTTTCCGTACGAGTGCACCACACGAACTGTCCGAAATCCGCAATGGTTTCAGACCTTGGTTTGCCCACTATACTCTCGTCTATTATCCCTTGCGGGATTAATAGGCGAGATCTAAAAACCACTATTCCCATGAACCATAGGGAATAGAATACAGGAACAATTGAGAATGGTCATACACAGACAGTCCTCCTTGAATGCACCAATCACAGGGCTCCTGGGAGTATTTAGTCCTCTGTTACTCTCCAGTCCTCCTCTTTCTTTACTGCTGGAGGCCAGATAAGTGCATTTCCTTTTTCCTCCTCCTGGGGCCTTTGTGCTTTAATAACGTTTTTGCATATGTACTTTGTTTGGGTCTCCGCCCTTGCATGTTCTTGTCGCATGTGACACTGAATTAGGCTGCCCGCGGAGCTTCCTGCGCTCTGCTTGGTGTTTGGTTGTCAGTTTCCCTCGTTGCGGTCGGGCGGCCTCCGCTCTGTCAATTTCACCAGAGCGGGAGGCGCAGCCGCTTCGAGATTACTTTTCGCTTCAGGCAGGGTTATTGGGTGCCCAATCTTTATTATTATTATTATTAAAACCATTTATTAAGCGCCTGGTTACCCAAAAACAGTGTGTCCCCGCGCTGAATACTGCACAAAAAAGCTAAGAGGACGAGACAGAAGTAAATCATTTGAGGGGCGGAAGTGGCACAGGGGTTAAGACTGAGGGAAGAGAAAAGTTTTAAGTTTTCTTCGGAACATACTCTCGGAAGGCTCCATCCGGAGGCCGAGCGGGAGATCGTTCCAACATTTAGCCGCTAAAAATCTGAACGAACGTCCGCCCATCCTGGCTCTAGTGATTTTAGGAAGTTTAAACATCATCCTGCCGGCTGATCTCAGGTCTCTAGTGGGGCGGTGTATCGTCAGAAGATTTTGAAGATAGGCCGGGCCTTTGCCCTGAGCGATACGATGAGCGAAGCAGAGGGACTTGAATTTAATACGCTCTCTTATTGGTAGCCAGTGGAGTTTGGATAGGGCAGATTTACCTGATGCTTTGCGGGGAAGTTTAAGTACTAGGCGGGCTGCGGCATTCTGAGCACACTGAAGTTGGTGTAATCCTTTTTGGCTCAACCCTAGAAGCAAAGCATTTCCGAAATCAAAATGGGGGGTTACCAAGGCATGGACAATAGTCTTTCTAGAGTCGATTGGTAAGAGGTCCAGAATCTTACGGAGAGCTTTCAGTATACTGAAGCACCTGGCTGTTACTTTATTCACATGGGTTTTGTAGGAAAGATCAGAGTCTAATGTTATGCCCAAATTGCGCACCGACTCCACAGGACGAGGGGGACTGCCCAGTTCCATAGGCCACCACATATGCAACCATACTGAAGCAGATTTCCCTACTACCAGCAACTCGGTTTTATCGCCATTAAGGCGTAGACAGTTGTGGTTCATCCAGGCTGCTACCGATGAAAGGCAGCTCGAGAAGTTGATAGCATCTTCTCTACATTCAGGCTTGAGCTTAAGCAGCAGTTGTGTGTCGTCGGCATAGCTGACAATGCCCACCCCAAAATTCTCGACTATGCAGGCCAGGGGTGTCATATAGATGTTAATCAAAGTAGGGCTCAAGCTCGAGCCCTGTGGAACCCCATGGCCTACATTTCTGCGAGAAGATTTAAATGGGGGGCAGTGAATTTGGAAGCTCCTGTTAGTCAAGAAAGACTCTAACCAGGCCAGGGCCTGTCCCTTCACTCCGATGTCTGCCAGCCGAGACAGCAGCGTTGAGTGCAGCACGGTGTCAAAAGCTGCACTAAGATCTAATAAAACCAACGCTGCTGTCTCTCCATCATCCACTATACTCCTCAAGCCTTCGGTGGAAAAAAGTAAGGCTGATTCTGTGGAGTGTCCCGCTCTAAAGCCCGATTGAGTGAGATGCAGGAGAGAGTGTTCCTCCAAGTAGCTCATGAGCTGCTTATTCACCACCTTCTCCACGATTTTAGCGCAGAAAGGGAGGAGGGAGATGGGGCGGAGGATTACCTGAGCAGTTTTCCACGCGTCTAGTACCTGACATTCTTGGAAGGAGAGCGACACAATAAGACTAATCTGATCTATTATTGTGGTCTCCAATACTCCTTTAAAGCGAGCCGGGGGACAGACATCGCTGGGTGAGCCAGATTGAATGCTGTTGGCAATGCTTACTAGATCTTGTTTCTCAGGTGTTACAAAACAAGAGAGACAAGAGGTCTCTATGTGGGTGTTTTTGATTTCTGCGTGTTTAAACGGCTGGATTTCATCTTTCGTAAAGGTGGAGTGGATTTTATCAATCTTACCTATAAAAAAGTCTGCAATAGAATCGCACAGCTCTTTTGAATAGGTATCTTGGGCATCCAGCCTGGTAGGAACTGTAAGCTCTCTGTAGATGGTAAAGAGTTCTCTGGTACGGTTCTTAGCTGAATCGATTCTGTTTTTGAGGTAGCAGCTTTTTTCTGCTCTCAACAGTTTCTTATAAGTATTGAGTTCTCTTTTGTAGTGCAGTTTGTCCTCAGGGTTATACTGTAGTCTCCACCTTCGTTCTAAGTTTTTACATCTGGTTCTGGAAAGTTTGAGTGTTTCCGAGAACCAGGGGGCGGTTTTCGATTGCCTAGCAGGGGGCTTGGTTGTCCACGGAGCTATCTCGTCGAGTGCAGTGGTCACCCATGTTTAATATTTATTCCAGGCCTCCTCCAAAGAGTTACTTTGGGAAGGGGGACTTTTTTGAAGTGCACATCTAATAGCTTCTTGGTTAAAATTCTTCCATTTTCTTCGTTTCAGGGGAGGGGGATTTGAAAAAGTATTGTCTAAAGGAGTTTTATCTACTGTGAACGGGATGATAAAATGATCTGACCAAATTATTCTAACTGGAGTAGAGACATCAATGCCCTCCCAGTTGGCAAAAATGGGGTCCAGGAGATGGCCATGTTGATGGGATGGGGCAGTAGATTTAAGATTGAGGCCCAAAGATGTTAAAGCAGCAGCCACATCCTGTGCTTCCCTGCACACCATGTCATCGAAATGGAGATTAAGATCGCCTAGAATAATAAATTTTTTATAGCGAAGGGCCGCTTGGGTAATGCACTCTAGAAGCTGGTTGCCAAACTGTCCCGCCGCCCCCGGCGGCCTGTACACCAACAGCCCATGAATGACATTTCTCAGCCCTATTTTAATAGTGAATAAGCCACTTTCGCTAATAGGTAAGGTGACTTTCACTAGGGTGCATTCTAGCTCAGATTTGTAATTGAGGGCTAACCCCCCCCTCTTTGTTTATGTCTGTCTAGATGAAGTAGACAGTACCTGGGAGGAGTTGCCTCAAGTGCCTCGGGAGACGAGTCCTCGTCCATCCATGTCTCGGTAAGGAAAAGCACCTCAGGGTTCTCAGTGGTTAATAGATCGTGTATTTCAAGCTTATGTTTTTTCAACGACCTACAGTTTAATAATATCATATTGGCTTTAGGTGCATCATATATAATCATCCTAGGGGGTGGGAGAGTCTGTTTACATGTTCCGCATACCAGCGGTAGTGTGTCAGCTTGAAAAGAGTGGGCACATCTAGTTATCACACTAGGGCGCAGTAGCAATAACTCCTGTTGAGTGTAGGGTAGAGAAAGCCTAGGTGGTACCAACCTATCAGGTGGACCCGCCCCACGCCCCGGTCTGTCGCGGACGGGCGCTGATGGGCTGGACTCTGGCTTGACTCCGGCGCGAATCCGGCGCGCCTGCTGAACGCGTCCGCTGCGCGGAGCCATAGCCGTTTGTTTTTATACTGGTGGCTCAGTCCACCAAGGGAGGGAAGCCCTACCCAAAATGGCCGCTGCCGTCACTCCGCCCGAGTCCCAGGTAGACCAGCCCTAATGTCGGCCAGACACACTGGGGGGAGGCAGCGCCGGATTAAGTAAGTGCAAAAAGTATTTTATTAAAAACACAATTAAAACAATGCCTTCACCCTAAAATCGGTGAGGCGCCAAGCTTCGCGCAAATCGGTGTGCTAGTGCTGGGGGGAGAGGACACACAGGGCAAGTCACACAAATAATAAAATGCCGGTAGCAGACCAAATGAATGACCGCCCGGCTCAAGCTTCAGGCGTTAGGTGCAATATTCAAGCGAATCGGACGATTTCCTTGTTTTTATACTGGTGGCTCAGTCCACCAAGGGAGGGAAGCCCTACCCAAGATGGCCGCCGCCGTCACTCCGCCCGAGTCCCAGGTAGACCAGCCCTAATGTCGGGCAGACACACTGGGGCGAGGCAGCGCTGGATTAAGTAAGTGCAAAAAGTATTTTATTAAAAACACAATTAAAACAATGCCTTCACCCTAAAATCGGTGAGGCGCCAAGCGTCGCGCAAATCGGCGCGCTAGTGCTGGGGGGGAGAGGACACACAGGGCAAGTCACACAAATAATAAAATGCCGGTAGCAGACCAAATGAATGACCGCCCGGCTCAAGCCTCAGGCATTAAGTGCAATATTCAAGCAAATCGGACGATTTCCTTGTTTTTATACTGGTGGCTCAGTCCACCAAGGGAGGGAAGCCCTACCCAAGGTGGCCGCAGCCGTCACTCCGCCCGAGTCCCAGGTAGACCAGCCCTAATGTCGGCCAGACACACTGGGGGGAGGCAGCGCTGGATTAAGAAAGTGCAAAAAGTATTTTATTAAAAACACAATTAAAACAATGCCTTCACCCTAAAATCGGTGAGGCGCCAAGCGTCGCGCAAATCGGCGCGCTAGTGCTGGGGGGGAGAGGACACACAGGGCAAGTCACACAAATAATAAAATGCCGGTAGCAGACCAAGTGAATGACCGCCCGGCTCAAGCCTCAGGCGTTAAGTGCAATCTTCATCCTTTCAACTGCGTTTTGCTGCCGCGGTAACCGCTACTCGGTTTCCCGCGCTGGGCTGTGGGAGCGCTTCACTCTCTAACGGCTCTTGTTGTGGTGCGGGCTTGCGGCGTTCCTCCCGCCACCAGAGGGCACGTGTGTGTCTCTCTCGCCCGGTGTGCTTCTCTCGGCATTCCACGCATTCCACGTGTTCCTCTGCCAGAGAAGCACCGCCGAGCCCTGTCTGCCGCCTGACACCTAAGTGGTCTGTTCTGCCGTGGAGCAGTATTATATGTGATTTCACGCCCCCGCGAACGCTCGCGTTGTACCGCAAGTCTGTCCCTGCCATTAGGCAGAGTGCCTCAGAAATGTTTTACCGCCTTGGGGTCCGTATTTTACCTAGGCCTACTGCACGCTCTCCTTGGGGGAGTCTGTATTGGGACTTACTTACTGGCAGACTGCCCATTAATTCTACTGCACCGGGGCTGATTGTCCCAGGGTTCCAGACCCGTTTGTCTTGCGAGCACTGCCCACACCTGAGTTAGGCTGACACTCAGCCCCCCCTGATTTGTGAGGTCACCCCTCTTTGTGTGTTCCCACTTACCTGGGCATTGCTGGCCCTGGTGGTATGGTGGAGTATAACGAGGAGCCCTACCAGAAGGATCAGTGGGAGGAGGACCCCCTCACTGCCCTTCAATGGGATGCGGATTTTTACAACGCTGTGGGTTAGTCTATCCACAAGGCGGTGGAGCAGGCCATGGCTCCTTTGGAGGACCGCCTGTCCCGAAGAATTGAGCAGGCTTGTGAGAAGTTGGCCAGGGCGGCTTAGGCTCTGCCCGCTTCCTTTTCCGACGCTGGCACTAACCCAGCTGAGTCCCAACCCCTCCCGGGTAAACGCCCTAGGGACTCCGGAGTGGATGGGGACTCGTTCGACCATCTTAAGCGGGCGTTCCTCGCTAGCAACCCCAAACCTGTGTCTTCCCCCCCAGGGGATGCTGACGGCACTGCGGATGATGAGGCCGGCCCGTCCCACCCCTGGCGTCCGGCTCATCCGGACCCTGTGCCAGATGCTCAGAATCTGTGCGCGGTTTTCCAAGGGGCCGGACGTGGCAGGGGCCGCTCGTCCTGCCATCGAAACCATGGCAGAGGGCAAGGCTCTGGTAACGGCAACTACCAGGACCACGCAAGGTTCGGGAATTTCTATCCGACCAGATGCTATCGAGGGAAAGGCAGAGGCGACCGAGGCAGTGGAGCATCCAATTCCTCCGGTGAGTGTTCCCCCTTCTTCCCTTCTAAAAGTGGGGGGGCGCCTGGCACGTTTTTTCCAGGCCTTGACTTCTGTCATGGGGTACGCCTGGGTGTTGGAAACCATCCAGGGATCTCACATAGAGTTCCAAGGGGAGCCCTTCCAGCCGGTTCCTCCATGCCCTCTCACATTTTCAGCCACCAACGCGGCGCTCGTCGACCAGGAGGTTTCCTCGTTGCTCGACAAAGAGGCGATCGTCGAGTCTCTTCCCCACCCCGCGGTTTTCTCAGTAATTTGTTCTTGGGGACAAATCGGACGGGACGAAACGGCCGGTCATAAACCTCCGCGAGTTCAAAGGCAGGCTCGTGTACCGCCACTTCAAGATGGAGGGGATCCATCTGTTGCGCGATCTCCTCAGGCCCAATGACTGGATGGCGCGTCTCGACCTCAAAGACGCCTATTTCACGATCCCCATCTTCCTTCCTCACAGGTGGTTCTTGCAGTTCTCATGGTGGGACAAAGTGTACGAATTCACCACCCTCCCGGTCGGTCTCTCCTCCGCACCTTGGTGCTTCACCAAGGTTCTTCAGCTGGTGATTGAGCATCTACGAGCGTCCGGTTGTAGTTCCATAGTTCGAGGGTCTATGGTTCGGTGGTTCCGAACCCGTTCAATGAAGGTTGTCGGAAATAGATGATTTTGGTGTCAGCAGACCGCAAATCACGAGTGCGGTGTGTACGAGTGTTTTCGTATTAATCGATCAATGAGAACACTATGTATTCAGGGATTTCGTTTGAACCCTCGGGTTCCATTTTGCGTACGGCAGCCATTTTGTGTGGTTGCCCTCACATAGGCCGATGACTACGGCCGAGCGAGTCCTTGGGACACGTACACCTTAGCTGACTCCTGAATGACCTGGCCGAACTGACTCCCTTGCCCGAGGCTGACCTCGCTGAGCCAGTTCCTTGTTAAGCAGCTGTCAGATAAAGATCAAAGAGCAGGACATTGCTGAGTTTACAGTACACTGCACCCACCCTTCTATCTTGCTTCTCATCTGTTTCTGCTCCTTCCTTTACGACATAATCACTGATTTGGGTTGAGGTTTTATGATGGGTTTGTACGGCCTGATCGAACAGGATATTGGAATGTGCTTGGTCATTTCTGGTGGGCTGGACAACGGAAAGTGGGATTGTCGTCATGCGCTACTTTTGAAATGTCACACTGTGATTGGTTAGTTTGTGTGTAATCAATGCTAGCCTGGAATGTGATTTTTGGCATAAAAGACCATGCTTCGCTCATTGAATTTGTGCAGTCTCTAGCGAACCACCTGTGTTGTGCTTCGTAGACCTCTGTTCCTGGTTGCAGCCAATAAACTTTGGTCTTTGACGTCATCAAGAAGTGTCCTGTGTCTCTGTTTGACGAGGCAGGGGAATCCGAAGACATCGAGCGTTTTCCCTGGCGCTGCTGGGTTCTAAAACCCGTTTCTTCAGTTGGCGCCCAACGTAGGGCGACTTCAGCGTTACCGGTCCAAGCCCGAAGATCGTGAGGAGCTTTGTGTGGAAATTCTGGAGGAAGGCCTGCCACTTCATCGACCCCTGTATGTCGTTGTGGTCCGAAAGTCTTTGCTGCGAGGTTCCCCGCTTTCCGACGGCTACGAAGGACTGCTGCCCTGACTGTCGCCCTGTCTTGGAGCCATAGACGATTTGTAGAGGGAGACGATAGACGGGTCTTGTGGTGACGCCATCGACATTTCAGTTAAGTATGAGTGGAGCGTCTCCCAGTCCTTAGTTTGTTTTGGTATCCCTTCGAGGATCGATTTGATTTGGTACCTGCAGGCCCCAAAGCCGAGGGACTCGTGTATTCACGAGACTATCGTTTTGAGATTTCCCTTGAAGTTTGAAGCTAGACTAGTGAGCGAAGATGCCTGGTCTTTGCAGACTTGGAAAGATATTTGGTTGTGGTTGTTCTAGGGATTCCCGATTGGAGGATTTGTGTCCGGTTCCTCCGATTGGAACTCCGACCTATGAGCTCTATGTAAAACATGGTGTGGGCCCCATCGGATATAATGACATCTGGGTTAAATATACGAGGAAAGACGGTGTCCTACAGTGGCCCTGTTATGGTAGCTTTGAAACAGAGATTTTAGACAATCTCAAAGTTAAACTGTTCAAGAAGAAAGCCCGGCCGGCAATGTTTGACTCTTTCCGCATATGGCGCAAAGAAGCCAAACAGAAAGAAATTAAGTTAGCGAAGAAGAATAAAAGAGAACAAGGTTTGTCAATGGTGCAAGCTGCTATACAGTTTAGGAATAATGAGGAAGAGCAAGAGAGCGAACAGATGCTTAGGATCCGGAAGTTAGCGGTAGATAAGTGCTACCCAGCTTTACCACCTAAAGAACAGGAAGAGAAGAAAGATCTTGCGAAAGATCCTTTAGTGTCGCATCTATTGAGTTCGCCACCCCCTTATGCACAGAATGCTACGGCACCACCGCCACCAGTTGTAGTTGCGCAACCTCCGGTTGCTTTGCCACCTACAATTCCTCCACCGCCAGCTCCTCTTCCGTTGGCTCCTATTCCTTTGGTGCAGCCTTCTCAAGGGCCGCCGACTTTGCTACCTCCTTCGTCTGCTACTCCTACGCCTGTTTTGTCTACTCCTTCTGTTCCGACTTTTGCTTCCCCTAATGTTGTTCCGTCTTCAATTATTCTGTCACCTTCTCCTTCTGCTAGACAAAGAATGACTGCTGCAGTTTCTAGTATCTTTTCTCCTCTGTTGGGATCATTTGGTATGTCTCCTGTTGAGGAGCGTAGACAATCGCGTAGTCAGTTGCCTGACGCTAATGAACGGACAGTGTTGGATCACATGGCACGTAAATGGGTTACGTATTCTACACAGTATGACCTTGAGGGTATTATTGATGTTTTCCATCAATGGGAACCACCAAAGCAACGGTACGTCTTTGGTATGATGTGTGCGTTCCTTTTTAAAGAATGGGTAAACGAAGTAGGACAAGCTCCATCTGAGTTGTACCGAATACGTTCCGAGTTTGCGAAAGGGACCGTTGTGGGTCTTCTCGAGATTGAGAAAGCAGTTGCGACGTTGTTGTCATTTCGAAGTGCAACTCCTTCTGAGCGACTGTTTGAGCCTGATTCGTCAGTAGGGAGAAAAGCGTGTCAGTATCCGATGCATGAGGTTCCTCCAGTTTGGAGACCTCAAGATGGAAATGTTGCTGCGCACTTTCAGCGTGTCTGGGTACATGTTCCTTGGAAGTGTGCTGAAGTTTTAGCTATGAAGCAGTCTTTGCCTGATCCGCGCAAAAATCCGGCAGGATATTATAAGGAGCTAACCCAGAATGTAGGTTCGTGTGTCATGAATTTGGCAGACATAGACATGTTGTTTGGGAATGTTGTTCAAAAGCCTATTTGGGGTAAGATTCGTCACACAGATCATGCACAGGAACTAGGTGAGACATGGGTTAATCTTAGAGAGGCCGATAATAGACAAGTAGATGGCTAAGCCTGAGGATTTGATTACTGAACTTCCTTGTAAAATTATTACTTATATGAAGACTTTGATGCCTGAAGTGCATGTCAATTGGGACAAGTTGTCTGCGTGTAAGCAGAAGAAAGATGAAACTGTGTTCGACTTTTTCACGCAATTTGAAGAGACCTTTGTAGACCACAGTGGTCAGGACATGGCTACCGAAGGTGGTCAGAGATTGTTCATCGACAAATTTGTTCATAATCTGCTTCCCGAATTGTGCAATATGTATGTATGTATGTATATGTATGTATGTATGTATGTATAGGCATTTATATAGCGCACTACTTACCCGGAGGGGTCCCAAGGCGCTTCGACCGCTGCGAAACCCTTCCTGGCTTCCCTGAGAGATGGTCCCTTAATGGGTATCTCCAGGGTGAGACCAGGCATCCCCGGCGGTCTGGTGGGGCCGTTAGTGAGGATGAGGCAAGCTAATGCCCAGAGTTGCCGAGTGTGATCGCTGATCAGAGTGGGCACCGAGGCGAGAGAATTATCGAGTCCGCTGACCCTGGTCCAGAAACCTGCCGCGCCGGGAATCGAACCCTGGTCCCGGGCCGTCCTCTGCTCTCGGGTCTGCCGCCTAATAGACTGAAGGATTCTGAGAGTGCTTGGGCCGTTTCTACGTCTGCGCAGATTTTCGCTACGGCCCGGTACTATGAAAATAGGAATAAAGATGAGATAGAGAAAGAGGAAAAGAAGACTAAGGCATTGAAGACTAAAGTTCTTCTACAACAAGCTTATCCGCCCGTAGTAATAATCAGCGCGATTATCAGCAGAATCAGCAATATTCGAGAAACTCGCAAAGGAATGAGTCTTCTCAACAGCGTTTTCCGTATGGGCCTAATCAGTGTGCGTATTGCAAAGAAGAGGGCATTTTCAAGAGTAGTTGTTCGGTTTTGTTACAGCGCACAAATGGTGTTTCTGGTGTGAGAGGTCGAGGTGCTCAACAAGCGCCTAGAGCAGTGTTCTTCAAACTGTGGGGCGCGCCCCCCTGGGGGGGCGTGATGCCATCTCAGGGGGGGCGCGCACTCCATCCTAAACTCTCACTACCATTTCCCACATCACAAGTCCTTGGGCGGGACAGGGGGTTCATCTGTCACGGAGGGTTGTGAGGGCGGGGCCCGTCCCTTCCGTGATGTCAGGGGTGTCCCCGGTGACATCACGGAAGGGGCGGGCCCTGCCTTTGCAGTCACGAGGGGGGAGCTGTCTGGGCCCCTGTAGCCGCCGCCATCGGGATCCACGTGGGATCCATGTATCCATGTATATGCCGCAATCAACCCCCAGAGCAGCGCCATCGGGGGCTCTGGGGGCTTCACTTTTAAAACATTGCCTCGAGCCCCCTGGCCGCCCAAAGCCATCCCGTAATGCCCTGGATCCTGCATCAGCCCACGGAGCTCCGCAGCACTGCAGAGTGCTCCTGGGCTTTATTTTTCAAAGAACGGATCCTCGAGCCCCACACCCGAACCCACAGGAGCCCCCAGAGCCGCGCACAGGACATAGCGGACTCTGGGAGCCACCACAACTGCACAAAAACCCCAGAGCTCCGCATGAAGTGCAGCGGGCTCCGTGGGGGCTTCATTTTTAAAAATCGGGCCCTCGAACCCCAGCACGGCCTCACAAGCCCCCAGAGTACCACGCATGGAAACGGTCTCTGGGGGCATTTATTTTCATTAAAAAGGACCTCGAGCCACACAGCAGCACAAGTCCCGGAGCCCTTCACTTGGCCCGAGGGTTCTGGGACCTTTATCTTTTTTAATAATCGTGCCCCACACAACTGCAGCAACGATCCCCCCCAGAGCACCACGCAGGGAAGCGGTCTCTAGGTGCACTTTATTTTAATAAAAACGGGGCCTCAAGCCCCAACACCCCGGCCATCTTTATTTATGTGTTTGTTTTATAAAAAATACTGGGGCCTCAGGCCCCCCAAAGCTTTGTTCCTCCTGTAATGCACCGTTTGCTCCTCTTGTATTTGTTTGCTCACGATTGTTACTTTTGCCTCATGTAACACAGCATTTGCTTTTGTAATGTGTTCACTTGTAATGTTCTCTTGTATCAGTTCTGTTCTGTTCCTATTGCGAAGCGCTCTGACACCTTCGGGTAAAGTCCGCGCTATAGAAAAATGCATAAAAAAAATAAATGCTTCCTGTCTCACCATCCACACCGGCTGCTCTGAATCCCACACAGCCCCCTGTCTCTTCTCAGAGTCTCTCCACAATGCCTCCCTCCCTCCCCCTTGTCCTCAGACTGCCTCGCCCCCTTCATGACCCCCCTGCTTCCTTCCACCCGTGCTTCCTGCAGCTCCACAGAGCTTTGTTGGCATGGCTCGCCCCCACACGTGCCAGGGCTGTGTTGGGCACCCTGCTCCTTTCATGTGTGTGCCAGGCGAGGGCCTCCGTGCCCAGCATCAAAGCTCTATATGTCGGGCAGTGACAGCCCCCCTGCTGCCCCCTCGCCCCCACAGCACCATCTGTCTCCCCTTCTCTCCTTTCATCGCTGCCCCCTCTTCCACCCCCTCTCTCCAGCTCTTGTTGTCGGGCAGGAAGGACAGGGTGAATCTTACCAGGGGGGATATCACCCATCGGGTGGCAGGGCGTGCGCCCCCTCCTGTCCCTTCCTCACCTCTCCATTCAAAGTCTGATAAAGCGCACCGAAGCAGGGAGAGTCTGTGGGGAGGACCAGCACATGAACAGCCATGCACGCTCACAGGTGGGTCCTTCAGGCTGCACTTCCTGCATTCACTCACACTCTACCCGCAGGAAGGCGCTTGTAAGGGTGCTGCAGGAGTGCAGGGCACACAGATAGACACACGCACCCCACACCTCTACCCCCCTCTGGCGAAACCCCGGCCTGAGCTGAGCCGCCCAGGACAGTGCCCTCATCACGGTACACAGCCCTGAGATACTGTGGATAGCCACCCAGTACCGTACCCACATCATGGTATGAAGCAAGGGTACGACAGATGCCCAGTACAGTACCCACAACATGGTCCAGGGCCATTGGCTGCGGTGGACAGCCGCCCGGCACAGAACGTGTAAGAAAGTAGGATCTGCCTTCACGGTTACCCCACGATTTGCTGGTGTTAGTATACAAGTTACCATTCAACAAGCAATAACTGCTTTTAACCTCTTTTTTCTTGGCTAACCACAGGCAAATGTAACGAGTTCGGCCCCTGCAGAAACAGACATGAGTAGGGTGTTAAATGCTCTTTAAGATGAACACAATAACAGTCTGTAATCTAAATCAAACATTACCTTCAAATTATTTGAGGGTTCTTTCTGGCTAAAACAGGAATTAACAAATAAGGCTGGAGGAAAATGTTCATGGATTATGTCAAATTTAGATGATATTTTAGGAAGTGGGGGTTGAATTCACAGAAGTTCATCTTTGAGAAATGGGATTCTCAATCAATAAAACATTGGACGCCCTGACGTACATACTTGGTATGAGTAGCACTATAAAAGAAATCAAATACACATGAGGGACGGTCTATGCGAAGATGAGGGGCACCATTGGAGGGTGGTAGCAAGGCTGACTGGCTGCACCGGGTATCAGGCGTTTCCCAGGGAGGCTGGAAAGGTGGGGGCAGGTTTGTTACTGGGGGCTGGCACTGCAAAGTTCCTTGAATATCCAGCATTTTTTAGGCAACAATAAAAGTGGCATCGCTTATATTCAGGTGTGGTTCACCAGGGTCAGGTGACTCATGTACCTGCTGGAAGATTGAGTTTTGAGCTGTGCAATAAGCCTTTGTCATTTAACCACACCCGCTCACAAACCTGCAGTTAACTAAACACACTTATTGTGTTGGACATTATTTGCCGGATATGGCCCAGGATATGAGGGTGGCGGTCCATTATGTGGTGTACGAGATTCCAGAAATTTGTCAGGTGGTGGGGGGGCACGACATGTACAAAAAATCAGCTGGGGGGGCTCAAGCTACAAAAGTTTGAAGACCTCTGGCCTAGAGGTAGAGGTCGTGGTCAGAGCGCGCGTTCTTTGCCTCCACAGAATTCTATGAATAGTTTTGATCAGCAGAATGGTGCGTCTGGTAGGACAGCTCAGTACTATACGGACGATTACTACGTCGAAGGTGAGGAAGTGGATGGTAATGATTGCTAGGACAGCCATAGACAAAGAGAGGGAGTTGTTTCAGTTCCAGTAGATCAGAGTGGACCTTATGTTGAAGTGATTGCATCAGGTGTGTCAGAGCCTTTTCTGTTGGATACTGGTGCTGCGAAGAGTTCTATTATGCACTCTAAACTCCCTGGCGCACCTTTGTCTGGCTTCGAGAATGTTTCAGTAGGTTTTTCTGGCGCCCCGGTTACGAATCCGATTTCTACTCCGTTGCCTCTTTCTGTTGGTCCTCGTAGATTCGAAGCACCCTTCATTTTGACGACCGGTTGTGGTGAGAACTTGTTGGGATTGGACTTGCTAAAGAGATTGTATGCAACGCTATATTGTTCTCCGTCAGGAGTACATCTTACATTGGGCGAGAGAGTGATCTCTCCGTTGTACATATCTAAAGATCGACTTCCACCTGAATTGTCCTCCCTCCCTGATTCTGTTTGGGCTACTGGTCCGAACGATGTAGGCCTCTTGGGGATTCCGCCATATGTTGTGACGTTGAAAGAGAATGCTAGGTTACCGCGCATTCCGCAGTATCGTATCTCGAGTGATGGTGAGCGAGCACTTTTGGCGATCATCTATGATCTGATTGAAAATGGTGTGATCGAGGAAACGAGAGGTAATGTGTGCAATAGTCCGGTTTTGCCTGTTCTGAAGAGAACTGATTCTTCACAGCCTCCTGTATATAGGTTTGTGATCGATCTTCGCGAGGTGAATAAGATCGTTGTTCCGCAATTTCCTGTTGTACCTGATATCACCGCTTTGTTAACTTTGATCCCGGCTACAGCCACGTGGTTTTCGGTGATTGACTTGAAGAATGCTTTATTCAGCATCCCGATTGCCGTGGAGGGTAGATATATTTTTGGATTCTCTTTAGGAGGACAAATTTACTGCTTCAAGCGCGCTCCTCAAGGCTATTGCGAGAGTCCATCGATCTATAGCCAAGCTTTAAAGACGCAACTTGATTTGTTGGTTTTACCTGATGGTGCTGCTCTTATTCAATATGTTGACGACTTGTTAGTTGCTGCTAACAATGAAGAGATTTGTAGAAAGGCTACTTTGTCGTTGCTATGCTATCTGTCTGATTTTCATCACAAGATTTCTCTTTCGAAGTTGCAATATTGTCGATAAGAAGTAACCTATTTAGGTCACCTCTTATTGAAGGAGAGAAGGAAACTGACCCCAGAAAGAATTCAAGCCATTGCGAAAATGAGTGTCCCTACGACACAGAGAGAAGTACGTGCGTTTTTGGGTATTACGTCGTACTGTAGACAGTGGATCCCTAATTTCTCTTTGTTAGCGAAGCCTTTGATAGCTCTTACTGTTAAGGATACTCCAAATCCTAGTCCTTGGACTGACGAATGTCAGAAGAGCTTTTCAGAATTACGCAATGCGACGTGTTCGGCTCCTGTGTTGGGTACACCCGACTACAGTAAGCCTTTCACATTGTATGTCCACGAGAGAGAGGGATGTGCATTGTCAGTGTTGACTCAACAGTTTGGCGATAAGCAGCGTCCATGTGCTTATTTTTCGTCGACCTTGGATCCGGTAGCAAGAGCGTTGCCGAGTTGTTTGAGAGCTACAGCAGCAGCGGCTGTTTCTATTCGACAGTCTGCTGGTTTGGTTATGGACAATACACTGATTGTGATGGTTCCACATGCAGTGGACACCTTGTTGAATCGCACCAAGACACAGCACTTAACTAGTGCTCGGTTGTCGGGTTACGAATTGACCTTGTTAGCGAGTCATGTGCACTTTAAGAGATGCAACACGTTGAATCCAGCCACGTTGTTGCCGATTTCAGCTGAGACAGATAATATTGAAGACCAGCATGATTGTTTCCTTAGAACTGAGGAAGAAACAAAAGGGAGGATAGGCCTTAGGGATACTCCTCTTCCAGAGTGTGATGGTACTTTGTGGGTTGATGGTTCATGCTTCAAGCTGCCAAATGGTGATACGACTGCGGCATATGCTGTTACGACTTTGCATACGATTGTTGAAGCTGCACGTATCCCACACAATTCAGCGCAAGCAGCAGAGTTGATTGCATTAACGAAAGCATGTGTGTTGGCGAAAGGAAAACGCGTGAATGTGTACACTGACAGTCAGTATGCGTTTGGTGTTGCTCATAGTTTTGGACGTTTGTGGCAAGAGCGTGGGTTCCTGACTTCGCATGGGACGAAAATACAGCATGGCCAGTTGGTGAATGAACTCCTTGAATCACTTACTTTGTCATTGCAGGTAGCGATTGTGAAATGCAGTGCGCATAAGAAAGTTACGGATGATGTTGTCGTGGTAATACGTTTGCAGATGAGGTCGCAAAAGAATCTGTGAGAAATGTGATGAGCCGAATGTATGTTGCAGGTCCGGCGAGATGGGTTCCAGATAGAAGTATGTGTGAAGATACGATTGAGAGTGTGAAATCCATCCAAGCTGAAGCTACAGAGAAAGTGTTGAATGAATGGAGAGAGAGAGTAAGGGTAAACTGGATTTGAATGGTTGTTGGACCAATTTGTCTGAGCATCAAAGATGGTTGTTACCCGATGCATATGTGCTTCCAGTTGTTACAATGGCTCATGGGATGGCACATATCAGCATGAAAGGGATTTGCAAGTTGTTGGCTCCGGTTTGGCAGAATGCAGGAATTCCCAAATGTGCAGAGAATCTGGTTAAGAACTGTATGGTGTGTTTGATGTACAATCTTGGTAAGAGAACTCCAACCCCGGCTGGTCATTTTGCTCCTCCAACGTATCCGTTCGATGCTTTGCAGCTAGATTTCATCCACATGGAGAGTTGCAACAACCTGAAATATGTGTTAGTGGTTGTTTGCTCTTTTTCTAGATAGGTGGAAGCTTACCCTTTGAAGGACAATACTGCCTTGTCCACAGCGAAAGCCCTTATCAAAGAGTTTTTCCCTAGGTTTGGTTTGCCGAGAATGATCTGGAGTGACAATGGGAGTGAATTTGTGGGTCAAGTGATGAAGAGAGTATGTGAGGGATTAGGTATCCGGCAGAAGTTTCACGCTGCAAATCACCCCCAATCAGCTGGTTTAGTTGAGTGCTATAATGGCACTTTGAAATTAAAATTAGCCAAAATTCAAGCGAGCTCTGGTTTGCAATGGCCAGATGCTTTGCCCTTAGCCCTTCTGTCCACGAGAATGACTGTGCATTCGCGAATGGGTTTGAGTCCGTATGAGGTCGTGTTTGGCCGCCGGGGGAATATTTGGGGCGTGCCAAGACCGACGAAGTTTAGTGAGATTGAACATCCTGTGTTACTTGATTATTTGTACAAATTGACGGCTAAACTGCGTGTCTTACACCAACAGGTTCATGACAGTTTACCACAGGCTTCTGAAGATCCAGGTCACGCCATTGAACCCGGTGCATGGGTATTTGTAAAGAATTTTCAGCGGAGCAAGAACGAGCAGCCCCGCAGGACAGGACCACACTTGGTTTTACTATCTACACGTTCCGCAGTTCGAGTGCACTGCAAGAAAAACTGGATCCACGGCGTACAATGCAAAGGGCTCCATTGCCCTTACCGTACGACCGGTGGGTCCAGATGGGACTTCCAGACTCTGAGACTGAGACCGTGCCTCGTTTTCTGCCATTCAGCGATGCCCGTTTGATTGGAACGAACACTGAGAAAGAAAGTGACGATCTTCTTCAAGAAGCTCTGCCTCCTTTGAACCGTTTGAACACTGTTGAACCTGATTTGCTTTTCCGAGAACAGACATTGCCTGGCAAAGACCGTTATAATTTGCGACCGAGAGTCGTGGGACTAATAAAATAAATCGAAGTTTTTTTATGATTTTTCTGTTTGCAGGTTAACTCTCCTCCGAGGAACTATTGATTTTTGTTTTTCGAACTGCCATCCGGGTTCAGCTGTAGGGTCGCTGTCGAAAAGTCTTTGGAGTGCAAGCCTGAGACAATAGGTCAACGGTTCTGGTTGGCCTAAGGGAGTTGCCCTGGGCTGACAGAGGCATTCCTTAGCATAGAACACCCTACCACCGCGAGCAGCATACTTAGTGAGGATGGAGTTCTTCGAGTTGGAGAGACCTGTTGAGACAATAAGCTTTAAGAGCAAGATATACAAACTAATGACACGAAAAAGATTTTTAATACTGTGTTTATTTATGCTACTGAGTTTAATGATATTTTAAATTGGTTATGTGACATTTTCTTTTAAATTGACGTTTATGCCCACTGTGCAACCTCCACCTACTATTTCTTCTCATTCTTTTCACCCTCTGCCCGAACATGAAGTAGTTAGAAGATTGGAATTTGCCAATAATTCCTTTATTCAACTTTTGCACCAACACCAGCTAGTTATGAACACTGCAAATTGTTGGATTTGTGGCCTAATGCCCCATACGACGGGTAAAGGTATTCTGTACTTGGTTTTGCCTTTCAGCCTTAATGGTTCTATTTGGGCATATAGAACGATGTTCATTTATGCTCATAGTGTCTATCCCCAATGTTCACCGAAAGATAATCCGAAGAATAGTGCTTTGGCTAGAGGTATAGTCGGCATGGTTAAAGGGACTAATGCGGTTGAAACTATTCCGAAAGATGAGAAACAACCATATAGTGGTTGGGACGTTACTGGATATGGAGTTAGTCTGAGTGTTAACCAGCGAGCGAAAAGTTCTCCACCGATTTGGATAGTGCCCCATCAGGGTCGCTTTTGTCTGCAGGGTAATGGCAAGAATCCAAAAGCTCAGTTAGGGAAGAGTGTCTGTACTGAGACTTATGTATTTCCGTCTCAGACTTCCCCAGCGTTTCTAGCAGCTAAGGGTACCTATTTCATCTGCTATGACAAAGCGTATACATGGTTGCCCCCTGACTTTTCGGGCACATGTTTCGTTTCTTTCCTGTTGCCTCCCACTTTTACAGCTGCGGCAGATTACCATAAGACGAGAGTTGCTAGAGGTGTCTTCAGTAAGGAAGATACCGCAGGGCAAGAGTTGGGAGATTTCTTTAAGGGTTTTCTGCCGTTCTGGGGACCGATGGCTAACAGCAGGAACATTCGCCAGTTGACGAGAGTGGTTGAGTCCACCATAGTCGAAACTGCTGGTGCCCTTAGTAACTTGACTGCTGAGCTTCAGTCGGATCGACTTATGACACTTCAGAATAGTGTTGCTCTTGATGTCATACTAGCAGACCGAGGTGGAGTGTGTAAACTGATTCAATCGAGCTGCTGCGTTTTCATTCCAGACAACGCTCCGTCAGTCTTCCAGGCCATTTCCAGACTATATAAGATCTCCGATTCTGTACATATAGACAAAGGAGATTGGTCGTTGATGGGATGGTTTTGGGGATTGATATCCACTTGGGGATGGAAGATTTTGATGGTCATTGGAATGATCTTAGCTATCCTTTTCCTGTTCTCTCTCTGTGTACAGTGTGCTCCTGCTATTTGTGGCCTCTGTGCTACTTCGTGCGCAAGGAGACGTGTCCAGAGAGAGGTACTAAGTACTAGGATGATGTTACAGCAACATATCGATGATCTGATGAAAATAGACCTAGATGGAGAAGTGTGGCTCACTGGTTAGAGCAGGCAGACCCTGAAGCAGAGGTCAGACCCGGGACCAGGGTTCAATTCCCGACGCGGCAGGGTCTTGAGCTCAAAATGTCCACGGACTCGATAATTCTCGCTTCGGTGCCTGACCTAATCATGGGTGCACACTCTGCAACTCTGGGCATTAAGCTTGCTTAATCTCTGCAACGGCCCCCCACGGCGGGATGCCTGGCTTTCACCTTGGGGATGCCCTGTAGGGGCTATCTCACAGGGAAAAGCCAGGACGGGTTCCCAAGGCAAGCGATTAGAGACCCCTGGGTGATAAGCGCTATATAAATCCAATATACAATACAATAAAATTCAGACTGACATGGGTTTGGGTTTGTTGCCTATGTAAGGTCAAAAGGAGGGTCTGTAGTTCCGTAGTTTGAGGGTCTGTGGTTCAGTGGTTCCGAACCCGTTCAATGAAGGTTGTCGGAAATAGACGATTTTGGTGTCAGCAGACCGCAAATCACGAGTGCGGTGTGTACGAGTGTTTTCGTATTAATCGATCAATGAGAACACTATGTATTCAGGGATTTCGTTTGAACCCTCGGGTTCCATTTTGTGTACGGCAGCCATTTTGTGTGGTTGCCCTCACATAGGCCGATGACTACGGCCGAGCGAGTCCTTGGGACACGTTCACCTTAGCTGACTCCTGAATGACCTGGCCGAACTGACTCCCTTGCCCGAGGCTGACCTCGCTGAGCCAGTTCCTTGTTAAGCAGCTGGTCAGATAAAGATCAAAGAGCAGGACATTGCTGAGTTTACAGTACACTGCACCCACCCCTCTATCTTGCTTCTCATCTGTTTCTGCTCCTTCCTTTATGACATAATCACTGATTTGGGTTGAGGTTTTATGATGGGTTTGTCCGGCCTGATCGAACAGGATATTGGAATGTGCTTGGTCATTTCTGGTGGGCTGGACAACGGAAAGTGGGATTGTCGTCATGCGCTACTTTTGAAATGTCACACTGTGATTGGTTAGTTTGTATGTAATCGATGCTAGCCTGGAATGTGATTTTTGGCATAAAAGACCATGCTTCGCTCATTGAATTTGTGCAGTCTCTAGCGAACCACCTGTGTTGTGCTTCGTAGACCTCTGTTCCTGGTTGCAGCCAATAAACTTTGGTCTTTGACGTCATCAAGAAGTGTCCTGTGTCTCTGTTTGCCGAGGCAGGGGGATCCGAAGACATCAAACGTTTTCCCTGGCGCTGCTGGGTTCTAAAACCCGGTTCTTCACGGTGTGCGTTTGATTGTGTATTTGGACGATATTGTGCTCATAGCGCAGTGTCCCTAGACCTTGTCGCGTCAGTTGCGATCCGCGGTCTCTCTTCTGCAAAGCTTGGGCTTCATTACCAACGAGGCGAAATCCACTCTGGTTCAGGCCCAGAAGGTCGTGTTCCTAGGATTTGTGGTCGACTCAGTTGCATCCACGCTCAGCCTTCCGGCTCGGAAGATGGCGAAGTTCCGCCACAAGATCAGGAGGGCTCTAACTCAGCCCCGTCTGTCTCTGCGCCAGCTAGCTCGGATAGTGGGTCACTTGTCGGCCTCCATCCAGGTGATTTCTCCGGGCCCACTACATTACACGGCCGTCCAGCACCTCAAGCCCGCCATCTACGCAGGGGTCTCTCATACTCTCAAAAGGTTCCCCTTTCGGCCGAGGCCAGGGAGGAGCTTCAGTGGTGGCTTGTCAATATGGAAGCCTGGAATGGGCGGGCGATCTTCGGTTCCGCGCCCGATATTGTCATCGAGTCCGATGCCAGAATTCACTACAGGGGATGTGTAGTCTCCGCAGGAGCAGCAGCTCCACATCAACTGTCTGGAGCTATTAGCCGGCTCCTTCGCAATCAGATGCTGGACCAAGGACTCGGTCAAGTCGTGTGTCCTCCTCAAGATGGACAATATTTTGGCGGTCCGATTTGCCAACCATCTGGGGGATACCCGGTCTCGGGCCTTTCCGACCTAGCAACAAACTTCTGGCAGTACTGGCTGGATAACCATGTCTCAGTAACGGCGGAATACCTTCCGGGTCAGAACAACCGGGTCGCGGATTTCCACTCGAGTCACATGCAGGATGCGAGTCTCTGAAAGCTCCACCCCAGGGTGTTCGCGGATCTCCAACACTAGTGGGGCCCGTTCTCGGTGGACCTCTTTGCCTCCTGGCTGGATTTCCAGATTCCTCGGTTCTTCAGCTGGAGGCCGAACCCTCTGGCGGCCGGCACGGATGCGTTCCTGCAGGACTGGAGGGGGGAAGCGTGTTATGCTTGCCCCCCGTTTGCCATGTTGACCAGGGTCTCAGCTCAGATACGCCACCAGAGGGCGGAGGTGGTACTGATTTCTCCGGTCGCAAAGGTCTCAAGCTTGGTTTCCGGTTCTACTGGAACTTTCGTGGGATTTTCCAATCCTACTCCCCCGCTTTCAGACTTCATTCTCAATCTGGACGGAGCTCCTCATCCGCTGATCGCTCAAGGGTCCCTTGCTCTGATGGTGTGGCGTATTACCGGGGACGATGGGCGGTCCCAGGCCTTTTGGGAGCAGCTGAGAGGTTCATGTCGAAGGCCTGGGCCGATAGTACGGTCAAAAGGTATCGCTCCTCCTCGAGACGATGGGTTCATTGGTGTATGCAAGGGTCTCTCGATCCCGTAGTAGCAGATGTAACTTTGATCCGGAACTTCTTGGCCACCTTGGCGGAAGACGGGTTGGCATATAGGACCGTTAATACGTTTCGGTCGGCCATCTCATTAAGCCACTCTCTGGAGGATGGTTCTCTGGTGGGTGAGCATCCTCTGGTCTGCCGCCTCCTTCGTGGAATTCGTCTCTTGTTACCTCCAGAGCCTCAGTATTCCCAGTTGTGGGATGTCAATGAGGTCTTGAATCTGTTCTTGTCGTGGCAGCCGAACCGTTACCTGTCCAAGAAGGAGCTTTTGGCTAAGTTGGCCATGCTTCTTTGCCTGATTTCTTGCCGGCGGGTTTCGGATGTCCGCGCTCTGGACATCACCGTCAGGATATTCTCTCCTTCCGGGGTCACCTTCACTATTCGGAGGCGGACAAAGTGCGGAACGACCTCTATTTCATATACAGCTTTTCCGGATTCTCCTAAACTCTGTGTCGTGTCTTGCCTTAAGGCTTACAAGGAGATGTTGAAGGAATTTTGTCCTCCTGGAGAGAGCCAATTGCTCATTGCCATAAAAAAGCCCCATAGGGTGGTCTCCTCCCCCACGATTGCCCGTTGGGTGCGGTGGGTGATGCAAGAGGCTGGGATCAATCTCTGGGCCTTCAGGACCCATTCCACTAGGGGGGAAATGGCCTCCAAGGTGTTTACCCTGGGAGCTCGTCTGGAAGACATTCTCAATGCGGCAGATTGGTCTTCGGACTCCACCTTCAAATGGTTCTATTTTAAACCTCTGCTGGATATGGCACATTTGGTGGTCAGTAAGCTTTAAATGAGCATAATCTTTGCCTCCGGTCTTGCCATAGAATGAAAAATTTCCTAGCTAACGTAACGGAAAGTTTCAATTCTATTAAGGACTCAGAGGCAAGGATTATCCCACCCAGGGTACCAGTTACTTGGTCACCTTCCCCACCCTCGTACTGGGGTAAGTAATTGGTTTTATGTTTTTTGCTGTTCTCTGGAGTTTGAATGCTATGTTCGATGTTTTCTCCTCTGCAAAGATAAACCTTAGCCACTGCTTTTGCTTATAATGTTCCTCTTTTCCGTAGGCGACTCTGGCAAACAAGAGTCATGAGGAGCTGGGACGGACTGGCCTGGTGTGACGAAACAGGAGGACTGGAGAGTAACAGAGGACTACATACTTCCAGGAGCCCTGTGATTGGTGCATTCAAGGAGGATTGTCTGTGCATGGACATTCTCTATTGTTCCTATATTCTATTCCCTATGGTTCATTGGAATAATGGTTTTTGTATCTGTTTATCTTTGAATGGCTGCTTTGAATAAAGTAAATAAAGATGAGCATAATCCTCGCCTCCGAGTCCTTAATAGAATTGAAACATTCCGTTACGTTAGCTAGGAAATTTTTCATTATTCCTTATTCAAAGGTTAGAAATTTGGACGCAATGTCATTCAAAGGGCCAGCAGATCTGGTCTATGCATTTCTTCCCATTCCAATGATCCCCAATGTACTACATAAGATCGGGGCGGACAGGGCTGTAATCCTTCTAATAGTTCTGGGCTGGAGGAGATGTCCCTAATATCCACTTTTGTTGGACGTGGCAATTCAGCCCCTTTGGGAGATCCCGATCCAGTCATACCCCCTATTCGGGTCTCCGCTTCCTCTTTTGATGTGTGAGAAATTACATCTCCAGGCTTGGCTCTTAAGAGGGTAAATCTTTTGGCTAAGGGATGCTAGAGGTCATAGAATGTATCTAGAATTCCAGACGCCTTTCTACCATGAAGTCCTATTCCAGGCATTGGAATTTCTTTATGAAATGATGCAAGGAGGGAGGATATGAAGCGGTATAGGTACAACCTATCAAGATTCTAGATTGTTTTGTCAGATGGATCCCACTACCCTTTGAGTCCAGTGGGCAGCACTTAAGGCCTTCTGGAGTCCTCATTTGGACCATCCAGATCTGTCTGCATCTAGACTTATGAAGAGGTTTTTTCCCTGAAGAAGGCTGTTGTATCCTCCATTTTGGGATCTTTCCTTAGTTTTGAGGGCTCTTCAGCTTCGACCTTTTGAGCCTTTGAAGAGAAGGGATATCAGGTTTTTAACTTTCAAGGTAGTCTTCTTGGTGGCTATCTCCTCACCTAAGAAAATAGGGACAGTGGGGTCATTTTTTGAAATGTGAACCCTTTTAAAGCATATTTCCAGACAAAATAATGTTGAGATTAGACCTGAAGTCGGGGCCGTTTTAGGGCAATGCAACCGGTGCTGTTGCAGTGGGTCCCGTGGTCAAGGGGGAGTCCTCTGCATGACAGGCTGCAGAAATCTTTGTGTGTGGCATTTTCTGGGGCTATTACAATGCCATTTGTTTATAGCATATTTTATTGAGATTTTCACAGTACCATTTGGGCAACAGCCCATATAATCCACTTGACAACAAAATGTAAAGGGGAAGGTAGCATGGGAGATATCAACGGTTACATTTTGACTACAAAAATATTTGTATATATATAATAACTGTACGCAGACTACCCCACACCACAGCAATGGCGAGCAAAAATCAATACCCACATTAGACTAACAAAAATAAATGATACATGGTACATTTTATTTATTTATTTATTTGTGCATTTTTATTAAGTGCGGACAATACCCGAAGGTGTCAGAGCACTGTACAATAGAGCCAGTAACATTACAAAAGAACCGTGGAACACAATAAAACATTCCAAAGAGAAACAGTAGTGCTGTACAATAGAGCCAGTTACGTTACAAAAGAACAGTGGAACAAAATAAAACATTACAAAGAAAAAAAGGAGACTAAAAATGAAGGTTACAAATTCCGATAAAGCACGCAGGAGAGAGGAATATACAGGAAAAAATACAAAAGTTTACAATGAGTAGCATTACATTTGGACCCACAAGCTATTCATGGGGCTGTTTCTATGATGGTTGTGAAGGAAGAGGGGGGAGATCGATGCCGCGGTATGCGGTCACCGAGACCATATATCTATGTTTTAAGGGACAACCCCTCGCTTGGAACACAGCCATCTCCGCACCCATACATGTATCAAGCTCCCGTCGCCATTTCCCAATCATTAGTAGTGAGGTACCCTTCCATAGCTGAGCTAGGTCCCGTTACAATGGCATGTTAATTTTCGTGGTTAATGCACTTGAGGGAAAGATATGCAATTTGTTTAGTCACAGTGCTGACTTGATATGGCAACATAGAGGGTAAATGTTCCTGCTGCAAAGAACAACGTTTGACATACAGATCACAGATTAGTATTGTATTTGATACCTCATTGGGTTATTGCATTTGTCACAAATATCCTTTTGTTACTTGGAGTTCAAAAGGGACGATCCTTACAAAACAGCAAATTGAAAGCCATAGGTTTACAACCATATTGTGTTTTTCTCAATGTTTCATAATTTTAAGCTTGCCAAAAAGAGTTCCTTTGGGTAGCAACACAATTTTATTACAATTACACCTCAATTTTTGTGTGCTTTTATGGGGCAGATTTACTAATACTTTGCCATAGGTGTTCATCACAAAAGAGAAGCAAACCTAGTGCAAAATGTTGTTTTGGGGCTTACTTTCAAGCGTAAACCCTGAATTGTGTTTCACAACAGTCCTAAATTAACACAAAGTAGCACTATGCGCTCCTTTACGTCAAGGAGGCATACCATGCATGGTACATGGATGTTCCCGTGCACTCACCCATGGATTTTGACGCTGGTCCCTATTTACTAACTTTGGTAGAAAGGGATTGGCATAAAAAAATTCACCTCCTTCAGGCAATCGTTCAAATATTTTTTACTTTGCATGTGTACTGCACCGTACAGTACAAAAACAAAGTGGAAAAATGCTAAACTTTGTTAAAGCATAGAATGTCCCGCTGGAAGGGTACCATTCTAGTATAAGACCTAAGCTTGATGTTATCCAAACACTGTGGTGAAAGGGTGTGTGCATTGTTGCAAGGCAGGTGTGCGCATTGTCGCAAGGCAGACTTAGGTATCCTAGCACTAGCGGAAAGCACAACAGCACCCTATTTCAGGAGATACGGTTCTGTTGTGCTCTGTCTGTTTCACGCAACGCAGTGCAGCAACTTTTGTTACTGTTCATCATAATCTGCCCTGCCATTTCTTCCGACCAAGCTCTCTTAACATCAAATACCTACTAGTATAGGTGACATGTAACTCCTAAACCTTGTAGTCATGATTCCCTCTGGTCCCCTGGCTTTTGGCTGTTCCCCAAGGACTTACAAAACCTGGCACCTTAAAACCTTGTCCTTGCGACAATTTCTCTGAGCAAGATACCTTACATTTTATCTTCTTTTGTGATTATTATGTTTTATTGCGTCAAAGGTTTATATTTCCATTACTCAGAGATCCTCATTTTACTCAAGTCAGGCCTACTTTGTTGTACCTCCAAATTTTATCCTCCCCTATGATCTGTTTTGGGGTTGCAAGTTTTTTAACCCCTTCGATGCTTGTGACGGAACCATTCCGTCATCAGTAACGGTTGGGCTGTGCTGATGACGGAATGGTTCCGTCACGACTACACCCATTTTCATAGGGGCCCAGCACAGGAGGAAAATATCGCCCGCAGCGATGCGGTTAACAGGAGCCATTAGGTGCAGGAAAAAGTTGTTATTTTAGCCATCAGTGGTTTTCGCTGTTTTTATTCCAGTGCCCATTCCACGTTAATATTTGTACTTATATGATACACTGTCTATTATAATTGAAATCAGCACTTTCACACTTTATATGACGCCTGCCGCCTCACTTATTAACTCGAACTCTGTCTCCTGATTGATGTTAAAAATTTCCTTTTGTTTTTAAAGGTTTTTAAGTTTTGTCGATGAAATGTATTTCTGCTAATATGTTCACTTTTATGGCATTAAATTGTCGAATAAAGTATCTTTGAACTGAACTGCTTCCCTTAAGTAATATTTCCTATACATTGCTTTACACATTTATATGACCCATTGTCTCTGTATAATATTTTTGTGATGTAAAGCGCTCTGATAGTCTACTTTGGGATGACTAGCGCTATAAAATAAAGGAGGGTCTAAGGAGAGATTAAAGGCACCATTGGAGGGTGGTAGAGACAAAATCCATGAAGATGAAGGTCATGTGGGGGGCGGCAATAAAGACTGTGGCACCATACTCCACGAATGCTAAAGCCTGAAGTTCTATCTGTTTTCTTCCCGAACCCTCAATCAGAGGTGGAGGCTGTCTTTCATTAATAGATGTAAATAGAGCTGATAAACTCTTTCAACAGAATATGGAGGTTTTCTGAAAGTTAGATATGCTATTTGTTCTTTTGATCCAGCAGGGACTGGACTTAAGCCACCCAATTCTACTTTGAGCGGCCTATGACGCTCAAAGTGTGGAGTTGGGTAGCCATTTTTGGGGAAGGTCAACAAGGAACTTGCCTACCACATGGGCATCTTTTAAGTGGGTATCTATAGAATAAATCTGCAATGCAGCCACATAGTTATCATTTCACATGTTTTTGAATCACTATAGGCCAGTGCTGGCAGGCATCACTTCTAAGGCGTTTGCGTCTACTGTATTGAATGCAACTGGTAACCTATTATATGTGAGTTTAACTTATGACATTGTGAAATAATTCAGACTGGTAATGATTAAAGGCTTTATTTTTGCATGGCATGTACAGCTCACAAGTTTGTTTACATCTGTATATGATCATGAAGCGGATTTATGTGCTGGTATCGGCTCATCTAATGACTACTATGGCGAGTAAGACTGGTGAGGAGGTAAGACCTGGTTTACTTCTGGGGAATCTTCATTAATCCTAGACTTTCTTGCCACAGTCAAGTTTCCCATTCCTCCCTTCCCTTTCTAAGTCTGCTTCAGTTGATTTTGGATGTGAGGAACGGGACAGGAAGGGGAAAAGGTTGGACTTCCTTCTTGAATAATAATTCATGGAAAGAGGAAGTCGGCCATCTTGGGGTGGGATGGAAACAACTACAATGTTTTTTTTTCTTTTAAGGGTGTCTGTGAGAAGCTATTGCTCATCTAGTGACTACTATGGTGAGGAAGACGTGGGATCATAGTAATCAAGATCGGCGGTAAGTATCCAGAGCAGTATTGCTTAAAACTAAGCGTAAACAAGGAAAGCTAACAATGTTGTTCGAAAAAGAAAGTAGGGATGGTAAACAAACCAACACAAAAAAGAAAACAAAAAGGACAAACCATTCCCATTTTTTTTTATAAAACATGTACACATTGGACATATATAAGCGATGATCAAATAGTTAAGCTGCGTTAAGCGCACAGCACTTCCCTGATCAATAAACAGCGTAATCATCACATGACATTATCTTGAAGCAACACCAATTCAAATAAAATCTCCCTCATTCCAACTCATAGGGCGAATGTCTATGTTGCAAAAGTCATAATTTCACGGTCCTGGCCTTGGGCGGATCCCGGCTCGGCTCAAGAAAAGTACACCTGTACTGGCACCAATCCGACCATATTTTGTGATGCTTCTCTGGGTTTGATCTGCCTTATTTATGGGTCTCTCCAGACTCATGCAACGGTCCATCCCCCCTTTCACTTCCCCCATATTCTTGAAATGTAAGCACAACTGTTAAATATTTGAACTTATGTCTTCATACAGATGCTGAGTTTCACTTTTATAATTTTTCACATTGTGAGATAAAATCCTATCAGCCAGCCATTTATTTAAATGTTTTTAGACACAAGCTTGTGACAGAAGCAGCGTCATAGCACTTTTAGAGCACACAGAAGACCCTCTGTGCAAGATCCTTGCCTGAACCCGCCGCCTGACATTACCAAATTGTTATTGTGGTGGTCTCTTGACACTCCTTGGGACCCTGCTCCTTGAGAAGGGAGGGTAGTCCTAAGAGCTTTGAAGAAGGACAGAACAGTTTCTTTGAATTGCTTTCTTTTCTTTTTTTGTAACAAAGCTAGGTTGGAGCAGTTCTCGATATCTTAAGATCGAAAGATCTAGAGATCAGGGGCTTCTCATTCAGAGTAACGTGGGGGTGTTGACCCCCCAACTTTGAGTCATTAGATCCCAGACAGTAACATTACTCACATATTTTCTTTTGAAATACTCCCCCCCCCCCATTGTGCAATTAATGTTACTTCCTTTAGGGGAGGGGCCTCGAAGCTCTCTCTCCAAGCCAAGCAGTTGGGAGGTGTCTGCTATTGCTATGACGTCATGCGCGATGGGGTGGAATAGGAGGACCAGCTGAGGCTGTGTTGAGTGAACTAAGCGTGTCAGATTGACCAGTGTTTTGGCTCTGGCCAGCCTGACATGCGCACTTTAGGCTTTCACAATGAATGCTACCAAGCAGCTCAAGGAAAAGAGACGCAGCCCCATTGATCTTCAACATGCGCTGTGTTTGCTGCGGTTTATTATAAGCAGCATAAGGGCAGTGCTTGGACTGCCTGGGATGTGATTGCCCAAAATGCACATCTTAAGAGTCAGGCAACATGCGAGGTGGGAGGATTTCATCTCGGGGGAGTTTACTGGACAAGGGTTTGTAGCTGAACATGTGCCAAGGTATTGGTAAGGATATGTCAGTAATCTGTAGAATTGGATTGATTCTGCAGGGGTGATCAGGGCACATCGTGCTTATATATACATGAAGCAAAATACATGACAGTTATGAGCAGATGTACCTTTTATGCACCTCACCCCTTTCCAAGGTTACCAGCCGCCACTGCCAGAGATGTTCATCCGACCTCCCAGCATGCTTCTAGCGGTTGTAGCTCATTTGTATAATCAGATGTGCCCTGCTGTTCATAGGACCACTATGGGCTTGCAAGGTGACAAAACGGTCTCTTTAAGGCACAGGCTGGGTGGTTGATTTTGTAGGTTTGTAGTTCTATGTTCTTTTTCATTGAATTACTGGCATGGTCAATGTTACACTAACCAGGGCTCGAAAACACCAGGGTGCTTGGGAAGTTCACTGCGATATGGATACTGGAGAGAAGTTGAATCCTTCTCAGTTACATTAGATAAAAGTTTGTATTTTTAATTACTGTGGGGATTTGACGATTAAAGGACAGTTTCATACCAAATTCCTATTTTTTTTTTACTCCGATATCCCAACTAAGTCGATCAGTACCAGCAGACGAGGTACTTATGTTTATTACTTCCAGACAAAGCTCTTTCACACATGAGGATTAATTATATTTGATTTATATGGATCTCACCACTTCGGCTTTGTAGCACTTCCAATGCACCGTTTGTAGCAGTGCTTAGTTTGTAAAAAAAACATTAAGTCCAGGTCCCTCGTCAGGAGGCCACTTCCGCTTGCACCACCCATTGCTGCTGTCAGTTCTGCCAATTACAGTAAACAAACTCCTAACATCACACTCCTTACAAGTGTGACAATTCTGACTATTTCAGGCCCTTAAACCAGTGCTTAATTTGAGCCAGTGTTTGCAGGTGCTCTGCACCAGCACTTAATTCTCAACACAAGCACATATGACACTCTACCATATGGTGGCGCAGTTTGTCTATGTTTGAAGTTGGCATATCAGCAGGGTGTTTAACAATTAAAAATACATCATAATAAATAATACCAGCACGTCCAGGCCATTCTAACAGCTTTGGGTGGCCAGATATAGTCCAAATTGGTACACTCGTAGAAGTGTGCTGATTAATGGTTGCGTTGGTACTGGCATTTCTCAGTGCTGGCATGGGTGGTGAAAGCTGCGGTGGTGGCCAGATAAATACTGTGGGCCCAAAAGCACTTACTTATTTTTTTTTGTTTGTTACAAATTAAGCACTTTTAGGCGATACATGACAGCTGCAAGTTTGGAATACAGTACTGCGTGTGCAAAAACCCATCCAGTGTAAAGCTTCAGGCCTTTAGCTGAAGATAATTCTGCGCATTGCCAGTTTCAGGCGGGAAGATTTTAGCCCAGCAGAATTGCAGAAACGATGATGGATGCTGAGTTCCAGACCGATATGAACTGAGCGTGGGTGGAATATTTTGTTCACTACAGAATACCCAGAATCCGGCTATTCCACTTTCTCTATAAAAATATTATTGTTCTCCCCTGATGACACGCTGCCACTCCCCGCTTCTGCTCATGCGCAGAAACCGAATCTTCCTGATCCCGCACGTGCGCACGAGCGAATAGTGGTGTCTTGCATCTGAGGAGTCAATTACTCCTGCTGCTGTTCCAGTCTCGCTCACGGAATATAAGGTTTTTCTAAACCGTGCCCAGAACTCGCAGAGAGGACGAAATTTACAATGGTTTGTTACATGATATATTGTACATTTAAATGTAAATATTCGGCAGTTAATCAGAATATTAATTGGAATAGCGTAGCCCCACGTTTACGATGTTACAATTGCAATAAAATAACAAAATGAATCGTGTCTCCGCCTTTCAACATTTGGTGTTATTAGTCAAGGGAATGTTATTCATTTCGTCAATATCAGACGGACGAAAGACCCTGCAAATCTGTGCAGTGGGTACCGAACCCACAGAGCGATATCGCCACTACTACCAAAAGAGCCTCATCCAATATATAAAACAAGTTCTCTTTATGTACCATTTTTCATACTGGTTTGTTCCTTCACTTTTTGGTCCATTGCTTTGGCAAACCGTATTTTTCATCTTTCGTACTCGATGCTTTGGAGATTATATTCCATTTCCAGATATATTAATAGTTAACATTACTAATACATTTTGCATTGTATAATAGTATGTGATACTCTATTGCGCCTATTCGCGACCGTTCGCTTGTGCTAGGACAGTCTTTGCAGCGTTGGCCCAGAGCGCCCTCTACTGCGCACACAGTGCATAGCAGCAACAAAACTTCATGCTATATCAATCGCGTTCATGTTCTCTGTCTCAGCGGAAATATACAGTGGAGCGAGTTCCCGGGGCCGAGTATAGTTGTGTGAAGGAGGACGGCACGTGCCTAGGGAAAGAAAGATGATGGCATAAGCAGAATAACTGTTACTTTGCACCAAGAAGCCCCCAGTGCTAAAAGTGCACGTAAAACACATTATGTTATGTCGTGTTATCTGGTTTAGCTTTCTCACTATGTTCGTCTTCCTTCCACTGTAGAAACAATTTGCTTGCGGAGCCTTTTTTTCACAACACGTTATTTTCAGTCCTGATAGTGCAGTAAGAGGAAGTGCAAAAAAAACAAACAAACACTACATATCCCAAGATTCATCGCGGTCGATGAAAGCCTTGGGCTCGAAGCAAGGCGCCCTGGTGACATGGAGCCCATTCTGTGTAATACCGTTAGTGTCCCAGAGCCTGAAGTACATTGCACGTCTCCCATTAAGTGCACATTTTATTGGATGGCTCTCCAATGGTTGACGTAGTTGCACAGTCACGACTTAGACTTCGGCTGCCATAGGCTACAATGTGTCTCTGAGTATTTGGAAGTCCATTGTGTTGAGCTTGCGTCTACAACAATCTCAGTATGTAACTTTGGATCAAAGTAAGCCATTTCAGTTGCATTTTCAATTGAATGATTGATTTTCTTGAAACTTCGATCACATTCGGAGGACCAGTAGAAAGGAACGTTCTGCTTCGTCAACTCTCTTGATGGGGCACTCACTGTGGCAAAATCACAAATGTATCTGGAGCAATAGCTGGCAATGACTAAGAAGGATCGCAGCATGGTTACATCTTGTGTGGACAGGTAGATGACAAAGCTTGTATTTTTTCAGAGTCAGGAGTCATCCCCCCTTAGAGAAAATATGCCCAAAGTATTTGAGTTTGGTTTTGTGAAACTCACACTTTTCTGGATTTAACATGAGGCCTGCATCTGTAAGCAAATGACACACTTGCGTAAGAGCTTTGTCAAGTTCCTTTCGTGTGACCCCAAACACAAATATATCATTGTAGTTAAAAGCATGTGTGACAGGTTGAATTACTCAGCAAATGACATCCTGGAAGGTTTCTGCAGCCAAAGACACACCAAAACGGAGTCTTTTGTATCTGAACAAACCAACACGATTTGAATAGGTAGTAACATTACTACAGTACTCTTCCAGCTCAAGTTGATGGTATCCTTTGCTCAATTCGAGACGGGAGAAGCCTTTGGAGTCATTCAGCTGTGTAATCATGTCTGCTGTGTGTGGACCTGGAAGTCTTCCTCTCTCGATGCCTTGTTGGCCAGGCGCATATCAACACAAATGGGCACTGCACCTCCACTGTCCTTTTTTGTCACTACCACTATGCGCGAAACCCATGGCATCGGACCAGTAGAGCGCTCGATGATGTCATGCTATAATAATGTTATCAGTTTTTTTTGAACGACCTCCTGTAAATGGAAAGCAATCCGATGGTGTCGCTGAGCAACAGGACACATGTCCTCAATAATGTGAAGTTGCACCTTCATTGTCTTGAGTTTCTCTAGTCCATGAAATAATGACAGGAATTGACTCACTATTTCAGAATATGCATTGAGGTTGTAGTTGATAGATATCAACCCATGTCAGCAGCAGTGCTGAAACTGAATAGACATGCACTCGACGAAGTACCTTGCAGAACATGAATTGGTGCTTCTACTGTCTATTTCTTATGCCTCATGGTCGCTACAAATTACCCTTGACTTTGCAATGGCGTAGAAGCTGCCCTCGTGTACACCTTTGTTTTTGATAGTGTTGGATATGGTACTAGAGACAGTTTGCTGTATTTTTATGCAACAAACTAATGATGGATGGAATGCTGACAATGCAAACATTCTCCCCCAGTCAAATGATCTGGGTTAAATCCATAGTTCTTTTGCCCACTACGCCACCCAAGTTTGGACCCAACCATATGCAAATCAGTCTTGACCCTGTGCCTCATGGGAACAGTCCAGACCGAACTGCCAGGCCAGGTCCTCCCTGGACCGGAAACAAGCCTCCTGGGACCGGTTTCAGGGTATGTCACCCTTCTTCTCCCACTATGTGTTTTTTTCCAACCTTTCATTATCCTAGGGTTTCTAAAAAGGGTTTGTTGGGGCAGAAGTACATTCCTATTAGTAAAGCCAACCCCCACCACTGTGTTACATTTTAAATCCTGAGCTTGTGCTTCTCCATACAAGCTCTCTTAAAATATAACACCTATTAGTATGGATGACATGTGACTCCTGCACCTTGCAGTCCTCATTGTCTTATGTAACATTTCCTATACACTGATTCACACAAGTATGATTCATTGTCTCTGTGTACTGTTTCTGATGTAAAGTTCCCCGATACCCTATATAGGTATGAACAGCCCTGTAAAAGAAATGGAATACATGTGAGCGAGGGGCTATGGAGAGATGAGGGGAAACGTTGGAAGGTGGTAGTGAGAGAATCCGTGGAAAAGGTCACTGGAGGGCACTAACAAAGATTGTCACACTGGGCGACACTAGCACTAAAGCCAAGCCGGCCCGAAGCTGGCATTTCAGGACAAACATTTTTTTCATGAAACTCAGAATCTTTTTCTAAATGAATGAATGAATTAAATAGTTTGATAGAGTGCGCAATACCCGAAGGTGTCTTTGCGCTATACGGATCAAACCAGGACATTTTCTGCCTGGGGACACACCATTGGTGCATCTCTATGGCCTAGTGAGAGAACAGCCAGATCTTCAATTGTTTTCTGAATTGCTGCAAGATGGATTGCGAGCGTAAGGCAAGAGGCAAGGAGTTCCATAGTTTCCTCCCATAGTACCAGAGCATTCTTCCTCCCCATTTTATTTTCTTAATTCTTGGGATAGTGATCATTTGCACAGAACTCAACCTAAGGTTCCTACTAGGAGTGTACCAGGAGAGATGATTTTGGAAAATGTTCGGAAAAACTTTACATAGGACCTTATGGATCATTCACAGAGCCTTAAATGAGATCCTTTTTTCCACTGACAACCAGTGGAGGCCGCACATTAGATGAGAGATTGGTTCAAAGTTGGGGACTTTCAGCAACATTCTTGCCGCTCCATTCTGCAAGGACTGGAGTTTTTTGATGAAGTATTTAGGGGCGCCTAAGTATAGAGCGTTGCAGTAGTCCATCTTTAAGAAGATGAGCGCCATCACCACCGTCTTCCGTAAATTAAACAGAAAGATTTTCCTAAGAACTCTCAGCATGAAAAAGCGTGCTGAGGTCACAGTGTTGATTTGTTCTGATAAGCATAGTTTGGTGTCAAAAATGACTCCCAGATTTTTTGCCTTTTGCACTGGCCTTGGTAGAGTGCCCAAATCCGAGGACCGTAGTGATGCATCCCAAAAGTTGGACTCCTTGCCAAAAAGCAAAACCTCCATTTTATCTGACTTCAGCTTGAGCCAGTTTCTCTGCATCCAGTCTGCATCTTCTGAAATTACTTGCATCTTTTTCCACTTCCGATAAGATTGATACCACTATTTGTGTATCATCAGCGTAAGAGAACACAGCCAGGCCAAACTGTGGATGAGATTAACAAGAGTGGTGACATACACATTAAACAAGGTAGGGCTGAGAGCAGACCCATCGGCACCCCACAAGGGAGAGAGAAGGGTCAAGAGCTTGCATCTCCCACCTCTACCCAGTGGTCTATCATTGAGAAATGAGCTCAGCAATGATAGAGCAGTGTTCCTGAACCCAAGAGACTGAAAACGTTTAATGAGAAGTGCATGATGAACCGTATCAATGGCGGCAGAGAGATCCAGTAAAATTATTTCAGCTCTGCCACCCTGGTCCACTACTCCCTTTACTTCCTCTGATGCTGCCACCAGCGCCGATTCGGTACAGTGGTTTGCCCTAAAACCGTATTGCGAACAGTCAAGCAACTGGTTGGTATCCAAACAGGATAGGATTTCTTCATTCATCGGTTGTCTAAAATCTTGGCAGGGAACCGAAGACAAGAAATGGGTCTGTAACTTTCCACCTGCCTCGGGTCCAGGGAGGGTTTTTTCACCAAAGGAAGGATTGAGGGTCTTTTCCAAATAGTTGGGTATTGTCCAGAATGAAGTATCCCATTTAATAGAATAAAAAGTGGTCCGGCCACCGTACTGGCCACATGATTAATGACCAGAGGACGACAAGGATCTGAAGGGACCCCAAATTTAATGGAGCTAATGAGATCAATTGTTTTCCCCAAGGTAAGAGGTGAGAAACCTTCAAATCTAGGTGTTTCTAGAGGACCGGAGGCTGGTTTAGAGTTCTGAGCCACAACCTGATCAGAACCTCATTACCCCCATTCATAAGACAGAACTCCAATCTTACCACCTTCAGAAAATATCTAAAAACGTATCTGTTTCCCACCCAGCAACCCTAGGTAAGTCACTCATTCCTCTTGCTTCCACTGATCCTCAGTACAACACAGCGCGGAGATATCTCTTCGGAGATCGAATTCCTGCGCTTTACAAGAACCTAAATAAATAAATAAATAAATAAATTCTGACTATTCAAGGAGATGGAGAATACCTGAAATATAGAATTTACTTTATGTAGAAAGAAATCTGCCAGCTGATTGCAAAAGGATTCATCAGGTATGAAGATCTTACTGTTATCCCATTTAGACAGGGATTTGACTGTTTTAAAAAGCTCCCTGGTAGAATTTGTTGCTAATCTGATTCTATCAGAAAAAATATTATGTTTTTTCTGCTTTAACACCTTATACTCAGAGAGTCATGTTTTATACTTAATTTTATCTTCAAAAGAGCATTCTTTCCTCCATTAGCGTTCCTGAAGTCTCACTTCACTTGTGCAGCTTTTAGTTCTAGCGAGAACCATGGGGTTGATGGATTTTTCCTATAGCTCTTGAATATTTTTCGGGCACCACTCTTTGTACTGTAATTTACAGAGTACATGTAAATGAAAGTCTACCGTTGGACAGGTCAACATTGTCTGGTCTTTGTTTACCAGTGATTTTCAAAGTATCTCTCTCTTCCTTTCTTATTCCTATGACTTGCACTTCCACTACCCACCACCACAACCCCACTACCCTTTCTCTGTCTGCGCGCAACCTATGTCTATTGAAAGGAATCCAATACTTATTCAAAATAAATGTTGATATATTTTTGAATATAATTGGGCAGTAAATCTTTCTTTTCGTCTGTGTGTTCTCTTGAAATGTGCATGCATAAAGAGGTATTTAATGCATGCATGAAGTAACTTGTGAGGGTATTAGATACCAGTGTTGTTACATTATACACAACACACATTGTGTAAAATTGAATTGAATTCTTTAAAGGCATTGGTCACGGACCATTTTTTCATTCCCGTACTGCACCCAGGTACGTTTGACTTTTGGGTTACCCCATTATCTATATTATTATTATTATTATTATTATTATTATTATTATTATTATTATTATTATTATTATTATTATTATTATTATTAATTTTATTAAGCGCACAGCTACCCAAAGGTTTCCCGGCGCTGACCAACAAAGGTATGAGATTGCAACAGATTACTGGTTGAATAGCCATGTCTTCAGGTCCCTGCGGAACTTCAGATAGTTGGGCTCAGTCCAAAGACGGAGAGGAAGAGGAAGGGAGTTCCACAGGGATGGACCCAAGTAGGAAAAGGAGCGACCTACCATTCTTGCTCTCTTGATCCTTGGAATTAGAAGCTTGAATTGGGTGGATGATCTAAGGGTATGGGAAGGAACATAAGAAAGAATAAAAGATTTAAGGTATTGTGGGGCGTTGCCCGCAATGATTCTGTGTATAAAACACAGAGCCTTAAACTTAACCCGGCTCTCAATACGGAGCCAGTGAAGGCTACGTAGAAAGGGGGAGATGGAAGACCTGTTAGGGAGTTTGCCAAGAAGGCGAGCTGCCATGTTTTGAACAGTCTGCAATTTCCGGACAATCTCCTTGCCGGCACCCAGAAAGAGAACATTCCCATAGTCCAGGCGGGAGGTGATTAGTGCCTGGACTACGGTTTTCTGGGTGTCAAGAGGGAGCATCCAGATGATTTTCTTTAACCACTTGAGAATGACCGTACACGTGGCGCAGACTTTCACAACATGGTCCCTCATTGATAATTGGTCATCAAAAATGATGCCCAAATTTCGAGCAGTTCTGGAGGGCAAGGGAGGGGTGCCCATTTGGTCAGGCCAGTGAGAGGGCCCCCATAGATCACAATTAGTTCTAAACAGAAGAAGCTCAGTTTTCCCTCCATTCAGTTTTAATTTATTCTCATACATCCAAGCAGAGATTTTACTAAGCCCGAGGCGTAGGGAAGAAGGGAGGGATGTGTGGCTGGTGAATAATGAAAAGATTAACTGAGTATCATCAGCATACGAGTAGATGGAGAGCCCCGCTTGTTCCGCAATTGTAGCCAAAGGTCTCACGTACAGATTGAAGAGAAGGGGGCTCAAGATGGAACCCTGCGGAACCCCGTATGCTGATGTATGGGTTTTGGATGCTGATGAGGCTGAGAAAACTTGGAACGTCCTATTGCTCAGGAAACTAGTAAGCCATTCTAAGGCACGATGGGAGATGCCAATAGATCTGAGGGTGTTAATAAGGATAGAGTGGGAAACCGTGTCAAATGCGGCACTTAAGTCCAGCAGGATAAGTGCCACGGTTTCCCCTCTATCCACCAGATGCCTAATAGTTTCCGAGACTCCCAATAGTGTAGATTCAGTGGAGAAGCCTGAGCGAAAACCCGACTGAGAAGGATGTAAAATAGTGTGGGCTTCGATATATTTAGTAAGTTGTTGATTAATGTGCTTCTCCAAGATTTTTGAGAAAACTGAAAGAAGGGAGATGGGACGAAAGTTAGCCAGATTGTTCGGATCAGCATTAACTTTTTTTAGTAGTGGTACAACCATTGCATGTTTCCATGATTGGGGAACCTTAGCCTCCCTAAGTGAGGTATTAAGTAACTCCAGAATTAGATTGAGTGAAGGGGAATCAAGGGTGAACAAAATTTGAGGGGGGATAGGATCTAGAGGGGAAACAGATTTAATGGTACTAATAATATTGCGTAAAGTGAGTGGGGTCAAGGGAGTCCAAGCGGCAATTCCAGATTCTGATATGCAAAAATCTAGTTCCGGGGATTGGAAATTAGACGAGGGAGGGGAAGTAGTAGAAACAGACAGGATAATGGAGCGAAAGTCAGAGTAAATGTTTTCAATTTTTGAGATAAAGAAATCGGCTAAGGCATCACATTGCGTCTCATCTAAACAGGGTGCCTTGGGTTGCTTAGTGGCGCCCCAGAGTTCTTGGACCACCTTAAACAGAGCTTTGGGGAGGTTCTGAGCATTGAGAATAGAGAGATTCACATATTCCGTTCTAGCCTTTTTACAGAGGGCATGATAGCTGGATAACGCAGCTTTATATTCTAGTTTGGCGTGGGGGTCATAGTTGGAGCGCCACTTCCGCTCAAGATGTTTGCAGCCGGATTTAGCTATTTTTAGCTGGTCATTAAACCAGGGAGCCAGGGGGTGATGTAAATTAAATTTCTGTTTGCGAAGAGGGAGGCAGGAGTTAACAGCAGAGGTAAGCCAGTTATTAATGATGTCCGACTGCTCAAGACAACTAACCTCACTAAGTGGTGTAGAGACCAAGAGGGCAGCATTAAGTTTGTTCGTATCCAAGTTTTTCCAGTTTCTAGTCAGTCTAGGTGTAGCTGGAGTTGCTGGAGGAGTTCGACCTGGTTCAATAATGATGGAGAACTCCACAAGAAAGTGGTCAGACCAGGGAACCGGTAAAACTGGCTTGCACTCAACCGCCGCAAGATTGGATAACACAGGATCAAGTAGATTGCCTGCTTCGTGAGTAGGGCCGGTATTAGGCAGGCTAATGTTGAGGGCAGCTAGGTCAGCTAACAGAATAGAGCTACTGGGACAAGCTTTGTCGTTAAAGTGAATGTTGAAATCTCCGACGAGTACAAAGTTTGCCGAGTTCAGTAATAGTGGAGCTATATGCTCAGCAAGTGAGGACGCCCATGAACCAGCTGGGCTCGGGGGGCGATAAATGAGGACACCAGACAGCGTAAAGTTGGCAGATAGGGATATTTTAAACAGCCCAGCTTCACAGTTGGGAATGTCTAAGTCCTCCCATTTACATGAATAGCGTTTTTTTAAAAACGACCGCAATCCCTCCACCCTCCTTTTTTACTCTGTTCCTGGAAACATAGGTATAGCTGTCCGGAAGAGATGTGGCAATGTCAGGACCCGAATGGTCATTTAGCCACGTTTCCGTCAGAAACAAAGCGTCCGGTTGAAACGAGACCAGGAGATAATGACCACTCTTTGGCATACAGCATCTAACCACTGTGTATACTTGATTGTTGCTTTGTTGACACTCTTGTCAGGAGCAGGAATTGTCTCAGAGAGTGTGACCTGTAGTGCCTCCACATTGAGGCTTTCCCAAGGCCTGTATTTATCGGTGAGTCTCTTTCACAGGGAATTGTTATTGAGAAAAAGATAGACTTGTGGTCTGACCATGAAAGTGGCAAAATGTTATCTCTTTTGAGTTCTGGATTATTGGTGCAGACTCCATACGGCGTATGATTGGCCAGTTGGGTGGGCTCTTTAATTAATTGTTGTAAGTTAAAACACTAAAGGGAGTCAACTAAGTGACCCGTCTCCATGTAAGTAACCTGCTCAAGATGTACATTTAAGTCCCCTACTATAGTGAAGCTTGAGAAAGCTATACAAGATTCCATAAATGACTGAATTTCATGGATAAAGCTCGCTCTTGGGCAAGGTGGTCGATAGACTAATAGTCCCTGATACGTGTAGGACTTGTTCAATTTTATACTGAAGCTGAGTGCTTCACAGTCTAGATGGGGTGTTGGTTGAAAACTGGCCTCGATTGAGCCTCGATACACAATCGCTACCTCCCACCTTTCTTATCTGTTCTATCCATCCTTTCAATATTGAAAACATCAGGGATGGCGATCTTAATGTCTGGGTCAGAGGAACTATCTGCCCAGGTCTCGATAAGGAAGGTAATGTCTGGATCATGTTGGGTCAAAAAGTCTGCAATTCATATTTTGTTTTTGCTGAGGGACCTTGAATTGAGCAGAATACAGGGTTGCACACCCCCAGCATTTTGCCTATGTGGCGCTTCTCTGGTGGAAAAAGTAGAGGCAGAGGGCCTCTGTTGATCGCTAGTGTTGTTTTTAAAAGTGGAGTTCCGCATTTTACGTTCCTACCTATCTGCGCTAAAGCTCCAATCAGGAGGGTGGCAGTAACTGGTTTTTCCCCAAAGGCGTCGCTCCTCAAGTTCCTTCCTGGAATACCTGGTTACGGTAGCTGGGTATCTGGCACCGTCCAGGGGCAGGCGGGCTTGCCTTTGGCGCATCCGGTCCCTCCTTGCCATTTATTGGCTGGGAGTCCTAGAGCCAGGAGCACTAACCTCCCAAAATGGTAGCCGGACTGGTAATGGGTCAGCACTAGTGGATGGAACCTCCCCTTAGCTCTCTCCACACAAGCAGATGTATCCAGACTGTGGACCGGAGGGTCAAGGGAGTTCCTGCAAGGTGGGAGGCCCTGGTATTAAAGACAACAACAGGAGCAAGCGGATAAAATAAACAACTGACAGCTAAAAGATGCACACAAAAATCTAGATCCTTATTTTTCTAAAACCAAAACTCATATTTAATAGCTAAACGTGTGTGTTCATCAGCTGAAAAGCTGCTAATAAAAGGGAAAGTTGATTACATTTTCAAAGATGTATTTGAAGCTAACATTTGAGTGAAGACACTTATTGCTGTCTGAGATGTTATCCTGTATAACCGGTGTAACCTTTGAGCGTCAGAACCGGTAATGTTTCTAAAACCTGAGCTGCCGCATTGCTGGACGAACCTGTAAAACCTGTGGCTCTGCTGCCAACGGCCCCAGGCGTTTCTATTTGTTTCCACGTTGCCCCTTGCAAGCAGTTTCTTAGTCGCAGGCTGTAATCGAGTGTCTGTTTAGAAGGGGCAAGGTTGAAAAACGAAAATAAGTGAAAGCAGAAGGGAAGAAAAGTGATAGAGTAAAATGTCATTTTCAACTTTTCTTTATCATCTCAGAATGTTTTTTTTCAGGCACGTCATGCCGAAAAAGATAACATCTTGTCTCTATTCTCTACATTCAGCCTTTGGAAGAGTAAAGTTTCCTAGCACCCCTTAAAAACCCATGTGTATGTAACTACTGCTGTCAAATGTAATGTTTATGCCTGTTGTTTCGACATTTGTTTTCAGTGGTGTTCTATCTGTGGAAGACATCAGGCCTCGGAACTTGCTCGGTAAAATTCGTATGAGGTTTCTTTCAATGATTAGTGCTATGCTATGCAGTGTCTTCCCTTTTTCCTAGTTTCTTTGGTTGGAGGGAATGAAAACAGAGGGAGTTTGAGCTGCGGGAGCTGACAATCATCAGCTAACCTCATAAGACAATCATAGGAACCTGCCAGCCAGAAGTAAATTGGGACTCCCAATGCCCAGAAAATGCCGATCTTAATGATACCAAAGGGGTGGCTCCAAACAACTCCAGACAACAACGCAATAGGTAAGAAGAGAGCTGGACACAATTCTCTGGGAATCCAGTTACCGCTGTAACTGGTCTTCAAAGTTATAGATCAAACAAGAGGCTACTGGTGCTAGAAATGGGCTAGCATCCATAGCAGGTCTGCTGGCGATTTCACACTTTAGTGGCTGGTCTTTCTCAAATGGCTAGTAGTGGCCAACTGGTTTATTTGATCGGTTTACTCACATAACCTAGTGCACCTACCACAGGTAACGGCTCCACTTTGCAACAGGGCACTAGGCATTTAGGGTTAGGTACTGAAACCACAGGATGCACAGTGAGAGTTCAACCAGTTCCAAAATCAGAATCACCACCCTCATTTAAAGGAGCACTACCTTAACCCCTTCGCCGCGGGGCTAATTCCACCGCGGCGCGGGGGGAGGGGGCCGCGCACGGCGCCGCAGTGCTGATGACGAGCCCAGGCTCGTCATGCAGCACGGTGCTCGTGTGCTGGTGACGAGCCTGGGCTCGTCATGAGCCCACCCATGCAATGGAACGCTCAACACTGCGGGGGAATTATCCCTGCGTGTGAGCGTTCCACGGCTCATGACGAGCCCAGGCTCGTCTCCAGCACATGAGCACCGTGCTGCATGACGAGCCTGGGCTCGTCATCAGCACTGAAGTGGTTAAAGATCTAAGGGACAGATTTACAAGAAAGTGACGCATCTGTAGAGATACGTCACTTTCCCTGCACCACCTTGAGAAACCCTTACGCCACTATGGGTGTCCGGTATGTACAATACAGAGCACCTTGGCACAAGGATTGACAGATGCATCAGAAATTCGGACGCATCAGCTGGCGCAAAAGTCACATCTACTTACCGGCCCTGCTGATGAGGCCTGAAGAGACAATCCTCTATAGTATTGTAGACTTAAATCAACGCAGTGATGATTTCAAGACGAAACATGCATTTTTAGTTGGGAAATTGGAGCAACATGCACGGTTTTGGCCATTTACAAGGTACTGGATTTGTGTTGATTCTTGGGTTTTCCATGTTCTGAGAAATAGTCGTTTCCTGATAGGTCATTGTTAGTGGGAGCAGCCCAGACACTGCCTAAGTAACTATGCTCTGGTGAGGCACACACCTGCCAGCCTCTTCACTGATGGCTTGGCCGCATGTGCTCCAGGACATGCAGTCCCAGACTCAGTGCTGCACCTGTTCAAAATGTCGAGCGCCGCCAGTGTGTTACACTATCACTCTAACAGATGGTTTTTGACATCAGAGTGCTAAGGAGCTGTGTGCGGAGATCTAACAGTGGTGATAGTGAGTCAACCATTGCAGAAGACCTCTCTGTTCCATGAAGCTATTGCATTTCCTCTTGTGCTTTAAATGGACAGATGCTGTCAGTTACCGATTACCAGATTTTTTTTATTTTGTAGTTCGAAAGGGAGAGCACCAGTACTTCTCACCTGGTGTGCAACGCCTTTAATAGAAGACTACCCGTACCACTCGGCAGCAAACACGTGCTCTGGGACGGAGTGCTGGCACGTCTATTTTTCCATTTCAAGCACTGGTTCTTGCCTTCTTTTCGCCTCCTCCCCATCTCTGTAATTATCCTCGTTGCCCTGGTAACAAGGTGATGCTCTGCTCACTTCCCGCTTGTACAAATATTTCTTTCCAGCCATTGCATAGTCCAGTGGAGCTCGTGCATTTGCATTTGCATTTACATTCGAGAGTAAACTTCGTAATAAAAAAGCAAGTATCAACCTGGGAAAGCAGATCCAGAGGTGGTCAATATCATCACTTTGTGCCATCCAATCGGGCGAGCCCTGACCCCCACAGCAATCCCCACCTGTTAGCAGCGGGTCAATGGCCATTATTCTTTGAGCGAGGCGCCCCGGGCCATTAAGCTCACTAATTTAAAAGAGGGAGTAAAAGCTAAATTGATAAAAATGTACGTTAATCTCATTAGCGCCTTTCAGTCGTTTGTTTCCCCCCCAAAAAAAAGTAACGACTCGTTTGATTACAAACATTAATGGCAGAATACATTTCTTCATATATAATCTGGTGTGAACTGATTGGGACTCGTGTCTGTTAAGTTGTGTCTTATTTTTAATTCCATCATGTAAATATGTGCATACACAGTTTTAGGCCAGACATTGATCGTGGTTTAAGTTTGCTTTTTAAAGGTTCATGTGTTTGCAGGCAAAGCTTGACCTACAAAGTGGAAAGTAATTTCCCCAGTATGATGTGAATTCCTCATATTGCAGAGGGGATGGTCTTTTATTCCTATTCCGCATTCCTGGAAAGAAAAGAAAGAAGCTCTCACAGAGCCCGTCATCTCCAACCGCTACCAACAATAAGGGCTCTGGGATGCCCCTTCCATGCTGTCTGGTTAGGATGTACAATCCATGTGACGTCATTGACTAAAAGACCTCTTGGACCACTGGAGTACATCTCCCTATGCATGGCAATATCTAAGTGGCTTAATCAAACTGACTACCCAGAGCGAAGCACAGAATCTACAAGGCCACTTGTATCACATAGAAGGTGCCATATATGGGTGCATCAGAATACCTATCATAAAGCATGAGAGGAGAGTATGTAGCCTTACGGCTAGAGTGGTCGACATTAAAGCTGGGGAACTGGGTTCGAGTCTCAGCAATGATGCTCAACATCCTGCGATTCTGGGCAAATCACCTAATTTCCCCAGTGCCTACCAAAAATGTATGTGTCGGTCTGCAACGCAACTGGTGCTCATGTAAAGCACTCTGATATCTTCGGGTCTAGTTTGTGCTGTATAAAACTCTAAATAAAAAAAATGTCAGGCGAAAACCCATATCTCAGAGGGAAACCAGTTCTGGAAAGCCCCCAGTAAAAGAACTCTACCACGAAGCGCTCCTTCTTGGGCAATGCGCTCAGAACTTTGAACTCGCAACACATATATGCCTAGCCTCCTCTGAGATAGAGCCATGCTGTTCCCCCAATGCACACTGGGGAACCTCTTTCCTGCTCTTCTAATTTTGATGTGAAATAGGTTTGCGATCTGTAAGATGCCCTGGGCACCCAGTGAGGGTCATGGGCAGGCTGTATAAAGTTAAATGATGTAAAATATAAATGTTGAAGTTCAATAAAATAATAGGACAAGTAGAGGTGCTGCTGTAATGGTCTATGCTTCATCCAACATCAAACACTGTATTATTGCTGCCCACAATCATACTTCCGGGTGTTGACCCAAATAACAGATCCGTATGGTAGTGTAGTGTAGTTCCTATATTCCAAATAGGCTCTGCGCATTGCAATAACAAACAGCAGTGTAGACGTAGGACGGAGGTCATCTAGGTCTCTACTGACTATGTTAGACTTAATTAGTTTTGCCAGCTAGCTCAGAGGTCAGTAGAAACTTTCTCGAATGTTCAGGAAAGGGTTAACTGTCCTGATTTAGACAAGAAGGGATTAGTTTCTGACAACCGCATAAACATGACAACTTTGCTCCCTCAGAATAAAGAGTGTATCTCTAGAGTCGTGTGAAAACAATAGACCGCTATATCACTCAGTCAATCGTGCATGCTTAGTTTCACCAGAGTGCAGAGAAATAGAGAGACAGGCGTTTTCAATAAAAGGTGTTATTTTATTGAGCAGTCTTCGTTCTCATGCAAGAGAAATGAATTGCCACAACCGCAATACTTATCATAAAGTAAAGTGCGTACAGTAAAAGTAGTATTAGGAAATAATACTGTAAAAGCATTGATATGGTTTCTTAGCCATATGATACTTTAAAATGGATAAAATATATACATACATTAAAACATTGACTAACAAACTCAACTGGTGCTTCTAAGATACGCCTACCCCGGTGTACCTGACCTAAGCCAAAAACGTGGGAAGGAGTAAGTAAGTTTCAGTTTTAAGTTAAGTTAGGTGTTTGCCTAGTATCGGAATCAAGATTTCTCTCTAAGGTTTTATCAGCTCCCTACCTTGGTTATAGAATGAAGGAGGTCTTGTATCTCGCTTCTCAGGACTTGATCTCCCAGCAACCCGCGAGGGTGACTTGGGAACACCGGAGCTGGATTTCTCGGCGTGAGAAAAGGCAGCTTCTCCAGCGCATCAAAGGGAGGGGCGGCTTCCTTCGGCTCTCGCATCAGCTGGGCTTCGGATAAGTAGATAGCCGCTCTGCTCCACACCACCGTGTGTTTGCTTAAGGCAACGTTGGTATATCTATACCTGAAAGGTGCCGGGTTTGACGTAAGGTTGGACATAAGATGTCACTAAGAACTAACGGTTCTTTCTGGACTCCAGGAGTTCTTGTGCAAATCAAAACAAAAGCAGGGGGAATTCCCGGGCTGCTGGAGGCTTGGTTTGTTTAAAGAACGCGTTGTGCTTTCTAGGAGTCTATGGGAGTAGCCTTGCCGTGTTTTGGACTGCATGGGCTATTACTAAATATGGACATGATTCTTATGCCTTTATAAGGATACTATTGGTTATAACCACATAAGGGCATGAATCGTAATATCGAATTAGGATCCTAGATAGAAATACAACACCCACTCCACGTATTAATGTCCATCATTACTAAAAAGTAAGCAATATTAAACATATGATGCATGTGTGTTTTCCAACCCACCCCAAAATACATAATTGCATTTGAAATGCTGTATGGTTTATACACGAAAAATGAGTATTTGGTACTGTACGTTTTTTCAAGCAAGGTTATCATTCAGTTAAATGTATATATATCAGCTGAATAAAATGCGAAAATTACACATGAAATGGCTCTGTATACAGAAGAGAAGGTCAAGACCATTTCATCACATAATATTATACGATAATGTACATGTGCTAGAGGCTGAGGTAAAATATTGTCTCTAATGTCTCTAAAAATAGAAGCTCTGTTCTCTAAGAATAGTTCTACTTTAAGCAAAGTACCCTGTGCCGGAAAAAATGGTAAATATTTTTGAAAGAAAAAAAATTTCGCTTTCAGGGGAAAAAATTGTTCCAAATGTTTTCAGTTGCTTTGTTTAACAGAACGGAAGGCCAAATTCAGAGTTCAGGGAACACTGTGTGCTTGTTGTTTTTAAAAGTTATTCTCGTTGTTCAGGGGAGAACATCATATCAGACAGGCTTGCAAAAAATTGGTCTACAACATCAGGTGAAAGTTCGACCAAGTTTGAAAATACGGGAGGAGGAGCTACGCGGGCATCCAAGATGGTCGCGTGAGCAGAGAGCTCCCGAGACCCGCGCCGCCCTCATCAACCTATCCTTTCAATATCCTGATTATTTTGATGGGCTTTTGAAGTGCTACTCTTGCTGATATTGCTGCACTTTTCAGGGCTGAGATCGGACTTTGGGAGCCCTCTCTACGTCGTCCTACGTTTTCTGGCCTAGCCCCGGACGAGACCGGGGTCTCTGCTGCTCTGGATGGCCGAGACGTAACTCAACAACAACGGTCGCCTAACATCTGCTCAACCGGTGACGTTGTCACTTTCACTTTCGGTTTTTCCTTCTACCTTAGAGCCGATTACCTGGGAAGCGCTTCTCGTTACTGGCTCCGGTAATCTAGCCAACTGTGCTCTCTGGCCACAGCCCTGGGCCGGCAGACTGCGATTCTCAGTAGAAGTGCTGTTTGGAGGCCAACGGATCGCTGCCATTTTCACTAGATCCAGGAAGACCCTTCGGGGTGCTGATTCCAATATGGCGACTAAACCCGAGATGGAGAAATGCAGAACAAAAGTGACTACCCGTGGGGGATCGGTCCAGACTAACGTTATAGACCGCTACACACAGCCGAGAGGCTCCCCCAGTGCTGCTGGCCGTAGTCTTGAGGACCCGAGGACGGACCTGGCGGCGACATCGGAGGTGTCCCTCCAAGATCTCATAGCCGCCATTGCTGGGATCAAGACGGACATGGGACAACAGTATGAAGCCATCGTGTCCAAGATCGACACGGTGGCGGTTGATGTTACCCTTATTAGAGCTGACTTGGCTAAAACCAATGAAGGGTCAAAGCTTTGGACATTAAAGCCGCCAGTCTTGTTACCGACATGGCAGACGCACAATCGGAGATCGGTAATCTGCGGTCATCACATGATCTACTGGCCAGACGCATGGAGGAGTATGATAACAGGGCCCGACGGAACAACATTCGCCTGGTTGGGGTACCGGAGGACAGCGGTGCTGCTTCTATCGATCTATTGGTCGAAGAATTAATTGTGACCCAACTAGCTCCCGCAGGCCTAAGTAAGTTCTTTGTGGTTGAGCGTGCGTACCGCTTCCCGGGTGGGCAGACCAAACCGGGGGCTCCCCCGAGGCCTATTATTGCCAGGCTATTCCACTTTCGGGATAGGGACGCCATTCTTCAGGCCTCTCGCAGACATGGCCCGCTGAAATTTGAGAACAGCTCCATTTCTATCTACCCTGACTTCACTCCTCAAGTGCAGCGGCAACGATCGGGATTCCAGGGAGTGAAACGTCGATTACGGGACTTGGGACTTAAGTACGCGATGCTGTTCCCGGCTCGCCTTCGCATCGAGTATAGAGAACGTACTTTCTTTTTTGATCGATCGGACAGTGTTGGCGACTGGTTGGACTTATTGCCCAAGGAGGACACTGGGAGTGGAGGCCCCGGAGGCGCGGACGGAGGTGCAACGGCACAGGAGTGACATTCTGGTTCCTGAGGTCCGATTCTGGGTCGCATTTATTTACAGAGTATTGTCTATGTGTTCTCGTTATTAGGCCCGGGGGTGGTGCGGGGTGGGATCGTCTCTCCCTTCCTCCTCAGGGGTTCTTTGTGTAGAGATTAATGAAGGGGCGACTGGCACACTGCAGTTGGGGGTGGCTTCTAAGTCAGCAGGGGTGCAGGGTGGGGGGTGTTGTAACGGGTTCTTTGTTGGGGGTGGGGGGGTTCTGGTTGTTCTTCATGTTTTGTGTATGTTTTCTCACGTGGTAACTTTTTATTTGCTTGCATCCTTGGTTCTGGGGTTCCTGGAGAGGGTGGTTTGGGGGTTCTGCAGGGATGGGGGGGTTGCTATGAAAGTGCTGTCTTGGAACGTTAATGGTCTGGGAGACAGGATTAAGCGTGGTATTGTGCTTCAATTTATTAGACGCCATTCTCCTGATATAGTTTTGCTGCAGGAGACCCACTTGATAGGGAATGCTTGTAAAGCCCTAGATCGACAAAGCTACCGACTGGTGGCCCATGCTGGTTTCACGTCCGGCTCCCGGGGGGTTGGTATAATGGTCAAATCCTCCTTGCCCCTTGAGATAGACTAAGTTTCCCTTGACGATCGGGGCCGGTATGCTGCTGTTTTGGGGAGATGGGCGGGGACGCTGATCGTAATTGTTGCTGTTTATGTTCCTCCGGGACGCCAGGCTACTACCTATGATGATCTTGGTAGGACTCTCTTAGGGCTTCCAGATGGTATCCTTATAATGGGTGGGGACTTTAACGCGGTGGTTTCGGGTGAATGTGACCGGCTACCCCCCAGGGTATTGCCGTCATCCCAGCTGTGGCTGACTGAGCTGATTGAGACTTTTGGGTTAGTGGATGTCTGGCGGATGTTACACCCCACGCAAACTCAGTATACTTTCCACTCTGGTGCACACGACAGCCTTTCGAGGATTGATTACTTCCTGATGTTAACTGCTACTACCTCCTTGGTGCGTGGGGTCCGACATCTTCCTAGGGGTATTTCCGACCATTCCCCCCTGTTACTTGAGGTTTCGGTGGGAGGCTTTTTTGGGGGTAGGGTCCCCCCTCTTCATCCTGGCACTTTAGGAATCCTCAGATTTGTTCAGACCTGGTCAAGGCCATTGATTGTTATTTTGACGAGAATGAGGGATCCGTCTCTTCCCCTACTACCTTGTGGGAGGCTTTCAAGACTGTTATACGGGGTTCCGCGCTGTCCTTTATTGCTGCTGATAAGAAGGCCAGGAGAGAAAATGTGTTAGCTCTTGAGACAGAAATTACCTCGCTTGAAAGTAACCTAGGCGGTGACGATACCCCTGCAATTTTGCATTCCTTAGCGCTGAAACAGGCAGACTATCGGGCCCTGGTGACTGACGCTGCTAAAGTGATGCGTATGAATCAGCTGGGCCGGCTCTATGATGTGGGTGATAAGGCTAGTAACCTGTTGGCGTGGTTGGATAAATCTGAGCGACTGAATCGTGTGGTGCCCGTATTAACCTGTGAAACTGGCGTGTGCGTGACTGATCCGGGTGAGATTGTCGAATGTTTTGTGGACCATTTCAAAACAGTATACCGGTCTGTGAGTGATCGAGATGAAGCCGACTCCCATTTGCTTTTGCGCGATATAGCGATGCCCCGCGTGTCGGAGGAGGATAGCTCCGCCCTAGATGCACCTATTACGGTGGACGAGATTGCCATTGCCATTCGGTCCTTGCGATCAGGTAAGGCTATGGGGCCCAATGGTTTACCTATCGAGCTCTGCAAACTGCGACCGGACAAAATGGCGACCCATCTGCGTACTATGTTTGTTGATGCATTTGAGGCAGGCCTCCTCCCTTCCGACCAGTTTTGGCTACTATGGTAGTCATTTACAAGGAAGGCAAGCCTCGTGATCGGTGCACTTCCTATCGCCCGATCTCGTTGCTTAACGCCGAACCTAAGATCCTGGCTAAGGTCCTTGCTAATCGCTTGCTGACAGTTATCTGTGACTTGATCCATCCGGATCAGTCAGGTTTCATTCCTCATCGGAATATGGTGCTCAATCTCCGTAGACTCCACAGCGTTCTCGAGAGAGCTGGGACCCTTACTGAACCCGCTTTCTTAGCCTCCCTGGATGCCACAATGGCTTTTGACACCATTGAGTGGCCATATTTGTGGGCGGCCCTTTCGAAGTTTGGTTTTGGCCCTAACTTTATTGCGTGGGTGCGGCTTCTGTATGAACAGCCGTTGGCCCAAGTCGTAGTTAACGGCAGAGTTTCTGGATCGTTCACACTGGGGCGTGGCACTCGACAGGGGTGCCCACTCTCTCCGCTTCTCTTTGCTTTGGCATTGGAACCACTGGCGTCGTGGCTTCGATGGGAGCCCTCAATCAAGGGGATCCGGTGGTCACCGGACCTTGAGGATCGCATCTCTCTATACGCAGACAATATTCTTCTCTATTTTACCTCGCCCCAGAAATCCCTCAACATGCTCTTTGATGTTCTTACCTCTTTTGGGAAGAACTCGGGACTCATTATTAACTGGTCCAAATCGTGTGTGTATGTTATAGCGGGGGAGCTGCCCCCGCTGCCTCGTAGATTCCTGATCCAAGTGGCAGAGACTGTGTTTAAGTATTTGGGAATTTTCATTTCTATAGATTCCTCTGTACGGTATGATCAAAACCTTAATGCTCCTCTTCGTCGCCTTAAAGAGGATGTGCGGAGGTGGCGTGGTCGGCCTCTGTCCCCATTGGGACGTGCGGCACTTTTTAAAATGATGTCCCTTCCTAGATTTTTGTATGCCTTGCAAAAATTTTTTGATCCTGTTCCCTCTCGTTACTTTCGTGATGTTGAAGGTCTTCAGAGGCAGTTAATTTGGGACGGACGAGCTCGCATCTCCTTATCTAAACTCACGCTCCCTTGGTATGATGGTGGCATCGCCCTCCCGGACATCAGGCGTTACTATTGGGCCTCACAGCTTAGTGCGATTAACCAAGTGACGTACACCCCGGGACCAAGCCCCGCCTTTACTATGGATAAAGTTCTATTGCCGGGCGGCAACTTTAATAGGGCCTTATACTCGAAAGCGCCATTTTGACTTCTCACTGGACCTACGAAATGTGCCGTGCGTGCATGGAAAGATGCGACTGTGGCCATGGGTTGGAGTGATAGATTGACGCGCATGACTCCGTTGCATGACTCAGAGCGTTTGGGTGGCCTGTGGCTGACAAAAGGGTTTGATAGATGGGAAATGATCGGTATTAGCAAGGTGGAGGATCTTTGGGCCAGAGGCACAATTAAGTCCTTCGAGGCCCTGAAGGTGGAGTATCAACTGGATGACCGGGAATATTTTCGTTATCTTCAGGTGCGTCATGCCCTGCTTTCCGTGTTCCCCCCTGGGACTGAAATCCCCCAATCATCCCCGCTTGACGATCGGGTTCTGGACGGCCACGTGCCGGACAGTACGATTTCTCTGATTTATAAAAAGCTTATTAATACCAGGGCTGACCTTCTGGTGCGACTCAGGGCCTCTTGGACAGCAGATGGCCTCAAACTGGATGACGAGGATTGGCAGATGGCGATTTCCTCCCCCCGGGAGGTGGGTATGCCGGCCCGCCTTCGTTTTGTGCAACTAAAGATCCTCCACCGAGTATACACGACTGGCACGCGTCTGGTTCGGATGGGGCTTTCTGCCGATGGGTTGTGTAAGCGTGGCTGTGGTATGGATGGCACCTTTCTCCACATTATATGGGAATGTCCGGTGATCTCTGCTTTTTGGTCCAGAGTGCATGATGTAATGGGGCGAGTCACCGGGGTCTCTCTCCTCCCTGAGGCGAGGCGCTGCCTGCTTAATGTGTGGGAGCCTACGGATTGTACGGCCGCTCAGACCTTTTGGATCACTCTGGGCAACATGGTTGCCAAGAGGGACATAGCACAACTTTGGGGCTCCCACAGGCCACCTGGAATAAGTGCTTGGAAAGAAAACATGGACTGGTGCATGTTTCGGGAAAAGACGGTGTATGAGGCTCGGGCCGTCCCAGGAAGTGTGTTAGGATCTGGTCACAATGGAATGAATACCGTGTAGACATCTGTACCCCCCCACTTGATTTCACTGCTGATATTCCTTCGTCCCCGTAATTGACGTTCCTAAAGACTGGCCACTATGCCTTTTTGATGTTCCTCTTCACCGTACCCCCGCCCCTTAGAAAATTGCCTTTATTTTTAGAGATTGATTTTCCCCTTCCCCCTCTCCCATACCCCAGACACTGTTCTTATCATGTGAGTGTATGTGATGTTTGTTTTTAATTTCATCAAAATTATAAAATGAAACCTACGTGATCCTCTCTATGATGTTTGATGCCTATGCACCGTAAAGATGTGACCTATGGCCTTTCCGCAGCGCACTGTGGCCTGTTATCCTGCTGATTGTCATAGCAGCCGGCCCGATTGGGTTGTAGGCAGATGCTGTGTACTGTGCATTCGAAAATAAAGGTTTTAAAAAAAAAAGAAAATACTGAAACTGTGCAGTTCTGTGCGTGATTGCTATCATCGATGTTTGGATCAGCAATGCTCACAGAAGGTTGTACCTGTTTGGTGTTGCTTTCCTCTCGTACTTCACCGCCACCTACTCGTAATGGTGAAGTCTCAAAGAATGCCGTCATCAGAATAGGTAGCCACTGGGGACAACACGTTGCATGAGTCGTTACCGGACCTAGCAAAGTATTGATATCGATTGGTAATGCTGATGGTAGTGTACGACAGACGTCCAACAAGCATTTTTCTCCGCATAGCAGACATCGAAGCACAGGTAAGATTCAATCTTGCCAGATTGGTCTGAATGAAAGAAACCAAGTTGCACTCAGACCTCTCAGCCGGGCTAATCCGAGGACCTTAGTGATACGGTCTCGGTAGCGTATTGCTAGGATCGTTTCTTCCATCGTTGCTGGAGTCTTGTCTGTGGCTTGGTTTGCCATATCGGAGCAGAAGGAACAAAAATAAAATTCCTGCTATGAGTCCCAAAATGAAAGGTAGGCCGCCAAAGACAGAATGGACAAAATTCGGGAAGATGCCCAGAACTGTTTCAAATGGTGTTAACAGTCCCGAAAAAATTGCCTTAAATACATGTGCGATGCCACTGGTATCAGACATGTTTAAAATTTGACTTAACATTTCTACGAAATGCACGGGGCAATTTGTCGATAAAAGGGTATGTATCTCTGCTGCTGTCCTTGCAACTTGCAGATCATACGTTTCTTTGGATGAGGTCAAAGGCACAGTAGTCTGTAAAAGAATAGACTTCATTCTGCTTAAAGTATCAATTCGAATAGAAGAGACATTTACATAAGGCCATATTGCCGCCTTCATGTCTGGATTGCTGTTAGGATACAATACTTGCATACAGCAAACGACCCTGGAAGTAACAGTTACGAGATAGCATTCTCCTGGCACCATTCCAAAACAGCTGTGGTCATTTATTAAAACGTGGCTACCGTTGGAAAGTTGTCTGAAAAATGGTTCTATCTGTGTTGCAGGAGTGCATTGCAGGTGACATGAAAGGTTATTTGAAGACCCTTCGCAGGCTCCATGCAAGTTAATACCTTGACACAGAAGTGTACCACTTAGTGATTTTTTACAATTATTACCACTAAGGAATACCTCCTTTTTCCCTTCACTATAACATTTGTGTGTGTGTAAGGTAAATCCCAGGTTGATTTGATGTATCCTTTACCCAACCTTTCATACTGGCCTGCTGGTATATATTCTTGGCAATATTTAAACTGGAAAGTTGTTATCGAAATTGTAATTCTTCTGTGTATTATCCATTCAATGACAGGTCTCTCTGACGTAGTCAATGGTAATCTCTCAAGTTTTTCAATGCTCAGAATCGTATAGTCTGCTCCTTTTTGTGCCAAACTGATTTGTTTATCAGTAAGGTTAAAGATAGAAAATAATGACGTTACGTTGATTAGACGCCATGGCACGTAGCCTGAACATAGGTTTTGCAACGTCCAGCCTAGCTGTACAATAGAACACAATTGGGACTGACCATGTTGTAACATTAGCAAGTCTTGCTCTATTATATCAAAGGCAGATGATACAATACTGTCCAGTGAATATATTCTGGAGGACAGAGTCGTTAACCCATTGTTCACTACAGAAAGTGATTTTTCCAAATTTATACGATCAATCTCTCGTATTTTTTCTGCTGTTTCTATTTGCATTACTTTCCAAGCTTCGTTGTATGCGGCGTATATACCGGCCGCTATGAAACGTTTTTGACGCTGTTTGCGAGGTCCCAGTATGAAATCTCGCAAGTCAGCACCTTCTTTAAGTAAAGTCAAGTGTTGCCTAATTTCAGTCAGTGTGGATTTCTGTAGCCACTCAAGGCATAATTTCCCTACACTGTATGTTGTAACTATCCCTGGATGTTGTCTCTGGGAATATCTTGAGACTGGCCTGTTCAGTTTGAACCCCTGTCTTTTGTTCAGGAATCTATCTTGACATTTATTTGTGTCTGAAGGCCAGATCAAACATTTTTCCAATCAGGATTTGTTCTGTTTTGGTGAAAAATAAGGGATACGTCTATTTCCACATCCGTAGTACTATTACTATCAGGTATGGGCTTCGGAATAGACGGTTTATTTAAGTCTTTTATCTTAGCTAAACCAAGACAAGTAAGGAATATTATTTGTTCTGGGATCATGCAGGCTCTAAATAATGATTCTAGACCTTGTACCTGCCAGTCTTTTGTTCCCCAGATGGTTTTTGTTTCAATGTTATTTTTCCAAAATTCAAAACCAAATGTAGACATTTTGTCATAAAACTTTTCAGAATAAATCAGTTTAGTATTTGTCAACATTGTTTTCATTCCTGTCTTATTTAACATTTTAAAAGAAAACGTTTCTGGATCAATGTTGTTAAACCCTGAGAAGTATGGACATTTCTCAAAAAATGTCTTCAAACTTCCTTTTGGTGGAGTTTGGACAATGTTCCCATTGATTATAAGTAAAAACATTTCTAGTTTGTGCAGATTTATGCAAATAGTGATGACCATAGTGATTGTAACAGTATAATTCTTCATAATTTGATGAACCCTGTAAATAATCATGTTCAGTAAATTTGGCTGACATTACTAAATCTGACATCATATTATTAATATTTTCAAAGTCCCAATCATCAGAAAAAGAATTTGGTATCACAAAGTCACTTAAGGAAACCTTAAACTGGTGTGGATACTTCAAGAGCTCAATCGGTCCATACATTTCATAGTCAGTTCTGTCCCATGCTATACCCCCAGGTATTGGGTTGGCTGCGATGTTCACTGATGATAGTTCTCTTTTCTCGATGTGAGATGATCTGTGAGACTTTAGGACCAAGTTGATGTTCTGACTTAGTTGAGTGGTGTGGCTCACTGGTTAGAGCCGGCAGACCCGGAAGCAGAGAATGGCCTGGGACCAGGGTTCGATTCCTGACGCGGCAGGGTCGTGGACCAGGGTCAACGGACTTGATAATTCTCGCCTCGGTGCCTACTCTAACCAGGGATCACACTCGGCAACTCTGGGCATTAAGCTTACCTCATCTCTACAACGGCCCCCCACAGACGCCAGAGATGCCTGGTTTCACCTTGGAGATACCCAGAAGGGACCATCTCACAGGGAAAGCCAGGACGGGTTCCCCAGCAGTCTTCAGCGCCAGGACACCCTGAGATGGGGTAACAGTGCGCTTTACAAGTATCATCATTACATTACTTGCTGTGTCCATTGTGCTATATTTTCCATCAATGAATTTACCCAAGCATAAAACCATGATGAGCCAAAGCAGGAGGAAAAGTACACCTAACAGTCCAAAATTCAATCCATGGTGAAATCAGATATGTCTCTTTAAGTTGGTGAAAAAGCTTGGTTATTTTTTCTTTGAAAGTTTTTGTTGCTGGCTTGTCTCCATGTTCACTTGGATCATCGGAAAAGTCATCAAAGTTGATAAACTAGCCAGATGCAGTTCTGTCAATTGGTGGGATTGCTTCCGGATTTCCATTGATCTTTGCATTTTCTTTTGTTACCTTTGTACAGTCTGAGGCTACATCGTTGTAGATTGGTGTATCATCAGGAATTGTTGCAATTTGGGTTTCCAGAGGCACAAGTTCCATGGCTTTGTTGCACAGTCCTTTTCCATTTACTGCAGGATTATCAAATTTGATTAGTCTCTCAGTTTGAACCTCTTGGATTGTAGCAAAGTTTGGTGTTCTGCTATTCCTTGGTAATCCACTGGGCCTGCTATTTATTATCGGCCACATGTTTGTGGTTTCACCAGGTCGATGGAAACAATTCTGTTTTCCTTTTTAGCAGCAAGTGGTGGTAGTACTACTGATCTTGTTCCGCTGACAGCTAAGACAGGTACTGCTTTTCTGTAAGAAGGCACAAATTCCTTCTTCACCGCGATATTTTCTCTGACCAGATCCCCAATCTTTGGAATCCAGACAGGTCTTGCTGGGACAAGTGGTTCTTTAGTGGTTGTTGGCTTAAACTTTATGTTACTTAGACTTTTTCTTGTTTCATTCAAGTCCTGTAAAACAGCCAAACGATCTTTGATATCAAAAGTTTTTTCTTCTACCACTGAAGTTTGACGATCCAGATCCTGGATAATCATTCTAGTACCAAACAAAAGTTTGTTCGGACTGATACCTCCTAGAGAATTTCTTGGGATGTTATTAAGACTACATTGGACACTTATTAGATGTTTGACCCACCCATCACCCGAACCTAATACCCTCGCTGTTATAGATTGCTTTATGTCACGGTTTTTTCTTTCCACTACCCCTTTTCCCTCAGGATGGAAGGGAGAAGAGTACCGCAATGCAATGCCCCTGGTCATGGCCTCTTTGTAAGCTCGAGAGCTAAATGCAGGACCCTGATCAGAATGTAGCATGACAATTGCGTATGTGTCGATAAAGACTCGTAAATCTTTTATAACAGTTCTGGTGTCAGCCAAGTGCTGGGGCCACATCCAAATGAATCTTGTGCAGGAATCCACTGCGACCATGATATATTTATAGTTGCCATCCCTTTGTAAGGGACCACAGTGGTCCAGGTAAATACACGCTAATGGTTTATCTGAGATTAAAAGGGGCGTCTGCGCTGGTCGTTTTATCGTTGATACTTTCATTCTTTGGCATATTTCACATTCTAGAACATAGTTCTTAGTTTGTTTTCTCATGCGTGGCCACCAATATCTCTGTTTTAATAACGCTGTTGTGGCAGAAATACCAGCATTTGCAGAAGCTAGCCCTTTGTGTGCCGCTAAAATAAGTCCTAATCTGTGTTCCATGTTTGGAATTGCCCTATCCCCCACTCCAGAGATTCGAGCAAATGGAACATTATTTGCATCAGTTATGTATGAATATTTTACTGGAAAACCTTTTGGGAGTGTTTTTTAATCATCTTTTACTGAAGCACTGGCAGCTTGCATTATATCGCTGTCTATTTTTGTTTTTGACCGGCTGATAGCAGCTAAGGAAGCCGTTTGCACAGCTGCCTTCGCTGCTTCATCAGCCAATGAATTTCCCGCAACGTGAACGCCATCACGTTGATGACTCCGTGTATGTATCACGCGAGTCTTTTGTAGTTCCTTCTGTAAAAGAACTACTTGTTCCCAAAGCGTTTTATGCTTGATTGTGCCACCTTTAGCATCTTTGAAGCCGTTTTGAACCCAGTTCTGCAAGTATTCATTGTAAGATTGAAAGCAGTAATATAAATCACACACTATCAGTGTGGGGAATTCTTGATCGGTATTTTCAAGCGCCATCTTAAATGCCAGAAGTTCAGCTCGCTGAGCTGTACAATCTCCTAGAGATTGGGTTTTAATGACCAGTGGTCTAAATTTTCCTTCGTGCCAATGACCTTTAACGATCGCGCACGCAGCACTATATGCTTGTCTACCCCCAACTGCGGGTTGTGCTGATCCGTCTGTATTTATTATACAGCCGTAATGTTCCAGAGGCAGGATTTCGGTCGGCAGAGGACATTCGTATTCATATTGGAGAAATTCTTGTGTTTTTAAATTTGGATCAAATTCGTATACTACGTCTGTTGCAGCAAGAGAATTAACCCATTGTATCCAGCTTGGATGTAGAGCTTTAGCATTCTGAATGCTTGCCCTTGTTACTGCTTCTAGGGCAGGTACTGGTGTAACGATTATTATTCGTTTATCTTGTGCCAGGGCTCTTTCTTTTGCCACAGAAGTTTGAAGCACTGACAGAATTTTTTCTATTGAACTGAATTTCATTTCAGCTTGAGTGTACAAATGTGATTTGTAAGCTATGGGTACCGTTTCTCCCTCATTAGAGGTCAGATATGTGAATCCGCATCTTACTGGGATGACTCGGATTATAAGGTTGCGTTCGTTTGCGCTGGTTTGCAGTTTTGTAACATGCCTGTCTGTAATGATCTCACAATCTCTGTGTGTTTTTGAGTCCAATGTATTGGTTTGAAATCAGGTTTTATTAATTCATAGAGAGGTTTAACCCTCTCTGCATAATTTAGAATGTATGTTCTACCGAAATTCAGGAATTCTAGTATTGATTGTAAAATTTTCAGCGTTTTTGGTGCTTGGAGTACTGCACACTTTTCTAGGAATTTGTCTGTTATATCCGTCTCCTTCAATTTCTGCAGGTACTTTATATCGTCCCTTGCCAATTGAACTAATTCTCTATATGCCTTTGTTAATTCTTTTAGTTTAACTAGGAGTTCTTCGCCTGACATTGTTTCAATGTCTGGGTGTGTTGTGTAGCTGGCTAGAACCGGCCACGTGGCTCCTGGTCTACCTAGTGGACCGTGCCTGGTGATGTGATTTTGATGTTTTAGGGCGCCTTTAAACCAGAGCAGGTGCTCTTGGTTAGTTAGTGGGATTTCAACATCCTCGAAAAGGAGTGTATACATCCGGAGGTTCCTCTATTTTGTAATAGTGGACATCTTTTGTCACAGCGTGTGCTGCTGGAAAATGTATCCATGAATAGAACACCTCTGTCTGCCGATACTCATGTGCCTCTATCACGAATATGACCGAACCACCTCTTGGTGATAGTCCATTCTCTATAAGTTTAAGAGTTATAGTTCTTTTTATATTGACCAGAATGATTATAGCAAGTTAATACCTTGACACAGAAGTGTACCACTTAGTGATTTTTTACAATTATTACCACTAAGGAATTCCTCCTTTTTCCCTTCACTATAACATTTGTGTGTGTGTAAGGTAAATCCCAGGTTGATTTGATGTATCCTTTACCCAACCTTTCATACTGGCCTGCTGGTATATATTCTTGGCAATATTTAAACTGGAAAGTTGTTATCGGAATTGTAATTCTTCTGTGTATTATCCATTCAATGACAGGTCTCTCTGACATTGTCAATGCTAATCTCTCAAGTTTTTCAATGCTCAGAATCGTATAGTCTGCTCCTTTTTGTGCCAAACTGATTTGTTTATCAGTAAGGTTAAAGATAGAAAATAATGACGTTACGTTGATTAGACGCCATGGCACGTAGCCTGAACATAGGTTTTGCAACGTCCAGCCTAGCTGTACAATAGAACGCAATTGGGACTGACCATGTTGTAACATTAGCAAGTCTTGCTCTATTATATCAAATGCAGATGATACAATACTGTCCAGTGAATATATTCTGGAGGACAGAGTCGTTAACCCATTGTTCACTACAGAAAGTGATTTTTCCAAATCTATACTGTCAATTTCTCATATTTTTTCTGCTGTTTCAATTTGCATTACTTTCCAAGCTTCGTTGTATGAGGCGTATATACCGGCCGCTATGAAACGTTTTTGACGCTGTTTGCGAGGTCCCAGTATGAAATCCCGCAAGTCAGCACCTTCTTTAAGTAAAGTCAAGTGTTGCCTAATTTCAGCCAGTGTGGATTTCTGTAGCCACTCAAGGCATAATTTCCCTACACTGTATGTTGTAACTATCCCTGGATGTTGTCTCTGGGAATATCTTGAGTCTGGCCTGTTCAGTTTGAACCCCTGTCTTTTGTTCAGGAATCTATCTTGACAGTTATTTGTGTCTGAAGGCCAGATCAACCATTTTTCCAATCAGGATTTGTTCTGTTTTGGGGAAAAATAAGGGATACGTCTATTTCCACATCCGTAGTACTATTACTATCAGGTATGGGCTTCGGAATAGACGGTTTATTTAAGTCTTTTATCTTAGCTAAACCAAGACAAGTAAGGAATATTATTTGTTCTGGGATCATGCAGGCTCTAAATAATGATTCTAGACCTTGTACCTGCCAGTCCTTTGTTCCCCAGATGGTTTTTGTTTCAATGTTATTTTTCCAAAATTCAAAACCAAATGTAGACATTTTGTCATAAAACTTTTCAGAATAAATCAGTTTAGTATTTGTCAACATTGTTTTCATTCCTGTCTTATTTAACATTTTAAAATAAAACGTTTCTGGATCACTGTTGTTAAACCCTGAGAAGTATGGACATTTCTCAAAAAATGTCTTCGAACTTCCTTTTGGTGGAGTTTGGACAATGTTCCCATTGATTATAAGTAAAAACATTTCTAGTTTGTGCAGATTTATGCAAATAGTGATGACCATAGTGATTGTAACAGTATAATTCTTCATAATTTGATGAACCCTGTAAATAATCATGTTCAGTAAATTTGGCTGACATTACTAAATCTGACATCATATTATTAATATTCTCAAAGTCCCACTCATCAGAAAAAGAATTTGGTATCACAAAGTCACTTAAGGAAACCTTAAACTGGTGTGGATACTTCAAGAGCTCAATCGGGCCATACATTTCATAGTCAGTTCTATCCCATGCTATACCCCCAGGTATTGGATTGGCTGCGATGTTTACTGATGATAGTTCTCTTTTCTCGATGTGAGATGATCTGTGAGACTTTAGGACCAAGTTGATGTTCTGACTTGCTGTGTCCATTGTGCTATATTTTCCATCAATGAATGTACCCAAGCATAAAACCATGATGAGCCAAAGCAGGAGGAAAAGTACACCTAACAGTCCCAAATTCAATCCATGGTGAAATCAGATATGTCTCTTTTAGATGGTGAAAAAGCTCTGTTATTTTTTCTTTGAAAGTTTTTGTTGCTGGCTTGTCTCCATGTTCACTTGGATCATCGGAAAAGTCATCAAAGTTGATAAACTAGTCAGATGCAGTTCTGTCAATTGGTGGGATTGCTTCCGGATTTCCATTGATCTTTGCATTTTCTTTTGTTACCTTTGTACAGTCTGAGGCTACATCGTTGTAGATTGGTGTATCATCAGGAATTGTTGCAATTTGGGTTTCCAGAGGCACAAGTTCCATGGCTTTGTTGCACAGTCCTTTTCCATTTACTGCAGGATTATCAAATGTGATTAGTCTCTCAGTTTGAACCTCTTGGATTATAGCAAAGTTTGGTGTTCTGCTATTCCTTGGTAATCCACTGGGCCTGCTATTTATTATCGGCCACATGTTTGTGGTTTCACCAGGTCGATGGAAACAATTCTGTTTTCATTTTTAGCAGCAAGTGGCGATAGTACTACTGATCTTGTTCCGCTGACAGCTAAGACAGGTACTGCTTTTCTGTAAGAAGGCACAAATTCCTTCTTCACCGCGATCTTTTCTCTGACCAGATCCCCAATCTTTGGAATCCAGACAGGTCTTGCTGGGACAAGTGGTTCTTTAGTGGTTGTTGGCTTAAACTTTATGTTACTTAGACTTTTTCTTGTTTCATTCAAGTCCTGTAAAACAGCCAAACGATCTTTTATATCAAAAGTTTTTTCTTCTACCACTGAAGTTTGACGATCCAGATCCTGGATAATCATTCTAGTACCAAACAAAAGTTCGTATGGACTGATACCTCCTAGAGAATTTCTTGGCATGTTATTAAGACTACGTTGGACACTTATTAGATGTTTGACCCACCCATCACCCGAACCCAATACCCTCGCCGTTATAGATTGCTTTATGTCACGGTTTTTTCTTTCCACTACCGCATTTCCCTAAGGATGGAAGGGAGAAGAGTACCGCAATGCAATGCCCCTGGTCATGGCCTCTTTGTAAGCTCGAGAGCTAAATGCAGGACCCTGATCAGAATGTAGCATGACAATTGCGTATGTGTCGATAAAGACTCGCAAATCTTTTATAATAGTTCTGGCGTCAGCCAAGTGCTGGGGCCATATCCAAATGAATCTTGTGCAGGAATCCACTGCGACCATGACATATTTATAGTTGCCATCCCTTTGTAAGGGACCACAGTGGTCCAGGTAAACACACGCTAATGGTTTATCTGAGATTAGAAGGGGCGTCTGCGCTGGTCGTTTTACCGTTGATACTTTCATTCTTTGGCATATTTCACATTCTAGAACATAGTTCTTAGTTTGTTTTCTCATGCGTGGCCACCAATATCTCTGTTTTAAAAACGCTGTTGTGGCAGAAATACCAGCATTTGCAGAAGCTAGCCCTTTGTGTGCCGCTAAAATAAGTCCTAATCTGTGTTCCATGTTTGGAATTGCCCTATCCCCCACTCCAGGGATTCGAGCAAATGGAACATTATTTGCATCAGTTATGTATGAATATTTTACTGGAAAACCTTTTGGGAGTGTTTTTTTATCATCTTTTACTGAAGCACTAACAGCTTGCAATTTATCGCTGTCTATTTTTGTTTTTGACCGGCTGATAGCAGCTAAGGAAGCCGTTTGCACAGCTGCCTTCGCTGCTTCATCAGCCAATGAATTTCCCGCAACGTGAACGCCATCACGTTGATATGACTGTGTATGTATCACGTGAGTCTTTTGTAGTTCCTTCTGTAAAAGAACTACTTGTTCCCAAAGCGTTTTATGCTTGATTGTGCCACCTTTAGCATCTTTGAAGCCGTTTTGAACCCAGTTCTGCAAGTATTCATTGTAAGATTGAACGCAGTAATATGAATTCTTGATCGGTATTTTCAAGCGCCATCTTAAATGCCAGAAGTTCAGCTCGCTGAGCTGTACAATCTCCTAGAGATTGGGTTTTAATGACCAGTGGTCAAAATTTTCCTTCGTGCCAATGACCTTTAACGATCGCGCACGCAGCACTATATGCTTGTCTACCCCCAACTGCGGGTTGTGCTGATCCGTCTGTATTTATTATACAGCCGTAATGTTGCAGAGGCAGGATTTCGGTCGGCAGAGGACATTCGTATTCATATTGGAGAAATTCTTGTGTTTTTAAATTAGGATCAAATTCGTATACTACGTCTGTTGCAGCAAGAGAATTAACCCATTGTATCCAGCTTGGATGTAGAGCTTTAGCATTCGGAATGCTTGCCCTTGTTACTGCTTTTAGGGCAGGTACTGGTGTAACGAGTATTATTCGTTTACCTTGTGCCAGGGCTCTTTCTTTTGCCACAGCAGTTTGAATCACTGACAGAATTCTTTCTGTTGAACTGAATTTCATTTCAGCTTGAGTGTACAAATGTGATTTGTAAGCTATGGATACCGTTTCTCCCTCATTAGAGGTCAGGTTGTGAATCCGCATCTTACTGGGATGACTCGGATTACAAGGTTGCGTTCGTTTGCGCGTGTTTGCAGTTTTGTTTTAGTTAACATGTCTGTCTGTAATGATCTCAAAATCTCTGTGTGTTTTTGAGTCCAATGTATTGGTTTGAAATCAGGTTTTATTAATTCATAGAGAGGTTTAACCCTCTCTGCATAATTTAGAATGTATGTTCTACCGAAATTCAGGAAGCCTAGTATTGATTGTAAATTTTTCAGCGTTTTTGGTGCTTGGAGTACTGCACACTTCTCTAGGAATTTGTCTGTTATATCTGTCTCCTTCAATTTCTGCAGGTACTTTATATCGTCCCTTGCCAATTGAACTAATTCTCTATATGCCTTTGTTAATTCTTTTAGTTTAACTAGGAGTTCTTCACCTGACATTGTTTCAATGTCTGGGGGTGTTGTGTAGCTGGCTAGAACCGGCCACGTGGCTCCTGGTCTACCTAGTGGACCGTGCCTGGTGATGTGATTTTGATGTTTTAGGACGCCTTTAAACCAGAGCAGGTGCTCTTGGTTAGTTAGTGGGATTTCAACTTCCTCGAAAGGAGTGTATACATCCGGAGGTTCCTCTATTTTGTAATAGTGGAAATCTTTTGTCACAGCGTGTGCTGCTGGAAAATGTATCCATGAATAGAACACCTCTGTCTGCCGATACTCAAGTGCCTCTATCACGAATATGACCGTACCACATCTTGGTGATAGTCCATTCTCTATAGGTTTAAGAGTTATAGTTCTTTTTATATTGACCGGAATGATTATAGCACTCGGGTCATTTTCTTGGATGGTTGTGTCATCCGCTAGGAGTCGAGCTGCTAATGCTTCTCTATCTCTTTCTTCTTCACTATCCGTCATTTTATTGACTAAGAAAGTGTTTATTTTTTTTTGCAGATCAAGTTTCAAGTAAACAAAGATTAGGTGCACAATATTTTGGAACACTGTATACTTCAACGTTGACTAAACCAAAAACTAATACATAGGATTCTCATCCTACTAAGTTCCGGCGGATATTAACCTTTCACCCACTCCAGACGTCTATTGGAGTTTTTACGGGAGAAAGGGGTCTGCGTGAAAAGCACGACTGAGTTACTCTAGTGTCTTGCGTTAGATTATCGCCTTACCAAATGTTGGGCGCCATGTAGTGTAGTTCCCATATTCCCAATAGGCTCTGCGCATTGGAATAACATAAACAGCAGTGTAAACGTAGGACTGAGGTCATCTAGGTCTCTACTGACTATGTTAGACTTAATTAGTGTTGCCAGCTAGCTCAAAGGTCACTAAAAACTCTCTTGAATGTTCAGGAAAGGGTTCACCGTCCTGATTTAGACAAGAAGGGATTAGTTTCTGACAACCGCATAAACATGACAACTTTGCTCCCTCAGAATAAAGAGTGTATCTCTAGAGTTGTGTGAAAACAATAGACCGCTATATCACTCAGTCAATCGTGCATGCTTAGTTTCACCAGAGTGCAGAGAAATAGAGAGACCGGCGTTTTCAATAAAAGGTGTTATTTTATTGAGCAGTCTTCTTTCTCATGCAAGAGAAATGAATTGCCGCAATTGCAATACTTATCATAAAGTAAAGTGCGTACAGTAAAAGTAGTATTATGAAATAATACTGTAAAAGCATTGATATGGTTTCTTAGCCATATGATACTTTAAAATGGATAAAATATATACATACATTAAAACATTGACTAACAAACTCAACTGGTGCTTCTAAGATACGCCTACCCCGGTGTACCTGACCTAAGCCTAATATGTGGGAAGGAGTAAGTAAGTTGCAGTTTTAAGTTAAGTTAGGTTTTTGCCAAGTACCGGAATCAAGAATTCTCTCTAAGGTTTTAATCAGCTCCGTACCTTGGTTATAGAATGAAGGAGGTCTTGTATCTCGCTTCTCAGGACTCGATCTCCCAGCAACCCGTGAGGGTGACTTGGGAACACCGGAGCTGGATTTCTCGGTGTGAGAAAAGGCAGCTTCTCCAGCGCGTCAAAGGGTGGGGCGGCTTCCTTCGGCTCTCGCATTAGCTGGGCTTCGGATAAGTAGATTGCCGCTCTACTCCACACCACTGTGTGTTTGCTTAAGGCAACGTTGGTATATTTATACCTGAAAGGTGCCGGGTTTGACGTAAGGTTGGACATAAGACGTCACTAAGAACTAACAGTTCTTTCTGGACTCCAGGAGTTCTTGTGCACATCAAAATAAAAGCAGGGGGAATTCCCGGGCTGCTGGAGGCTTGGTTTGTTTAAAGAACGCGTTGTGCTTTCTAGGAGTCTATGGGAGAAGCCTTGCCGTGTTTTGGACTGCATGGGCTATTACTAAATATGGACATGATTCTTATGCCTTTATAAGGATACTATTGATTATAACCACATAAGGGCATGAATCGGGAATATCGAATTAGGGTCCTAGATAGAAATGCAACAGTAGCTACCCTGTGCATGAAGTGCTCTGGCAATTAACAACTAGCCACCTCCCGCCAAGTTCCTCCATTTGTGTATTGTCGATTATTAGGCATGGGAAGCTGTTAATGGGTACTACACCAACAAATGATGTATGGAATGCTGAATAAATCAAACATTCACCCTCCAGTCAGGAGATCTGGGTTAAATCCATTGTTCTTTTGCTGACTCTGCCACCCCAGTTTGGTCCCAGCCATATGCACATCAGTCTTAACTCTGCTCTTCATGGGAACATTCCAGCCAGGTGTTCCCTGGAACGGAAACATCCTATTGTTCTTTTTGCGTTAATGGGTACTAGGCAGTGCACTTACTGATACATGTTGTGGTGGATTTCCACACACTTAATTGAGGATTCTTACACCAGACTCGTTTAACATTGATTGCAAATATTTCCCATGCAGGACATTCATATTGGTAGAAATGAACAATTCCTGGAATGCAGAGCTACAAAGAGAACAGATATCGTTCAATCGGGTACGCTATTCTAATTTCTCTTGTTACCTTCAACAGGAGGCCTCCTGCTTGCAAAAATGACTTTACTCTTATACTTAAATGTACCAGTGGCCTTTACCCAGGAGGAAATCCAGTACACTGAGATTTCTTCCCTGCAGAGTTCTATGAGTCTCTTGAGAATCAAGTGTTGGTCAGTTGCATCAAATGTGGCTGACCGGCTCAATACTAGAAGTGCAGCAATGACATTTCTGTTGATTATTTTCTTCAAATCATCCCAGAAGATCAGAGTAGAATAAGTGCCTTAAATATGCTAAACTCCAGTTTGTCGCTTGATCGTGGTTTTTTTCCCCCCACGAAAATAGCAAAGCTGGGTGAATGTGGCTATTTCTATTACTTTTCCAAGGAACAGACCATTGAGATTGGTCAAGGCTGGGTCAAAGTTGTCAACCAGCTCAAGGCGCAAGGGAAGCAATAGTCGTGTGTATGTTGGTTGGCATCGTCGTCTTCACTTCAGACAGTTCTGAACTAGGGCTCTTACTGATGAGAACTTCTAGCGTCTTAAACTGCAGGTTGTGGTGGTCAGCAGGTAGCACAAGTTCTTTACAGGGCTGCATGTTGGGGCAGCAATAAAAGGTTATTGCATAATGGTAGCCTCCGGTCTCGTAATGAAATCAAAGGATTTGGGAGTGTTCTCCCTACTCTTCAATGAGGTTGAGTAAAGACTTAACCAGGGTCGTGGCTGCAGGTACGGGGTGAGGATGCTTTGGTTGTGAAAGGGCTTGAGAAAGCTTAGCCATTGTAAGATGGATAGGCTGTCAAGAGTTTAGAGCTAGAAGCAATGGGATCAGGAAGAGAAGTGGTAGAGTCATCTCTTTTTGTCCAGACTGAGTGCCAATAATGAATTCCTTTGTTGGGGACATAAGATGGTTAGATGCAAAAGGCATGAGCGGGTGCTATGCGAATGCTGGTCAGTGTGCTGTTTCTGAGTATCTGAGATGGTTGTGGGAAGAGCTTGATAAGAGGAGAGGAAAGGATATGTAGTACGGAAGATTTTGGACCCGTGTTATAAACATCGTCGTATCATGACGATTTTGGTATCAGTAGACCGGTAATGACTGAGATACTATGCACAAGCATTTCCGTCATGTTCGAGTGATGAAAGCACCCTGAAATTAGAGTTTCCGTCTTGAACCCTCGGGTTCCATTTTGTGAGTGGCAGCCATTTCGTGATTGCCCTCACCTAGGCTATATGACTGAAGCCAAGATCGAGTCAGAAGGACACGTATACCTTCGTTGACTCCTCTGCGACCTGGCCGAGCTGAGTCCACCGCCTGAAGCCAAACCTGTTCGGCCAGTTCCTTTTCCAGTGGCCAAATGAGATTAACATCCAGGTGCACATGTCGTAAGCCTTTTTCATCACATACAGACTGTATCTAATCTCACACACACCTGTCTCTGTTTCTTTCTTTATGACTTGCTTTACGATGAGGAGGTGCCTGTTTTTATTAGGGGTCCGTCGATATCTGATGGAAATACTGGGCCTTGCCGGATAGTTAATTGTGGGCTGAGCAAACTGAAATATGGGTTTGTCATCATGACTCTGCTTTTTCTTTGTAGTGGAAATATGTGAATGGTCAACTGTAAAATAAGGAATGTTTGCCTAAAGCATAATATTTTGTATAAAAGAAGAAGACTGGCTTTGTAATATTGAGCAGTCTCCTGAGAACATACAATGCGTTGTACTTCTAGGATACCTGTTACTGGCTGCAGCTAATAAATACGATCTTTGACTTCACCTAGAAGACTCTGTGTTTCTGTAGTCCGAAACAGGAGAACTCGAAGTCTTCGGGTGTTGTACCCTGGCACCGCTGGGTTCTTAAAAACCCGGTACTTCAGTTGGCGCTTCCAACGTGGGGCGATTTCAGCGGTACCGGTCCAAGCCAGAGGTTCGTGAGGAGCTTTGTGTGAAAATTCTGGAGGAAGGCCGCCACTTCATCGACCCCTGTATGTCGACGTGGTCCGAAAGTCTTTGCTACGAGGTTCCCCACTTCCCGAAGGCTACAAAGGACTGCTGCCCTGACTATGGCCCTGTTTTGGACCCTTGATGATTGGTAGAGCGAAACGTTAGACGAGTCTTCTGGTGACGTCATCGATTTCTTCAGTTAAGTATGAGTGGAGCGTCTCCCAGTCCTTAGTTTGGTTCTTAGTTTTGGTATCCTTTTTGGATCGCTTTGATTTGGAATTTGCAAATCCTAAAGCCGAAGAACTCGTGTATTCGCGAGACTATCATATTCGATAATCCTTTGAAGTTTGAAGCTAGACTAGAGAGCGAAGATGCCTGGTCTTAGCAGACTTGGAAATATGTTTTGTCTTGGCTGTAATAAGGATTCCCGATTGGAGGACTCGTTTCCGGTTCCTCCGATTGGAACTCCAACGTATGTACTCTATGTGAAGCATGGAGTAAGCCCTATCTCATATAATGAAGTATGGATCCGATACACCAGGAAAGATGGTGTTTTAAAATGGCCTCAATATGGTAGTTTTGACACAGAGATTTTGAATAATTTAGAGGTTAAACTTTTTAAGAAGAAAGCCCGGCCGGCAATGTTTGACTATTTTCGCATATGGCGCAAAGAAGCCAAACAGAGAGAAATGAAGTTAGCGAAGAAACATAAACGAGAACGAGGTATGTCTATGGTACAAGCAGCGGTTGCGTTTAGGGATAATGAGGAAGAGCAAGAACGCGAACAAATGCTTAGGGTGAAGAAGTTAGCGGTAGACAGATGCTACCCAGTTTTGCCGCATAAAGAACAGGAAGGAAGGGAAGATCTTGAGAAAGATCCCTTAATGTCACATCTCTTGAATTCACCACCCCCTTGTGCACAGAGTGCTACGGCACCACCGCCACCAGTTGTGATTGCACAACCCCCAGTTGTTGTGCCACCTGTGATTCCACCACAGCCAGCTCCTTTTCCGTTGGCTACTTTTCCTTTGGCGCAGCCTCCTTAGGGGCCGCCACCTTTGTCTCCTTCTTCGTCTGCTACTTCTAAGCCTGGTCTTAATGTTTCCTCCATTCCAACTTTGACTTCTTCTTCTGCTACTGTTCCGTCTTCTCTTATTCTTTCACCTTCTCCTTCTGTTAGACAACGAATGACTACTGCAGTTACTGGTTTCTTTTCTCCTTTGTTGGGACAGATGGGTAAGTCCCCTGTTGTTGAGCATAGACAGTCACGGAGTCAGTTGCCAAATATGGATGAGTGTGCGATTTTGGACGATATGGCGCGTAAATGGATTACGTACGATATGCGGTATGATCTTGAGGGTGTTATGCATGTCTTCCTTCAATGGGAAGCACCGAAGCAGCGGTACGTTTTCAATACAATGTGTGTTTTCCTTGTTGAGAAATGGGAAGAGAAAGTAGGACAAGCTCCTGACACTTTGTATAGTATACGTTCCGAGTTTGCGAAGGGGACGATTGTGAGTCCATCTGATGTTGAGAAAGCGGTTGCGATGTTGATGTCAATTAGGAAAGTGTCTCCTTCTCGACAATTGTTTGAGTCTGATTTTTCAGCTGGGAGAAAGACACGGCAATATCCGATGAGAGAGGTTCTGAAGGACTGGGTTCTTTAAGACCCAGCGGTGCCAGGGGACAACACCTGAAACCTTCGTGGGTAACCTGCTCCGGCGTACGAATGACAGAGACACGGGACACTTCCTTCGGCGTCAAAGATTCAAGGTTTATTTGCTGCAGGGAAACACAGAAATCACGGAAGTACAACGAGTGTAGTTCGGGGAGACTGCTTCAAATTGGTTCTGTGGGCCGCTCCTTTTATACACGATTCTCCCATAGGTTTGCATAGCAGACAAAGGTTTACAACCCGGTTCCCACAATTATCCCCGAGAGGGGTCGCTTTGGTCACTTTGATAGTCATAAGGTCCGGAACATAAGTGCGGAAACATTTGGCGGTTCCCAACTGAAAAAACCCATCTTCCCACCATTAGTACATTCCAATCAGCAGTAAAACAGATCGAAGAAGGAACAAGGACAGGTGCAGAGGAAGATGGAAACAGTGGGGAGATTGAAAAGGGTGAAAAAGGGGAGGTATCGGGAAACACGAGCTACAGGCATCAAAGGGACGTGCCTAATGAGATGCACGGCTGAGACAATAAACCGGCACGGCGAGATGAGCCTCGAGCGGGGCCATCTGCCTTACAGTATCATCCCCCTCATCATAAAGACACTTACAAAGGACATGTGTCTTCCGCAAATATCTTGGGAGTCCCAGGGTCGCGAAGCGGACAACGTCCGTTCGCTGGCTACTTGAGGGCAAGAGACAAAATGGATGCCGTATCTAAGATGGAACCCGTGGGTACAGATGAAAAACCCACGTAACAAACGAACGGTTTAAGTTAGCACAGCGAAACTGCGCACACTTACTAAACTCGTCATTTGCGGTTCGTAGATACCAGACTCGACCATATTCGTGTGAGTCGAAAACACCACTTACAATTGTCACGGAACCTCAGACGCTCCTTTTGCCCTCATGTAGGCAAGCACTAGTCGGAATCATACTCGATATTCATCAGACCATCTAGATGTTGCTGTAGCATAGCTCTGTCCAACCGAGTTCCATTGGTAACAGGCGGCTGTCTCATACACGTTGTAGCACAGAGGCCACATAAGGCAGGACCACACTGCACACAAAGGCAACACGTGAACAGGAACGCCACAACGACTCCGATGATCATCAGAATCTTCCAACCCCAAGTCGACATCAGGCCCCAAAACCACCCAAGTAGCGTCCAATCCCCTACATCCACGTGTATGGATTCAGAGATTTTATGCAACTTCGAGATGGCTTGATAGACAGTCGGAGCGTTATCAGGAATGAAAATACAGCAGCTCGAATGGATCACCTTACATACCCCACCTCGATCTGCTAAGATCACGTCTAAAACCATACGGTTTTGTAACGTCATAAGTCTATCCGCCTGAAGTTCTGTGGTGATATTACCAAGGGCACTGGCAGTAATATTAGCTGTCGATTCTACCACTCGAGTCAACTGTCTCAGGTTCCTACTATTAACCATAGGTCCCCAAAACGGGAGGAAACCCTTGAAAAAGTCTCCTGCCTCTTGACCGGCAGTATCCTCTTCGCTAATTACGCCTCTCACAACTCTAGTCTTGTGATAATCTGCATCTACAGTGAACGTCGGAGGCAACAAGTTTGCGATAAAACATGAGCCCATGAAGTCAGAGGGCAACCATGCATACGCACGATCATGACAGACAAAGTAGGTACCTTTGGCAGCCAGAAACACAGGGGACGAGATCATCGGCAGCATGTAATTTTCAGTGCAAGCACTCTCTCCAAGTCGGGCTTTCGATCTTCGGCCACGACCCATTAAACAAAAATTACCAATGTGGGGTACGACCCATATCGAAGGCGAGCTTTTAAGCTGTTTATCACTCGTGAGCGCACTGTACTCGACCTTACTCAGGACCCTATAGGCTTGTACCTCTTCCACTGGAATGAGCGACGGCTCATAGATATCTCTATCTAAGTCTTCTATCGCTATAGACAAAGGCTTATAGTACGAACCAGGGCCAAGGTAGGGAGAACGTGGCTCTCGATTGGGTTGAGAATCTAGTGCGCTTCGAAACATTGTTTGAAATGCTCGAGCGGACCCTTGGGAACTATACGGTAACACCAGATATGGAATTCCCTTATCCGTGGTATGTGGCATCAACCCACACACCCAACAATTAGTAGTGTTAACCACTAACTGATGCTGGTGAAGGAGCTGAATAAAGGAATTGTTGCGGAATTCTGCACGTCTAGCCTGCTCGTGTTCGGGTAAGAAGTGAAAAGAATGGGGAGATGCAACGGTGGTAGGTTTAGAATTAGGGGTAGGAGTAGGTATGGCAGGAGATAAGAAACAAGACATCATGTAATACACCCCACCCGCCAATAATGCAGAAACAGTCAAAAGCAATACGAAAATTTGAAACATAAAACATTTGGTACGACTAAGTTGTTGCAACTTGAACCTTTGCGCCTGATCTTCTTCCAAGTCCATCAGCTTCGAAAATGCCATTCCCTACGACCGTCCGCAACGTTTCTTGACGCACTTCGTTCTGTGTAGCAGTAGTCAATCCCTAGGAGTTCCCAGGAACCGACGGTCTTTAACCTAGTGTCAAGACCTACTAACCAGAAGGAAGTACACGCGCGGCCCTACGGCCTTTGTTCACAATTATGTGTATGCAAAGTGTCTCTCAGCTGTGGAAGCAAAAATATGAGGAACGAAACTCAATGTATATATACAAGAATAATTACAATGATACGAGTGTTCAAACTGATCGTGGAAAACGGGATAATGCGATTGTCAAGGGACAGAACAGGATCTTTTTATTAGTCTTTAGTGCTGGATCGCAAAAAGTATCGGGTTTTCCCAGGACGTGTCTGCTCGTCAAACAAAGGATCTGTTGAAGAGACAGCGTTCTGTTGATCAGTTGAATGTTCTGGTCTTGAGTCTTTTGATGACGAATGTTCAACAATGTCTTTCTGCTGCACTGAGGATTCTCCGACAGGTTGTGCGTCGCTAAAAGGTACAAACGCCGGCAATCCTTCGGTTTCAGTTGATGCAATGCCTCTCCTCACCCACGAGTCTGCCGGCAACGGAATAGGGACTTTTTTGGTATGGGTGGCATGCACCCAGTTTTTCCGACCCTCTAGACGAACAGCAGTTCTCGTGGCAAGGAGGACCTGGTAGGGTCCAGTGAATCTTGGCTCCAAATTCTTCTTGCGCGAAAAATTGCGCGTCACCACCCAGTCTCCAGGCTGGAGCTGGTGGCCTGGACCCTCCGTCTGCGTCGGCAATGCTTCGTAAACCTGTTGGTGAATTAACCTCAGTTTAGCAGTCAAGTCATGAAGATAATCGATCAACATTGGATACTCAAGATCACAGAACACACCCGGTCTAGGGACCCCCCAAACATTTGCAGGACGACCGAACACTATTTCATAGGGGCTGAGCCCTACTCGGGAGTGTACGGTTGCCCTTGTTGACAGTAATGCTAAGGGTAAAGCGTCAGGCCACGAGAGACCAGTCGTAGCCTGAATCTTCGCTAGCTTCAATTTAAGGGTGCCGTTATACCCTTCAACCAAACCAGCTGACTGGGGATGATTGGCGCTATGGAATTTTTGATTAATTCCAAGGCCCTTACACACACTCTTCATCACACTCCCCACAAACTCACTTCCGTTATCCGACCATACAATCCGAGGCATTCCATACCGAGGAAAGTATTCCTTCAGTAGGATTTTCGCAGTTGACAAAGCAGTGTTGTCCTTAAGAGGGTAGGCTTCGATCCATCGGGAGAACGCGCAAACCACAACTAAAACGTATTTCAGGTTATTGCGTCGCTCCATATGGATGAAGTCTAATTGGATCACCTCAAAGGGACATGAAGGGGGAGCAAAACTACCAGGAGGAGTTGGGGTTCCCTTACCAGGATTGTACAACATACATACCATACAATTCTTAACCAATCGTTCAGCACATTTCGTGATACCATCATTCTTCCATACAGGAGACAGCAACTTGCAGATACCCTTCACGCTAATATGTGCTAACCCATGCACCATAGTCACAACAGCTAGCACATATGCATCCGGTAACATCCATCTTTTCTGTTCCGACAAATCAATCCAACAACCATTTACATCCAACTTTCCCGTATTTTCTTTCCACTTCGCCTTTTCAGTCTCGGTGGCCTCATTCTGAATTGCTTTCACACTCTCGATAGTGTCCTCACACATACTCGATTCTATAGGCCACCTAACCGAACTCGTCACATACATTCGAGTGCTAAGGTTCCGGGCAGTCTCCTTAGCAGTCTCATCCGCAAACGCATTACCACGACCAACATCATCCGTCACCTTACGATGCGCACTACATTTAACAATCGCTATCTGCTTAGGCAACGTAAGTGCATCCAAAAGGTCATTCACAAGCTGACCATGCTGAATCTTCGTACCATGCGATGTCAGAAAACCTCTCTCTCTCCACAACCGTCCAAAGCTATGTGCGACGCCAAAAGCATATTGGCTGTCGGTAAACACATTCACACGTTTCCCTTTCGCTAACACACACGCTCTAGTGAGAGCGATCAGTTCTGCAGCTTGGGCAGAACTCTGATTTAATCGTGCAGTCTCAACAACAGTATTCAACGTCACAACAGCATATGCAGTAGTCACATCGCCATTCGGTAATTTAAACCATGAACCATCCACATACAGCGTTCCATCTGGGTCTTCCAAAGGAGTGTTTTTAAGGTCCGCTCGACCTTTTGTTTCCTCTTCTGTCCTCAAATAACAGTCGTGTTCTGTTATTTCATCTGACTCTGAGCTAATTGGTAACAAAGTCGCCGGATTCAGGACATTACAACATTTTATCTGAATGTGGCTTGCCAGCAGCGTCAACTCGTACCCAGACAACCTCGCACTCGTCAAGTGCTGAGTTTTCGTACGATTCAAAAGAGTGTCGACTGCATGCGGAACCATCACCGTAAGCATATTATCCATGACCAATCCTGCTGATTGTCGGATGGACACCGCAGCTGCCGCTGTTGCTCTCAAACAACTCGGCAACGCTCTAGCTACCGGGTCCAAGGTCGAGGAAAAATATGCACATTGTTATTGTTATTGTTAGTGAGTTTTTGTATCGCGCCTAATCACCTGCAGGTATCTAAGCGCCTGGAAAGATGGTAACAGACAATAACTTAGCAAGATGAAAGCTGAGGTCATAGCTGATTATACTGTGCTCATGCTTTTGCGGAACAGAAATGTTTTTAGACTCTTCCTGAATCGTAATAGATTCCCTTCCCGGCGCAGCACCTCCGGCAACCTGTTCCATAGCTGAGGAACTTGCACTGAAAAGGCTCTCCCTCCCTTGGTCACTAACCTGTAGGGAGGGCAGACCAGTAATTTGGAGTCTGAAGATCGAAGTGTTCTCATAGGGCAATAAAGTTGCAGACGATCTTTGATGTAGGTTGGGGCTTTGCCATAGATTGCCCTATGGGCCGTGCATAAGTTCTTAAATTCCACTCTTTCTTTAATGGGGAGCCAGTGCAAACTTTGTAGTAGGGGAGTGGCTTTAGATCTCCTCGGTAGCCTGAAGATCAACCGGGCAGCGTCATTCATTATGACCTGAAGCCTACTGGTCAGAGTTTTAGGTAAGCCAAGGTAAAGGGCATTACCGTAATCAATTCTGGAGATGATAGTGGCCGCTACTATTGATCGCATCATGGGTTGTGAGAGGACAGGAATTAACTTCCGCAGTTGCCGAATGATGTTTGTGCAACTTCCCACAACCGTGGAGATCTGAGGGGCCATTGACAGATCATCATCCAGCTTGATCCCCAGGCTCTTTACAAACGGGCTTGGTTTTGGAGCAGGGCCTAACTCTGTGGGCCAGTAGAGATCACACCAAGGTGAGGCAGTGGATGGGATCACTAGTACCTCAGTCTTATCAGGGTTAATTTTTAACAGGTTATCCGTCATCCATTGCACTGTGAACCGCAAGATGTTCTGGGCTTGAAGTTGTGCGGCCACAGTGTCATCGACACTTAACAGCAGTTGCGTGTCGTCCGCGTAATTAAAGACTTTACAGCCCATGGTGGCCAAAGAAGCAATCAATGGTTGCAGGTAGAGATTAAATAGAAGCGGGGACAGGGCGGACCCCTGTGGCACCCCGCACTCTAAAATCCCTATCTCAGATGTTTCATCCCCCAGTTGTATCTTTTGGGTCCTTCCTGTAAGGAATGATTGCAACCATTGAAAGGCCAGGCCCTTAATCCCAAAGTCCTTCAATCTTTCCAAAAGCAAGGCATGGCTGACAGTATCGAACGCCGCTGATAAGTCCAGCAAAATCAGGGCGCTCGGTTTCTTGCAGTCAGCCATGCCTCTTAGATCATCCAACACCGAGAGCATCACCAACTCTGTGCTGTGATGAGCTCGGAAACCTGCCTGTCTCTCATGGAGTAGATGATGAGTTTCCAGATAGAGGGACAGGGACTTTAATACATGCTGCTCAAGAACTTTTGAGAGAAAAGGCAGCTGGGAGATAGGTCTGTAATTTTTTAACACCGCAGGATCCGATCCAGACTTTTTCAGTAGAGGTCTTACACGCGCCTCCTTAAGCTCAACCGGTAGGTACCCCATGTCTAATGATCTATTGAGGAGGTAGATGATACATTCCTCCAACAAGGGGCGCGCAACACGGAAGATATCAGGTGGGCATGGATCAGCTGGGGAGCCAGATTTAATTTTACTCATCAGCTGTTCTAGAATCAATACATCCAACTCTGGAAACTTTTCAAGGGAGCAGTCGGTCATGATCTCAGGTGCTGATGTTATAGCAGTCCCCAATACCACCCCGTTCTTTATCTCCTGGATGATGTTCTTCACCTTCTCTAAAAAGTAAGTCTGGAAGGTGTTACAGTCAATAGGGGCCTTGGCGTTATCTGTTTTCTTGCTCAACTCTGCCAGTATTTTAAAGGTCTCTTTCTGAATATTCGCTGCTTTACTTAGGCGGGACTCAAAGTGGTCCGCTTTAGCTTGGGTCATAAGTTTTTTATATTGATGAAGGGAGGCTTTATAGAGTTTCCTGTCAGTATCCTGCTTGGTTTTCCTCCACACTCTTTCCAGAGCTCTAAGCTTTCTTTTTGTTTCCCTTAAGGCTGGCGTAAACCAGGGAGCCCCTTTACCGGATCGCTTTATTTGCTGCGTTCTTACCGGCGCTATTTGATCAATGGCCTGGGTCACGCTACTGGTTAGGTCAGAGTATTCACGGGCACATGGACGTTGCTTACCACCAAAAGGTTGCGTTAAGACACTCAACGCACAACCTTCCCTCTCGTGAACATATAACGTGAACGGCTTACTGTAATCAGGAGTACCTAACACAGGGGCCGAACACAATGAGTCATGTAATTCAGAAAAACTTTTCTGACATTCTTCCGTCCATGGTAAAGGAGTTGAAACATCCTTGCACGTAAGAGCTACCAATGGTTTCGCCAGCAATGAAAAATTTGGAATCCATTGCCTGCAGTACGACGTGATACCTAGAAAGGCACGCACATCTCTTTGGGTTGTTGGCACAGCCATTCGCGCAATTGCTGCAATTCTCTCTGGGGTCAACCGCCTTCCCTCCTTTGACAATAAGTGACCTAGATAGGTTACTTCTTGACAACAATATTGGAGTTTAGAAGGTGACACCTTGTGATTTAACTCGCAGAGATGTTGCAGCAGCGATACCGTGGTAATTTTGCAAATGTCCTGAGTATCTGCAGCTACCAATAAGTCATCAACATATTGGATTAAGGCCGCACCAGCCGGCAATGAAAACGCATCCAGTTGACCCTTCAAGGCTTGACTGTAAATCGATGGACTTTCACAGTAGCCCTGAGGAGCGCGTTTGAACCGGAAGCTGCGTCCACCAAGAGAGAAACCGAAAAGGTCTCTGCTCTCTTCCGCAATGGGAATGCTGAAGAACGCATTCTTCAAATCAATCACCGAAAACCAAGATGCAGAAGCTGGAATCAGAGTCAGTAGTGCCGTGATGTCAGGCACAACGGGGAACTGAGGAATCACGATTTTATTCACCTCCCGTAAATCGATAACAAAACGATAAACAGGTGGTTTTGAAGGATCAGTACGTTTAAGAATGGGCAGTACAGGGCTGTTGCACACGTTTCCCCGCGTTTCCTCAATAACATCTTTCTCGATCAAATCATAGATGATCGCTAACAATGCTCGTTCACCATCAAGAGAAATACGATACTGGGGAATACGTGGCAACCGCACATTAGATTTCAACTGAACAACATAAGGGGAGATGTCAAGCAGGCCCACGTCATTGGGACCTGTTGCCCACAAAGATGCAGGAAGAGAACTCAATTCCGGTGGAAGCTTATCGAGAGACAAGTACATAGGAGAGACAACCCTCTCTCCCAACGTAAGCTTTACACCCGCAGGAGAACAATACAGAGTTGCATACAAACGTTTAAGCAAATCCAGGCCCAAAAGATTTTCACCACAACCAGTAGTCAAAATCAACGGAGCTTCTAGCTCACGAGGCCCAATTGTTAGGGGCAAAGGGCGAGAAACTGGATTGCTAACGGGGGCGCCAGAGAATCCAACGGAAACATTTGTTAAGCCAGACAAAGGTGCGCCAGGGAGTTTCGAATGCTTTATGGAACTTTTCGCTGCACCAGTGTCCAACAGAAAAGGCTCAACGACGCCCGATGTAGCAACTGCGACGTAAGGCCCTCTCTGATCAACCGGAACTGATACCACTCCCTCTCCTTGTCTATGGCTGTCCTAGTAATTACTGTCGTCAGTTCCCTGATCGAAGTAATAATCGTCTACATTGTACTGCGCAGATCGTCCTTGCGATGATGCACGTTGATCGAAACAATTATCGGAATTTGATGAGTTATCTGAGCGATCATTTTGAGCACCACGACCTCTACCACGTGGTGCCTGCTGCGAACCACCACGACCTCCTCTAGATGAATTACCGCTATTGCGATCGTTTAGAACAGGACAATTGAATTTGATATGACCCTCCTGTCTACAATAGGCACATTGATTGTACCCTAACGAAGATCTTTGGGAAGAGGAGTCATTACGAGATTGTGATCGATTCGATTGCGGCTGTGATCTATTCTGTTGCGAAGCATTCTGATTCGAACGCGGAGGATAGGCCTGCTGTAACAAGACTTTAGTTTTGAGTTCTTTCGTCTTTTTATCAGCACGGTCGTTCTCTTCTTTCTCTCTATTCTCATAATACTGTGCAGTAGCCAATATTTGAGCCGAGGTAGAAACGGCCCACGCACTTTCTGAATTTTTCAATTTATTGCTCAAATCGGGCAATAAGTTTGAAACAAATTTGTCTACGAACAACCGCTGACCACCCTCAGTACCCATATCCTGACCACTATGGTCGATGAATGCCTCCTCGAATCTCGTAAAGAAGTCGGAGACACTCTCGTCCTTCTTCTGTCTACAAGCTGACAATTTGTCCCAATTCACTCTCATAGCTGGCATAAGAGTTTTCATAAGCGTAATTATTCTCTGGGGAAGAGCAGCAATCAACTGCTCGGGTTTAGAACCACCAATTTGTCGACCATCCGCTGCTACAATGGCAGCCCAATCACCACCTAATTCGTTTGCGTGATTTTCCTGACGAATCTTAGCCCATACCGGTTGCGGTACAACATTGCCAAACAGCATGTCAATATCAGCAAGATTCATTACCGTAGCATCTACGAGCTGCGATAATTCCTTGTAATACCCGGTAGGATTTTTGCGAGGGTCAGGCAAAGATTGCTTCACCTGCAACACTTCTGAGCGTTTCCATGGGAGATGTATCCATACTCTCTGAAAGAACGGCAAGATCGGCGGAGCAGCGTTAGGATTACCTAGCATCCATACTGGTGGAACTTCACGCATAGGAAATTGGCCAGACTCATCTGGCTGTCTTTCAACATCTTCAACAAAGAGGGCTTGAGGTATAGGAGTGGGACGAAAAGATAGCAACCGCTCGACAGCGCGTCGAACGTTGGTATCCACTATCAGTCCAGTCGAGAACTGAAGTTGTAAATCAGACAAAGCGGTCAGCACCTCGTCAGGTGCGTCGGCCGATATCTGATCGCGAAGAACCTTACACATTTCTTCGAATACGAATCTTTGCGTTGGTATATTGAATTGACAAAACGTATCGAGTACGACACGTGGTGGATTTCTAAGAGGATGTGTCATCCAACCCATCGCCATATTATATAGCGAAGCGCGTTCCCTGTTACCAGGAAGCTGACTACGTCTTTGAGGACCATCCGAACCAGCGGACCCAAGAACAGGTCCGAGAGAATGAAAGAAACTAGCCGCAAGAGGAGAAGTACGACTACGAGTAGAGGGAGAAGTATAGGACACAGGACTAACAAGCGAAGGAGTAGAGACAGAAGCAACAGCAGGAGTTAACAGAGCAGGAGCAGTAGCGGGAGCAGGAGTATGTGGAAGCGGAGGAGCAGTAGGGAAAGCAACAGGCAAAGGAGCAGGAACAGTCGGAAGAACGGGTGCAGGTTGAGGAACAGGCGGAGGAAGAATAGGTGGAATAGGTACAGGGGGAACCACAGGAGCTGCGGTACCCTGTACATACGGAGGTGGCGACTTCATAAGATAGGACATTAAAGGATCCTCAACTGCTTCTTCCTTCTTTTCCGACTCCGTAGGCAAAGCAGGATAGCATTTATCTATAGTCATGCGCTGTAGTCTATCAAACACTTCCTTTTCCTTAACCTCCTTATCACGCTGAAATTGCTCCGCTTTCTTTACAATGGTAGCAACACCATCTCTCTGATTTCGTTTAGTCTGTCTGATTTCTTTCTGTCGGGCTTCTTTACGCCACAACCGAAAGGCATCAAACATGGCCGGCCTTGACTTTTTCTCGAACAATTTAGCCTCTAAGTTATCTAAGATCGGGGTCTCAAAGCTACCATGAGGTGGCCAACTAAGGACACCGTCCTTCTTAGTATAGCGAATCCAATAATCATTAAAAGTAATCGGGCCTAGCCCATGTTTGCTGTACAGTTCATAAGTTGGAGTTCCAACCGGAGGTATCGGACACGAGTCCTCAGTCGGGAATCCGCACCACAACGTCTGAAACAACTAAACAAAGTACTACGACCAGGCATCTTGCACACTAGCCGAGTTTCACAAACTTCAAGGGTTACGGGATTTACCAAGTCCCAGCAAAAGCAAAAACCCTCGGTTTTTGGCGGCTGCAGTCGTCAAACAACACAACAAAGTACCAAGAACCACAAATGCAATGGAACCATGCAACCACTAAGCAACCACAACCAAGAACTCTGGGAGCGACCCACAAATACTTAACTCAAAGAACGATGGCGTCACCAGGAAGGCCCGTCAATCGTCTCGCTCTACCAAGGTCTACGCCAGGCGCCAAAACAGGTCTACAGTCAGGGCAGCAGTCCGTCGCAGCCGTCAGGAGGCGGAAATCTTCGCGGGAAAAGTCTTCGGGCCACTTGTTTCGACAACAGGATCGATGAAGCGGAGTGCACCTTCCCTCGGAGATTTCACACGAAGTTCCTCACGATCGTCGGGCTTGGACCGGTACCACTGATGCAGCCCTACGTTGGGCGCCAACTGAAGGACTGGGTTCTTTAAGACCCAGCGGTGCCAGGGGACAACACCTGAAACCTTCGTGGGTAACCTGCTCCGGCGTACGAATGACAGAGACACGGGACACTTCCTTCGGCGTCAAAGATTCAAGGTTTATTTGCTGCAGGGAAACACAGAAATCACGGAAGTACAACGAGTGTAGTTCGGGGAGACTGCTTCAAATTGGTTCTGTGGGCCGCTCCTTTTATACACGATTCTCCCATAGGTTTGCATAGCAGACAAAGGTTTACAACCCGGTTCCCACAATTATCCCCGAGAGGGGTCGCTTTGGTCACTTTGATACTCATAAGGTCCGGAACATAAGTGCGGAAACATTTGGCGGTTCCCAACTGAAAAAACCCATCTTCCCACCATTAGTACATTCCAATCAGCAGTAAAACAGATCGAAGAAGGAACAAGGACAGGTGCAGAGGAAGATGGAAACAGTGGGGAGATTGAAAAGGGTGAAAAAGGGGAGGTATCGGGAAACACGAGCTACAGGCATCAAAGGGACGTGCCTAATGAGATGCACGGCTGAGACAATAAACCGGCACGGCGAGATGAGCCTCGAGCGGGGCCATCTGCCTTACAGTATCATCCCCCTCATCATAAAGACACTTACAAAGGACATGTGTCTTCCGCAAATATCTTGGGAGTCCCAGGGTCGCGAAGCGGACAACGTCCGTTCGCTGGCTACTTGAGGGCAAGAGACAAAATGGATGCCGTATCTAAGATGGAACCCGTGGGTACAGATGAAAAACCCACGTAACAAACGAACGGTTTAAGTTAGCACAGCGAAACTGCGCACACTTACTAAACTCGTCATTTGCGGTTCGTAGATACCAGACTCGACCATATTCGTGTGAGTCGAAAACACCACTTACAATTGTCACGGAACCTCAGTTCCTCCGGTGTGGAAGGAGGAAGTGGCTGCTGGTCCAGGTAATAATCCACCACTTGTACCGGCTCATTTTCAGTGTGTTTGGGTACATGTTCCGTGGAAACGTGCTGAAGTTTTAGCTATTAAGCAGTCTTTGCCCGATCCACGCAAAAATCCAGCAGGGTATTATAAAGAGTTGACTCAAACTGTGAGTTCGTGTATTATGAATTTGGCGGACATCGATATGTTGTTTGGCAATGTTGTGCCACAACCAATTTGGAGTAAGATTCGTCATACGGATGAATTGGGTGATACATGGGTTCATCTTAGAGACGCCGACACTAGGCAAGTAGGCGGTGCTAAGCCTGTGGATTTGATTACTGAACTTCCTGAGAAAATTATTACGTATATGAAGACTTTAATGCCCGAATTACGTGTCAATTGGGACAAGTTGTCTGCATGTAAGCAGAAGAAAGATGAAACGGTGTCTGATTTTTTCACGAGGTTCGAAGAGACCTTCGTAGATCATAGTGGTCAGGATATGGCTACGGAGGGTGGTCAGAGATTGTTTGTTGACAAGTTTGTACATAACTTGCTTCCTGAATTGTGCAATAAGTTGAAGGATTCTGAAAGCGCTTGGGCTGTTTCCACGTCAGTCCAAATTTTGGCTACTGCCCAGTACTATGAAAATAGGCGCAAAGATGAGTTGAGAAAGTGGATAAGACGACTAAGGAATTGAAGACTAAAGTTCTTCTACAGCAAGCCTATCCACCTGGTACTACTAGTCAGCGCGATTATCAGCAGCCTCAGCAGTATTCGAGAAACTCGCAAAGAAACGAGTCTTCTCAACAGCGTTTTCCGTATGGGCCTAATCAGTGTGCATATTGTAAAGATGAGGGTCATTACAAGAATAGTTGTCCGGTTCTGTTACAACGCACAAATGGTGCTTCTGGTGTGAGAGGTAGAGGTGCTCAACAAGTGCCTAGAGGTAGAGGTCGCGGACAGACTGTATGTCCTTTGCCTCCGCAGAACTCGATGAATAGTTTTGATCAACAGCAAAGTTCGTCCGGTAGGACAACACAGTACTATGTGGATGATTACTATGTTGAAGGTGATGAAGCAAAAGTTATGATTGTTAGGACAGCCATGGACAAAGAGAGGGAGTTGTTTCAGTTCCAGTAGATCAGAGTGGACCTTATGTTGAGGTGATTAAATTAGGTGTGTCAGAACCTTTTCTGTTGGATACTGGTGCTACAAAGAGTTCTATCATGCATTCTAAACTCCCTGGCACACCTTTGTCTGGCTTCGATAATGTTTCTGTAGGTTTTTCTGGCGCCCCCGTTACGAATCCGATCCCTGCTCCATTGTCTCTTTCTGTTGGTTCGCGTACGATCGAAGCACCCCTTCTTTTGACTACAGGTTGTAATGAGAACTTGTTGGGATTGGATTTGTTGAAAAGATTGTATGCGACATTGTATTGTTCTCCATCAGGAGTACATCTTACTTTAGGTAAGAGAGTGATCTCTCCAATGTACGTGTCGCAAGATTGCCTTTCATCTGAATTGTATCTCTTACCAGATTCATTGTGGGCTACTAGTCCAAATGATGTGGGTCTATTGGACATTCCCCCATATGTCGTGACACTGAAGGCGAATGCTAAGTTACCGCGCATTCCACAATATCGCATCTCGAGTGATGGTGAACGTGCACTTTTAGCGATTATTTATGACCTGATCGAAAAGGATGTCATTGAGGAAATGAGGGGTAATGTGTGCAATAGTCCTGTTTTGCCTGTTCTGAAGAGAACTGATCCTTCACAGCCTCCTGTGAATAGGTTTGTCATTGATCTTCGCGAAGTGAACAAAATTGTTGTTTCACAATTTCCAGTTGTGCCCGACATTACAGCCTTATTGACTCTGATTCCGCTTCTGCCACATGGTTTTCGGTGATTGACTTGAAGAATCTTCAGCATCCCGTTTGCCATGGAGAGTAGGGACATTTTTGGATTCTCTTTAGGAGGTCGCAGTTTTCGCTTTAAACGTGCTCCTCAAGGCTATTGTGGAGTCCATCGATCTATAGTCAAGCTTTGAAGTCCCAACTTGATCTGTTGATTTTACCTGATGGTGCAGCCCTTATTCAATAAGTGGATGATTTATTAGTTGATGCTGACACGGAGGAGATTTGCAGGGAAGCCACTTTGTCGTTACTACATCACTTGTCTGATTGTCATCAAAATGTTTCTCTCTCGAAGTTGCAATTTTGTCGACAAGAAGTAACCTACTTAGGTCACCTCTTATCGAAGGAGGGAAGGAAACTAACCCCAGAAAGAATTCAAGCTATTGCGAAAATGAGTGTGCCTACGACACAGAGGGAAGTACGTGCGTTTTTGGGTATTACGTCGTACTGTAGGCAGTGGATTCCTAATTTTTCCTTGTTAGCGAAGCCTTTGATAGCCCTTACTGTTAAGGATACTCCAAATCCTATTCCTTGGACTGATGAATGTCAAACGAGCTTTTCAGAACTACGCAATGCGTTGTGTTCGGCTCCTGTGTTGGGTACACCCGACTACAGTAAGCCTTTCACATTGTTTGTTCATGAGAGAGAGGGATGTGCATTGTCAGTCTTGACTCAGCAGTTTGGCGATAAGCAACGCCCATGTGCGTATTTTTCATCAACTTTAGATCCGGTAGCTAGAGCGTTGCCGAGTTGTTTGAGAGCTACGGCGGCAGCGGCTGTTTCAATTCGACAGTCTGCTGGTTTGGTTACGAATAATACGTTAGTGGTAATGGTTCCACATGCAGTGGATACCTTGTTGAACCGTACGAAGACACAGCATTTGACTAGTGCTCGGTTGTCGGGTTATGAGCTGACGTTATTAGCGAGTCATGTGCACATTAAACAATGCAACACGTTGAATCCAGCCACATTGTTGCCGATTTCAGTTGAGACAGATGATGATAATGAAGAACAGCATGACAGTTTTCTGAGAACGGAAGAAGAAACGAAAGGGAGAATAGACTTGAGGGATACTCCTCTTTCTGAATGTGATGGTACTTTATGGGTTGATGGTTCGTGTTTTAAGTTGCCGAATGGTGATACGACTGCAGCATATGCTGTTACGACTTTGCATACGATTGTTGAAACTGCACGTATCCCACATAATTCAGCACATGCAGCAGAATTGATTGCACTTACAAGAACGTGTGTGTTGTCGAAAGGTATGAGAGTGACCATATATACTGACAGCCAATACGCTTTTGGCGTGGCTCATAGCTTTGGACGTTTGTGGCGTGAACGTGGGTTCTTAACTTCGCATGGAACAAAGATCCAGCATGGACAGTTGGTGAATGAGCTTCTTGAGTCACTGACCTTACCGTTACAAGTTGCGATTGTGAAATGCAGTGCACACAAAAAGGTTACTGATGATGTTGGTCGTGGTAATGCATTTGCTGATGAAATCGCCAAAGAAACAGCAAAAGATGTAATGAATCAAATGTATGTAGCAGGCCCTGCAAGATGGGTTGGTGATGTTGGAATGTGTTAAGATACGATTGAGAGCGTGAAATCCATTCAAGCTGAAGCTACAGAGAAAGAGTTGAATGAATGGAGAGAAAGTAAGGGTAGATTGGATTCGAATGGTTGTTGGATTGATTTGTCAGAGCATCAGAGATGGTTGTTACCCGATGCATATGTGCTTCCAGTTGTCACAATAGCTCATGGAATGGCACATATTAGTGTGAAAGGGATTTGTAAGTTGTTGGCTCCAGTTTGGCAGAACGCGGGAATTCCAAAATGTGCAGAAAACTTGGTGAAGAATTGCATGGTGTGTCTGAAATACAATCCTGGTAGGGGAACTCCAACTCCAGCTGGTCATTTTGCGCCTCCTACGTATCCGTTCGAGGTTTTGCAGCTAGATTTCATTCACATGGAAAGGTGCAACAATTTGAAATACGTACTCGTTGTTGTTTGTGTCTTTTCAAGATGGGTGGAAGCATACCCCTAAAGGATAATACTGCCATATCCACAGCAAAAGCCCTTGTCAAGGAATTCTTCCCTAGATTCGGAATGCCAAGAATGGTCTGGAGTGATAATGGAAGTGAGTTTGTGGGTCCAGTGATGAAGAAAGTATGTGAGGGGCTAGGCATTCGACAGAAGTTCCACGCTGCAAATCCCCCCCAATCAGCTGGATTAGTAGAATGCTATAATGGCACGTTAAAGCTGAAACTAGCAAAGATCCAAGCGAGTTCTGGTCTTAAATGGCCTGACGCTCTGCCTTTAGCACTCCTATCAACGAGAATGACTATTCACTTGCGAGTGGGACTTAGTCCCTATGAGATTGTGTTTGGCCATCTGGCCAATATATGGGGAGTGGCAAGGCCGAAAAAATATAGCGAACTTGAACATCCTGTACTGCTTGATTATCTATACGAATTGACGGTTAAATTGCGTGTTTTACACCAACAGGTGCATGATACTCTGCCTCCGGTCTCTGAAGCTCCAGGACATCCAATCGATCCTGGCTCGTGGGTACTGATCCGGAATTTCCAGCAGACAAAGAATGATCAGCCCCGCTGGACCGGACCTCACCTTGTTCTTCTTTCAACGAGATCAGCTGTTCGGGTAGAAGGCAAAAAGCACTGGATCCACGGCGTACACTGTAAGAGGGTCCCACTGCCTCTCCCGTATAACCGTAGGATCCAGGAGGGTATCGCTGACTCTGAAACTGAGACTGTGCCTCGTTTTTGGCCCTTTAGTGATGCACGTGTAAAAGGAACAATTTCTGAACAAGAGAGCGACAATATCTTGCAAGAAGCTGTGCCACCGTCAAGTCGATTGAACACTACAGAGCCTGAACTCTTGTTTCAGGACCAGACAGTACATGGAAGAAGCCGTTATAATCTGAGGCCGAGAACTATGGACAAATAAAAATTCTTTTTTTCTATTTTTGAATGTGCAGCTCTCCCATCTGAGAAACGTTCTTATTTTTTTTTTTTTTTGAACTGCCATCTGGTTCAGCTGCTAGGGTCGGGGTTGTTTAAGTCTTTGGAGTGCAGTTGAAGGCGTTAGTTCGACAGTTCTGGTTGGTCTAAGGGAGTTGCCCTGGACTGACAGAAGCATTCCTTAGCAGAAACACTACTGCCACGGGCAGCTACTTAGAGAAGATGGAGTTTTTCAAGATGGGGAGACCTGCCAAACAGATGAATTTTAAAGCCAGAATGTGTATATTAATGACAAGAAAACGATTTCTGATATTATGCATTTGTATGTTGTTTAGTGTAATGATGTTTTTAATAGGATATGTTTTATTCTCTTTTTAAGTGACCTTTGCACCCACTACACAGCCCGTACCGCATCCTACTGTTTCTTCGCATTCTTTTCACCCTCTGCCTGAGCATGAGTCCACTAGAAGATTAGAGTTTATCAATAACTCTTTCATCCAGCTTTTGCACCAACACCAATTGGTGGTGAATACAACTAATTGTTGGGTGTGTGGTCTTATGCCACATACAACAGATAAAGGTATCCCATACTTAGTCTTACCGTTTAGCTACAATGGTTCTTTGTGGGCATTTCAGACAATGTTCATATATGCTATCGAACCATATCCTCCGCGTTCCACGAGAAGTAACTCGAGCAACAAAGCATTGGTAGTAGGAATTGCAAATATGAGCAGAACAATTGACTCGTATAGAACGATTCCTAGAGATGAGTTGCAAGCTTACGTAAGATGGAATGTAACAAAATATAAAGTTGCTTTGAGTGAGAACCAGCGAGCAAAGAGATCCTCCTCAATTTGGATCGTACCCCATCAGGGTCACCTATGTCTGCAAGGTAATGGCAAGAATCCCGGAGCTCAGTTAGGGAGAAGTATCTGTACGGAAATGTATGTTTTTACATCCCAGACTTCCCCTCCGTTTCTAGCAGCTAAGGGTACCTATTCCATCTGCCATGATAGAGCCTATACATGGTTGCCCCCTGACTTCTCGGGCACATGCTTTGTTTCGTTCCTGTTGCCTCCCACTTACACGGCAACAGCAGATTACCACAGGACATGGATAGTTAGAGGTGTCGTGAGTAAAGACGACACTGCAGGACAAGAATTTGGAGATTTTGTGAAGGGTTTTCTGCCGTTTTGGGGACCAATGGTTACCAGCAGGAACATAAGGCAATTGACAAGGGTGGTTGAATTCACTATAATTGAAACTGCCGGTGCCCTTAGTAATTTGACGGCTGAGCTCCAGTCGGATCGCCTTATGACTATTCAGAATAGGGTCGCGTTAGATGTCATACTTGCAGATCGAGGTGGGGTATGTAAAGTGATGCAATCAAGTTGCTGTATTTTCATCCCCGATAATGCTCCGACAGTTTACCAGGCCATTTCCAAACTGCATAAAATCTCCGAATCTATCCATTTCGATAAAGGGGATTGGTCATTGATGGGGTTGTTCTGGGAACTGATATTCGCCTGGGGATGGAAGATTCTGATAGTCATTGGGATGATCTTAGCCATTCTTTTTCTGTTCTGTCTGTGTGTACAGTGTGCTCCTGCAATATGTGGCCTGTGTGCTACATCATGTGTAAGGAAACCTGTATCAAAGAATGAGCTAAGTAATAGGATGATGCTACAGCAGCATCTCAATGACTTCATGAATATAGACCTGGACTCAGATTAGCGTGAGTATAGGTTATTGCCTATGTAAGGGCAAAAGGAGGGTCTATAGTACTGAAGATTTTGGACCCGTGTTATAAACATCGTCGTATCATGACGATTTTGGTATCAGTAGACCGGTAATGACTGAGATACTATGCACAAGCATTTCCGTTATGTTTGAGTGACGAAAGCACCCTGAAATTAGAGTTTCCGTCTTGAACCCTCGGTTTCCATTTTGTGAGTGGCAGCCATTTCGTGATTGCCCTCACCTAGGCTATATGACTGAAGCCAAGATCGAGTCAGAAGGACACGTATACCTATGTTGACTCCTCTGTGACCTGGGCGAGCGGAGTTCACCGCCTGAAGCCAAACCTGTTCGGCCAGTTCCTTTTCCAGTGGCCGAATGAGATTAGCATCCAGGTGCACATGTCGTAAGCCTTTTTCATCACATACAAACTGTATCTAATCTCACACACACCTGTCTCTGTTTCTTTCTTTACGACTTGCTTTACGATGAGGAGGTGCCCGTTTTTATTAGGGGTCTGTCGATATCTGATGGAAATACTGGTCCTTGCCGGATAGTTAATTGTGGGCTGAGCAAACTGAAATATGGGTTTGTCATCATGACTATGCTTTTTCTTTGTAGTGGAAATATGTGAATGGTCAACTGTAAAATAAGGAATGTTTGCCTAAAGCATAATAATTTGTATAAAAGAAGAAGACTGGCTTTGTAAGATTGAGCAGTCTCCTAAGAAAATGCAATGCGTTGTACTTCTAGGACACCTGTTACTGGCTGCAGCTAATAAATACGATCTTTGACTTCACCTAGAAGACTCTGTGTTTCTGTAGTCCGAAACAGGAGAACTCGAAGTCTTCGGGTGTTGTACCCTGGCACCGCTGGGTTCTTAAAAACCCGGTACTTCAGATAAATGGATGTTATTAAGGGGCAAGAGAACTTAGGGCCGCATAGGGCAGACAGATCAGAGAGGTTGGTGTAGGCAGGAGAGACAGGGTTTTAGGGACACCAAAGTGCGTCAGAGACCAGCAGGGAGAGATATGTGCAAGGCTAGAAAAGCTGTAGGAATGACAGATGTTGGGAAAGTGAAGGACTGGAGGGCTAGGACACAGAAGAAGGGTGTTAGAGCAGGAAAGCTAGGGAGGAGGTATGAGAATTGAGGCAATAGTGAGTGGTGTTACAGAGGAAGGCTGGGAAGAGGCAGAATATGTCTGTGGCGGCTCACGTAACCTGTGCTGTGAGACACTGCATGCAGGGATCACGTGCCTTATGTGAGCCCTCCATATTTCCCAATCCGGGGTAAGAGGACATTGCAATAACTCACGGTGTGGGAGTCACATATCCAGGGAGCAGGCCCCCTGGTACTCCTAGGCCAACCAACAGCACAATCAATCAAAGTATTTGTAGAGCGCACTACTCACCCGTGAGTGTCTCAAGGCGCTAAGGGGGGAGGGGGGTGAGGTGGAGGAGGGGAGAGGAGGTGCTGCTATCCCTCGAACAGCCAGTTCTTGAGAAGTCTTCTGAAGGTCAGCAGGTCCTGGGTCTGTCACAGGGGGATGGGAAGGGTGTTCCATGTCTTGGTGGCGAGGTGGGAGAATGATCTGCCGCCGGTGGTTGTTCTGTGAATGCATGGAACGGTGGCAAGTGCGAGGTCACCGGAGCGAAGCTGGTGGTTCGAGTGTAGGTGAGTTGTTTGTTGAAGCATACTGATCCGGCGTTGTGGAGTGCTTTGTGAGCGTGGGTGAGCAGCTTGAAGGTGATCCTCTTGTTGACAGGGAGCCAGTGCAGGTCTCGCAGGTGGGCAGTGATGTGACCTCGGCCGGGGATATTGAGGATAAGGCGTGTGGAGGTGTTCTGTATGCATTGAAGTCTTTCCTGGAGTTTGGCCATGGTTCCCGCTTAGAGGGAGTTGCTGTAGTCAAGCCTGCTGCTGACGAGGGCCTGGGTGACAGTCCTTCTGGTTCCGGTGGGGATCCCTCAGTAGATCTTGCGGAGCATGCAGAGGGTGTTGAAGCAGGAGGAGGATACGGCATTGACTTGCTGGGTCATTGAGAGTGATGAGTCCAGGATGAACCCCAGGTTGTGTGCGTGGTCAGTAGGAGTTGGTGCTGCTTCCAGCGCGGCCAGCCACCAGGAGTCGTCCCAGGCAGATGGGGTGGAGCCGAGGATGAGGACCTCCATCTTGTCTCAGTTCCGTTTCAGGCAACTGTTCTTCATCCATTCGGCGATGGCATTCATTCCTTCATGGAGGTTGGTTTTGGCGGTTGCGGGGTCCTTGGAGAGAGAGTATCAGCTGGGCACACAGGAATGTCCGCATTAAGCACTACAGACGTCCTGTGAGTGAACAGCCTCTTACAGGTCTTACGTGGGACCTGGTACTCTTGCGAGGACGTAGCAGCCATCTTGATTGTGGTCTTGTTTAAATTGCACCCAGAAACATCACCACATGTTGGCTTCTTGTTGCTCAAGCAGATTACTGCTGTTCCATCTCACAGCCAGGTTTTCTTAGCTTTACTGGGGATCACTTACCTGTGCAGCATTCCTGGCGCCCCAAAGCTCCATAAATTTGTCGAGAATGCTTCAGTTACGAGCTTCAAACCGCCGCCCGGACAATTTTTCTGGACAACCTGTAGGAAGGACACCGGCAACAGTAAACAGGACAATTTCTCGTTGCCTTCTACTTTTATACTGATTACAGGATGCTATGCACTGCAAAAACTGAACCATGTGCGAGATTGTGGATTTGCTCTGAAGTATGTCTTGGCTATATGGGAATTTGAGGTCGTTAAAATCATGCTGTATGGAAAGAAATCCGACAAATTGATTTTCTTCGTTAAAAATAGTAAAAGTGAAGCATTCAAAGCAATTGATGAAATGTGCACTACTTCAATACTCATATGAACTATCAGATGCCTTTGGGTAACCTTCACAAGTTGTTTATGTTTTCAAATTAGAGCTCTGGAGGAGCAAGTGGAATGCTGAGGGAGCACCTGCGTTGGGCATAGCTCCTATATTACTCCATAGTTTTTATATGTCAATAAATGGTTCAGGTGTTAAACAGTGGTGTTGATAGCCTCTTTGACATATCTTCTCATCTTGTAGACCACCTCTAGAGTCTTATGTAATCGTCCACCCCTAGAATCAGCCAAAGGAGAGCTTAACAACCCAGCTAGAGGCCATAAGAAACATTGGCCCTGTAGAAAACATCCATATTCCCATCATGCTGCCACTAACCCCTGCAGTTATTGGTGTAAGATGGTAACACCAGAGCAGCACATCCTTTTCACAACGTGAATCCCTCGTTCAACAGGTCCAGGGCCCCGGAACCTGAGAGTTATAGAATTAGCAGAGATTATTCATGTTTGAGCCTGAGGTAGTCTAGGGGTACTGAAAGAAAGGAAGCTACAGTCAAGGATGAGGCCAATACTTGATCGGCGACCCGGCCGCATTGCCGCCAGTCGCTGTTGTGTTTCCAGCTATCGTTAAAAAACGATAATCAGAGAAAGGTACTCAATTCCAATACTGCACCCACTTATGTATAGTATGAAAATGAAATCAACAACAGAAGCATTGATGCAGTTGAAATCAATGATCTTCAGAGGAACTTGAACGAGTACAAGGGAAATTTATGATAAATTTGGTGCATGTGCCAATTGCTTTCTCCCCCTCCCGCTACCTTCCACAAACAAGTCTGCTAAAATTCTGCTGATTTTGAAGTGTGAATCAATGCTGCTTGTTGTCCTACTTTGCTTCTGACTCACGATACCCTTTTAGAGTTATTGTAATGCAGAACTAAACCGGAAACAGTTTCTATGAGTGGTAAAGCAATGATCCATTGCACATTTCACAATTCACACAACCACAATAAAATGTAAAACAGCCGGGCTGTATGACAGCACCTCCCACAGAAGGACCTTCCAAGACCCTTCTTCTGCTGTTCTATTATTTCTATTCAGGGCGAACAAAGCAAACGCAAGGAGATGATGGACGGAGTGCTTAAACTGGGTTGAATCCATCATCCTTCTTCAGCTCACTTCGCCACCCCAGTTTGAACCCAGCCATATGCAAATCTGTCTTGACCCTGTTTTCATGGGAACAGTACAGCCCAAACTGTCAAGCCAGGTCTTGCCTGTACCAGAAAAAAGCATCCTGGGATTGTTTCTGGGTAACACCCCCTCATCAGCCAGGACAGCGTGAATCCAGTGGCAAAGTGAGCAAGGGACCCATGTCTGAGCGTACTCTGCCAACTTAGGGCAAACAATGCAAGCACAAGGAGATGATGGACGTGCACTGAAACTTTTCAGACACTCAACCCCCCAGTCACAGATCTGGGTTGAATCCATCATCGTTCTTGACCCTGTTCCTCATGGAAACAGTCCAGCCCGAACTGCCAGGCCAGGTGTTCCCTGGACCAGAAACAAGCATCCTGGGACCGATTTTGGGGCGAGTGTCTGAATAGTTTTATTGTTCGGTCCATCATATCATCGTATCTATAGTTGTGATGCTGCTGGTCTTTATGAAGATGCAGGCCTGAAGGGCAGCTACAGTAGATAGGTTATGGTAGGCGATAATCTGACAATCACATTTTTGTTACTCATTAAAAGACTAATAATCAGTCAAATGGACAGGGTCATTCTGTACACTAATTTTGTTTGTTCCATGCCTCAAGTGGGGACAGCCCCATAGATGATGGGATCTGCGTGAAAAGGTCAATTAGGAGAACTGGTCACCTGCCCTTATCTCCCATAGATGGGGTTATTTTTGCTGTTGTCCAAAAATGGGCAAACTCCATCCAAAATGGGTTTCAGCAAGCTGTACAATAAAGGAGTTTGACAAAATCATATATTACAATATCATTGTGATTATGTTGTAGAGTTAAAGGACAAAAAAAATAGTCAGATTAACAAAGATATAAGTGTCACACTAACGCCACAAAACAAGCATTGGCAATGTCAATAGGTCGTGCCTATGTGAGATCTATTGGCATTGTCAATGTTTGTTAAGACATGTTGCAGAGCAGCACCAGCTTCTGTGTAACATCCCTTAAAGCAAAGAAAAAAAACTTGTATTACGTGGTCAGCGGCCGTGTTTTTCTTTTTTATGCCATGTTGCACAGCAAAAACTGGAGGGGGAGAAAGCAGCACAAGAGGGGGAAGGAGGAGGGAGCAGTAACAATGGACAGCGGAAGGGGAGAAGGAACACGAGAAAGGCACAGGGAAGGAGTGTGGCTCACTGCAAGAACAGGAGGTGGAGAAAGCAACACGCGAAGGGGAAGGAGGAGGGAGCAGCAACAATGGACAGCGGGACTGGAGAAGCAGCACGAGAAAGGCGCGGGAAGGAGGGTGGCTCACTGCCAGAATGGGACACAGGAGGGGGAAGGAGGGAGCAGCAATAAAGGATAGCGGGAGGAGGTGAGGGGGAAAGCAAAATGCGGGGGAGGAGGAAAGGGCACCAGACTGGGGGATAGCAACACAGATTAGTGGGTGGGAGGGGAAGAAGCACCATGCACAGGAGGAAGTGGGGGAGAGAAGAAATAGTATTCATCACACCTTGACCATAGGACGTGCTCTAAATCAGTTGAATTAATTCTGTGCTGGGTCTATGCGCCACAGAAAGGAAGTCACTTTTGGCATGCGCTGGTTAATTAGGAGGCACACAAGAGTGACAGCGCCCTTTATTGGAAAGAATAAGTCTCGCAAGCAAGAACGCATGCACTCACATAGGCCCGATCTAAAAAATAAATAAATAAGGGGCCGAGCGGGCTTTAAGTGTCTAGTTCACTCCAGCACGTCCTCCCCAGATGTAGTACAACAAAACTAAATTGGTGTGATGTTTCGCTGATCCACCAGATGGCAATTAGATGCAACGGAATGTTTATGGTCAGTGGGGCACCCCATTTAGTGTTAACTGTTTTTATTTGTGATCTTACACATGCCATCGCCTACAACCAACCGGTGGGCATCCCATTTAGTATGTACAAGCCCTCAACTACGACAAGGAGGCAAGCTTCATCATCGGGCTGTGCTCCTTGCTGGGTTGGCTCTTTAAGACCCTGTAGGCTCTTTACCAGAGATCATTTTTGATCTTGATGCCTGGTGTTATCCATGGCATATGCAGTGCTCTTTTCTGCATTAATGAAGAGCGTGTGGTAGACTAGGCAGTAGTGTGATCTAAAATTGGTTATGGACAACATTCTTAGTCACAATTTACTCTGAGATTGTCCATGTCAAGGTTAAAAGTTGATGTGGACCAGCTGAGCGCAATAAGCCCACAGTTCTAGGCAATGGTCGACATGTTTCAGGTCTTATTCACCTTTATTGGGTCAATGACAATTCACATGGATCAAAGAAAGAACACCCTAAACCAGGGGTCTCCAACCTTTTCTGTAGTAAGAGCTAATTCTGATGAAGGAAAGTCCTGCTGAGCTACTAGCATATTTTATCACTGTAAAATGCCGATGATATGTATTAACATTACACTTGACCACCCTAAGCACAGTTATCAGTAGTAACCCCCCAAAAATTTCAGGTGAAGTTATCAGCAGAATGCTAGGAAAACGTTTCTCAATATTAAATGCTTGTAATGAAGTAAAATTCAAATCTTCATATGCTGTGTGCCACAAAGGTTAGTACCACAGCAGTAAGTCTCTCCAACTCAAATTGTATTATCATTCAGCTAACAAATTTAAATGTGTTTTAGAATTGCAATATTATGTTTTCATTTGCATATTAGCTTTTGAAAATACACATAGTTTTCAATCAAAATCCCTTTCAGCTTTGAGCAATCAAACTCAATTTTCCAGAAGAAAAACCTTTTTTTAAAAAAAGCATAATTTATTCTTTTAAAAATCAAATAAGTTTTCATTGTTAGAGAATATACAGTCCCTAAACATCAGCTTTTAGTTTTCATTGAGTACCGCTATGTAAAAATGTCTCTTATGGACAAATTATGCTTCAAATACCCAGGTATTGGAATCATAGGCCATGGTCCTCACCATAACACTATTAAGGCATCTGTTATGCTAATAATGCCCACCATTAACCCCTTCCATGCTGATGACAGAACGGTTCCGTCATCAGCATCGGCTGAGCTGTGCTGATGACGGAACCGTTCCGTCATGACTCCGCCCGCGCAAGGCGGAGTCAGCACAGGCGGAAAATACGCCCCGCACGGAAGGGGTTAAACCAGGGCTACGACTGTGCAACAGCTGGATGCCCAACATTTATCAGTTATGGCCAATATTATTCCAATTTCAATCTTTATTTCGATCTGTTAGATCATAAAAGATATACAGACAATCAAATAATTTAGACAGATTAAATAGAACATTAATTATAAAAGTTGGACATATAAGTCAGTTCATCCTCTAGAAAGCTTAAAATCATTAGTAGGGTGAAATTGTTAAAAATCCACCTCCGCCTTCAGAAGGCGGGTGCGAGTGTGCCACATTGCTGTTAAATACTTTGCCACTGCGAACACAATTGGAGGTGACACATCAGTCTTTAGTATTCTGTACGCAGGAAGGAACTGTCTAAATCCCAGATTTTTAAGAAGGGGGACAAGCCAATGTTTCCTGATTTCTTGGTAGGCTTTACAGAAGAATACCACATGTAAGTCATTTTCTTGGAAATGCGCACATGCCGGGCAGTGCTGTGTGGTCGGAGGCGAAGACCAAGAACTGGTGAATGACCTCAGGGGTAGTGTGCCATATCTCCACTGCAGAAATAACTTCCTGGTTAGCGCGGGGGTCATGCCATCCAGAACACATTCCAGGGAGTAAGAGTCTTTGGATTGGATAAATAGGTTTGTTAGGGAACCCTCACGGGTGCTGTCCAAGGCAATAGTAAGCTTTAGATCGTAGTAAGCTTTTAACAAAGCTTTGCGTGGAATCTTGCTACTTGCGTTTGCTGGATCAGTCCAAAGTTCTGATAGGTCTAGGCTCTCGCATGACCTTTTTATGTAGCTTAACCATGGAATGTGGGTGGCATTTGATAAGGTTAGAAACTCCTCGAGCTCAGATCTATAATTTATGAGTTCTTGACTGCTCCATAATCGTCTCCAGAAGGTTAATGGTTTGAGTCTCAGTTCTTCAGCTATTGGCCTAATTCCCAAGTCCAATTTCAGAGGGAGTAACGGCGTGCTTGGTGGGAGAGCTGCCAACCGCCTGATGAATTTGATTTCCGTAATAATCAGGTTTTGGGCAGAAGTGTGACCCCACAATTCGCCCCCATAAGTGACTGCCCTTCGTGCCTGAGATTTATCAATTTGGATGATAGGGCCAAGTGGACGATATGTTGATTTGTTCACCATCCTGGAGATACCACCCGCTATCTGCACCAGTTTCATATTAGCCTTAGTCTGGTGTGTCCCCCATGTCATATTCTCGTTTAGGGTTACCCATAAATACTCAAATGTGGAGACCCTCTCTAGTCGCACAGAGCCAAGCAAGGGATTAGGGCGTGGGGTTTAGGATCATGTATTTTGTTTTAGAGGCATTGATCTCAAGGCCCCTCTCTGTACAAAATTCTAGAAACCCATCCAATACCCGTTGTATTCCCATGGGGGATTTCGACAACAGCAGGGTGTCATCCGCAAACGTGATAGCGGGCACCCTGCTGCCATTCAATTTGGGGGCATCAATATCGCCAATCCTAGTCAGGTGGGCGATTACCCCGTTCACAAAGAGGCAGAACAGGGTCGGTGCAAGCACACAGCCCTGTCTCACCCCTCTGTCAACGGGGAATCTTTCCGTTAGGTTCCCATTTCTGCCACACCTGACACGCGCAAAGTTATTCCGATGTAATTTCATCAGAATGGTAAGAATGTCTGCCGGGATGCCTAAGTCAGCAAGCACACTCCATAGTTAGGATCTTGGCACCAAATCGAAGGCGGCTTGCAAGTCCACGAAGACTGTGTACAAGCTGCCCCCCTCGATTAGCGCGGTCCTCCAATAAATGAGATTTAGGCGGAATATCTGATCAGTTGTAGAAACCCCCCTTCTAAATCCCGCCTGGTATGGGATCAAAGTGGCAGTTTCCTCAAGCCAATTCTGGAGGCGATCTAATATAAGCCTATCAAAAAGCTTCTGGGACACATCTATTAGGCTGATGGGCCTGTAATTGGCTGGGAGCCAATTACAGGCCCCTTAAATATAGGAACAACCTCTGCGCCCAGCCAAGTACAGGGCACCTCCATGCCCTTCAAGACAGCATTAAATATTGTCAACAAATAGGGGGCCCATACATCAGGCTCTTGTTTAAAAAGGTCGCCTGGTAGGCCATCCAACCCAGGCGCTTTGCCTGATGACAGGCCCGCAATAGCAGCTCGCACCTCCTTTTCTGTAAAGGGGTCCCCCTCTAGATGGCTCGATGTGGTTGGGGGTGAGTAACATGTGGCCCCAGCTTCCACTGTGTAGAGGGACTGAAAGTGCTCTTGCCATACCCCTGGTGCGATATTCGGTTCTATTGCTGATGCTAGATCCTTGGATCCCGTGTTGACAATGCGCCAAAACTTATGGGAATCCCTGGCAGCTAGAGAACTAGAGAGTTCCTCCCATTTGTCTTGGTCCCATTCAATCTTGGCTTGGATGACCAGTTTCTTATATTCCCGTCTTCTGAACCTGTATCTCCAGTCTGCTTTTGCCCTCCTTGATGCAGAACAAGAGATCTCCCTTCGCCTTGCGACATGCGGCATTATACCATGTGTTGCAGCTAGACCCGCCACCTCTACTGTGTCCCTTGGAAAAGAGGTCTACAGCCAAGGTCCTAATGAGTTCCTCATGTACCAGGGACAGTGATTTGTGAGTTTCCTGGGTGCTGGGTTCCTCACTTAGAATACCCACTTTTTCCAATATTGGAATGAGTCTATCATAAAGCCTGGGGAGCTTCTCTCTGCTAGTGACTAGTTTTTCCCACCTTATTCTCCTTCTGTTATTTTCAAGGAGAAGCCCCGGATTTGCCACCGCCGTGACATCGTACCTGCCCTCTTGTCCAGGGAGAGCATAGTCCAGTACTAGGGCGTTGTGGTCGCTATCTACCCTATCTATCACCCTAAAATCGATGATATGCGACCACGAGGACAGTTGTACTAAGACATAATCCAGTCTTGACTCCCTGCCTACTCTATTAAAGGTATGCTTACTGGGAATATCGGATTTGGTGCGCCCATTGCAAGCCCTGACACCATGTTTAAGGGTTAGGGCAGTAATCTGCAGTGCAAGTGGGGTCCAAGCTCTGGGCGGAGGAGCCACCGTGGAGGGTACTGACCACCTTGCGTCCTCGTCTAGGGAGGACCCATCCAAGAGGCCGGCAAGGGGCTCGAAATGTGAGTTCAGGTCCCCACCCACCACAAATGGGATCCCCTTGGGAATTTCGCTGAGGAAAGCTGACAATTCCTCAATGGTAGGTGATTCCTGTGATATGTTTACCGGTCTTGAGTAAACATTTATCACGGCAAGTCTACGGGAGTTTGACCATTCCAGCAACACAGCTAATATGTCCTCTGAAGCCAAAGGAAGACGTACCGCCTGGCATCCCAGGTGAGTTGCCACCCAGGTTGAGAGGCCTCCAGCAGGGCGGCCCCTACCCCCCCATTTTGCGGGAATGGAGAATGGCGAGAGTACTCATCCCTTGCCCAAGTTTCTTGAAACAGGCATATATCTTTGGAATCGATAAAAGAGGTCCATTCCTGTTGTTCCAGCTTGTTACCCAGGCCAGCCACGTTCCATGATATTATCTTCAGAGATGGTGGCCTTGGGATCGAAGCTGGGGTAAGGGAGGGGACATTATCATTTGGACTACCCCGGGGCCTTATTTTTGGGGCCAGATCTCCTAGTGCTTCCCCTAGTTCCCTGGTACTGCAAGGCAGCTCAGCTGTGGTTTGGTTGACCTCCTTGCTAAATGATGGAGCATCGGGCTGTCCAATCTCTTCCATTAGATTAGTTGTAAATCTGGGGGGGATTATGGCTACCTCCGTACCCTCCCTGGGACAACAATAATGCTTGCTACCATTACGCATACATCGTCAATCCACCATATCTAAGTGGCTATACCTATTAAATGTTGGAAAATGTATAGTCTGGTGGACTCTGGGGTGGCGGTAGTCTCCTCTCTCTCTTCCCCTCCACACACTTCCCCTCCCGTGACAAGTTTCCCAACCCTCCTCCTCAGTGTTTGTTGTAAAATACGCTTGGTGTTGAGTTCGAGGATATTGGAGATCTCCTCTCCCTCTAGTATCCCACCCACCCTCTCCGGGAGGCTGCCCCATCTCTCCTCCTCACATGCATAAGTCAGCCAGGGGTAAAAGAAAGAAAGGGGTAGGGACTGAATATTGCTCCCCTGGTCATCGGGGAACCATCCACAAATGTGGGAGACGGTCCTGGGATCTCTAAAACTAATCAGGACACAGTCTCAGTTGATGGATTTTCTTGAACTACCCACCCATGGGACCCTTCTTACCATAAGGACCTTGCTCGTTATGCCTTGTGGGAGAGGTCTGTACATTGATAGCCAACTTACCACCTTATTTTTTAAAGAGGCGGTAGATTCTTTAAAGGTGATTTTTAACTCTGGAACCCCTGCTAAGATTACTGTATACGGACTCGCCTCCGGCGGCAAGTTCACTGCTCTAAACTTGTTGGTATAGCCTGATGCCTCACCTGTTGGTACTGCTACTTTCTGGGGCTGGTTAGGAACGGAGGTATTGTCCTTGGGCTGCTTAGACATGGTTTGGGAAGGGGATGGTTGTACATGTCCAACTGTGGGTTGATTGGGAATGGCAGCATTAACCTTTGGCTGCGAGGTCGTACTTTGGGAGGGGGTTGGTTTGGCCTGTCGGGCTAAGGGTGCTGCACTATTGGCCATCTTAGTGATAGCTGGAACACCCCTCTTATTCTTTCTCTCTGGCCCCCCTCTACCGCCGTTACTAACTGCTTTGAAGTTATCGGCTAGTTGCACCGTCGATTTCTCTATGGTCACTAGTCTGGCTTCCATCTTGATTAGCCGAGCTTCTAGAGGACTTAATAAGGACCTCAAAAGAGCGCCTATATAAGCAAGAGTGATATCCTCGACGGAGGTCTCAAAGGGGTTCGTATTAGTTTTTTCTATTATCTCTGGATCGGGATTTCAGTAAGTATAGCCTCAACTCTGTCAATAGGCAAGTTCCCCGTTGTGCTCAATCCAGGGCTATCAACCTCCGGGGTAGGGTTGAGCTTTGGAGTTTTTGCCTTCCTTCCCCCTTTGTTTTGGACCCCTCTTTTCCTTTTGGGGATAGCTCCTTCCCTTGCCCCCTGCAGTGAGTTACGGTCTCTGCCATTGGTGTTATCAACATCGGGAGCATGGTCAGGAGTGGGGAGTGGGATAGGGTGGGGTTGGACCGTTGGCAAATTTAGCAAACTCAGGTCGACAAAATCACTGAGGTCCTTAGCACTAATGTGAGAGGTGGAGATTGTCAAATCTGGATTCACAGAAAACTCGCTAACACTAGTTACTCCATTGTTAGGCTCAATATGCTCAGTATGCACCGGTCTGTTGTCTGGGGTCTTAGCCTGTGCCAAGGGGCCCATTGAAGATCTCCTCACCCAGTCTATTTCTTGTGAGATACGCCTCTCCAAGACCGTAATTTCATCGATCAGTAATGACCCTGCTTTGACAAAATAATTATCCAATGTACCTTTGTCAACTCCCGTTGCTGCCAGAGTGCTTTTGCTCCTTGTTTCCCTCGTGGTTATCGTCGAGCACAGTTGATTTCGAGGTTTACAGGTGAAGGATCTGGGGAGAAGGGAGACCAGGGGGGATGGCCCAGTCCCGGTCTCGACCGTTCTCGAACGGCCTCAAACGGCCCGCCCTTTGCCCGGGCTAAGTCCCGCGCGCGTCCCGCTATGCGCGGAATAGGGCGTGATTATATGTGGCGCCAGGGGGCGGGAAGAGACACCAGGTGCGCTGTGTTGATAGAGCGCTAGGCACCCTGGGTCTCGCAGTTTCGGCCCCGGCGGCAACAATGGATGTCCCAGGATGTTCTGCTCCTCTTAGTCAGGCTCCGTAGCAGGTATGGGCAATCCGGTGGGGCAGTGGAAGGAAAAGCCAGTGATCGCTATCCAAGTTCAATGGCTGCGAGCGGCTCCCGCGGAGTGGGGGCCGCTAGCCGTGAATAGCCGCGAGGGAGCTGGGGGCGGGAAGAGACACCAGGTGCGCTGTGTTGATAGAGCGCTAGGCACCCTGGGTCTCGCAGTCCCGGCCCCGGCGGCAACAATGGATGTCCCAGGATGTTCTGCTCCTCTTAGTCAGGCTCCGTAGCAGGTACGAGAGGAAAAAACATGAAGGGGTGTTCCCTTAGATAACAAAGTTCAACTCACATCAGAAGTTTAGCCCACTCACCACAACGAGAATAAATTTATTCAAAAAAGTTTTTAATTTTCATTTTTTGCATATAAATATAAATATTAACATGATTTTTAGATAGATAATTCCATTTAAGCAGTAAAAAACATTTAGAAAGAATTTACATAATCAAAAACATGTAAAAACAGTCAAAACCAAGGACACGCAGTGATACTACAAAAAAGGTACCAAATAGATCCACTCATGCATCCAAACATCCCTTTTATACAGTCCAATTCATACACAGACATTCACATCCATATCTCTACACACAAAGACGAAAAAAGCGCAGACGCGCGTTTCGGACAAGTGCCAAAAGGCTTCCTCCATCAGGGCGCACTTGGGATATTGAACTGGCAGACAATGAGCATAATGTCTGTACCACGGTCCTGGGAAGCGGTCCTAGAAACAACAAGGATGTGGGTGGGTATTCTAGATACCCTACAATAACGGAACCCCTTTTAGATATGAAGAGGGGTCAGCAGATTTTGAAATAATGAAAACGTGGGGATAACTCCCAGGGTTCCACAGGTCAAGATTTCGCACTTTTAGATGAGCCCACAGGGGATCCAGGCGTTAAACGGGGCCAAGTTGGAAGACATTCCAGGTATCTCAAAAGTAATAACAGACACTGAACGTGTACAGACGTTGAAAGAATACAAGTGGTAGCACCGGAGTCAGGGATGATAAATAACGACCTCAAAGCAAGGGGAATGAGCAATGCTTCATTAGCGATGAGATAAAACCGGAAAGCATCAGGATATTGGAACACTTCCGACCCAGCGAATAGGGGGCCTGAAGCGGCTCGGCGGTCAAAGATTAAATGGGGTCCTGGATAGAGAAGAACACGGGACTACTTCCCACTCCGGTGAACGGGTTTGTCGGTAGCAGGTACGGGCAATCAGGTGGGGCAGTGGAAGGGGAAAGCTAGTGATCGCTATCCAAGTTCAACGGCTGCGAGCGGCTCCCGCGGAGCGGGGGCCGCGAGCCGTAAATAGCCGCGAGGGAGCTGGGGGCGGGAAGAGACACCAGGTGCGCTGTGTCCCATTATTATGGGAGAAGATGCTGCCACTCTTTCAGGAATGGCTAAAAGCAGATCAGTCATGCTCTTAATATGTCAGTGATGGCAGCAAGTATGTAATTACTCTACTTATGTGCCCAAAATAGTCAAGGACGAAATTATTATAGCTATGGCACAATTATACATGAATGGGCACAATTGAATCAGAGATAATACTCTTATGATGGGACCAGCATACATATTTGGCAGTCCTTGACGCTAGGAGTAGTTTTACGGAATCCACACTGTTTATTTAGGAAGGACACAATGTCACACACCCACACAAAAATGAATGTGATGTTTTTAATTTTCCCTGCTCTGGATGCCTACTCTGTTCTCTTCAGCTCTTTGGTTGATCAGGCTCCCAACTAACATATTTTCACTTTAGTTCTTGAAGTCACACCCTTTGGTGGGTCATCCCTGGTTACTGCTGCTACTATTCTTTGATGTCACATACCGTGCGACTGATGGAGCCGGATGAATAATATCGCCAATCTCTATCTTAGGTAGTTTTAAAGTGGATAAAGATGGTTCATGTGGCAGACCCATAGGCCAATACTGCATCTTCCACATGCTTCAACACCCTCCGCTTACTAAGCAAGACCTTCGAATTGACCCACCCCCCGAATCCAGGAAGACCGTCACCTATGCACTCATCATAAGCAGGCTGGACTATGGGAACACCCTCTATGCGGGAATCAACAAATCTCTACTCTACAAACTTTAGACTGTCCAGAATGCCGCAGCTAGACTCATGCTCAGCATCCCATGACAAGACCACATTATCCAGCATATGCGAGACCTCCATTGCCTCCCCGTCGAAAAACAGAGTGATTTTCAAGCTGCTCACACACACCTATAAAGGTCTCCACAACATAGGACCCCAATACCTCAACAAATGAATGTCCTTCTACACCCCCAAAAGAAACCTCCGCTCCGCTGATCAGGTCTTGGCCGAGATCCCCTGCATTCACAGAACCAGTACAGGAGGCATACCCTTCTCCTACATCATGGCCAAGACCTGGAACAAACTACCCCTCGGCATCAGATGAAGCACAACACTGAAAGCATTCAGGAAGAGCCTCAAGATCTGGCTTTTCGAATGACCTGAGGTGCCCAAATCCCCCGACACACACTCCCCCAGCGCCTTGAGACCCTCACAGGTGAGTAGTGCGCTCTATAAATCCCTGATTGATTGATTGATAGGCCACCAAAGTGTGTGTTTGAGTGTTATCAAATGGCTCTGCTATTGGTTTGGCTGTCCGTAACTCTTAAGGGCAGTGGAATGAGCAGTGTTGCCTTTTACAATATAAAGAGAATCTCCCAGATTGGCTTAGTTTGCTTCACCTCTGAGAGCTACTTTGAGGGTGCTGGTGAGCTACCAGTAGCTCCCGAGCTACTGGTTGGAGACCCCTGCCCTAAACTATTATGTTGGGTTCTAATATTGTAGTGAACCAGTGTCCGTCTAGTGTGCAATTTACACATCTACAACAAAATGTTTTGCTCCAAGTAAGAGTTCTTGGTGCCCTTGTGACATGCAAATAAAATAATAGACAAAACAACAAGCAAAATATATATATCGCACATGGTAATGTTTGTATATGTCACTCATTTGTGAAATCACATGCCAATTGTTTAAAAACAACAACAGCAACGCAAGTAATCACGTAACACGTATATGGTGCCCAAGTTTCAAGCCATGCATTGTTTTCTCATACCTACTGGGTCAATGCATAAGGGCCGCTTAAGGTTTCTCGGAGCTACTTCTCTTTTTTCGGTCACTTCTTGGGAATAAGCAATATTAGTGAGACAAAAATGAGTCTTACTCAAATGTAAAATGTATAAATGAAGGGACCTGTCCTCATTGGAAGTACAAATTCCAGGCTTAGTTACTGCTGTTTGTGAAGCGGTGTGGAGAAATCCTCTGGGCATTCGAACTCTCTGCATACTGCAGGGTCTGGGGTAGTGTCAGTTCAATGTTTGCCCCCAACTTTGTAGGATCATCACGGGGATGATGTACAACACTACAAAACAGGTGTGGCACAATAGTACCGTTCCTTACTACAGGTGCCATTTTGAAATGGTAAGAGGCTTCTGGAACCGCCTTGGCTGGTAACAGATAACTCCTAGTTCTGTTTAAAGTGTTTCCCCAACCAGGCTTTTGAGCGATCCTAGTTAAAATTTGGATGGAATAGTGTCCTCTCTCTGGCCTAAAAATAACCACATTCATAAGATCTCTATGGTGGATTATCTGCTGATACTCCTGAGTCTAAACAATTTTCCCGTAATATTTTTGGCAGGTGTAGCAAGAGATTAAATGTGGTCAAAGCTATGTACCTTTCAAATACATGAATAAGTTAAATGTGTTCATAATGGATAAGTTACTAACGCCTCGTATGGTAGAGACATGATCTAGCTGCAGATTCCTTACCATTAAGTTTCCCAGGCAACAAATTGGGCCCAGAAGAATTTTCTCCGAGCAATACCCCTGTGCGCCGATACGTAGCATCGGTCGGCTCTGTGTGATGTCGTCGTCGTCTGCGCTATAGTGACGTCCGAGTCACCTATAAAAGGCACCACCTTGGTGCGTTGATGTCCGTTACTTCTCATGACTTTCCATGTCAGAAGCAAGGAGCCATGAAGTGCACTGACATTGGTGTGTTTGGAATAACTAAGGCCCCGATAGGGCTCAGCCCAGACTTAGAAACATTTCCGCAGTGCAGGGAGGATGGGTGGGTGGGTGAGTACATAGATTCCATTGGATGTCTAGATTCTTATCAGTCTGGTTTTAAACCTACGTATAGTACAGAATCTGCATTGATAGCAGTAACATATTACATCAGACATTCTCTTAATAACAACCAGGCGGCCTTGTTGGCGCTGCTGTATTTATCTTCAGCTTTCAAAGTCTGGAGGAGATTGGGATTTGTGGGTGAGCCGGACTATGGTTTTTGAGCTTTGTATCTCAACGTTTACAGACCATTAATATCAGTCCTTTCCGTTCTCAAACCTTTGAGCTCAATAAAGGAGTGCCATAGGGTTCCAGTCTTAGCCCCACAATGTTCAACATTTATGTGGCACTCCTTGTGAAAGTCATCAGAGAGTTCGAATTTACTCCTAGTTCATTTGCAGACGATACCAGCTTCTCTTATCCTTTGATAAGAATACTATAAAATCTGCGCAGGAGTGGCATGAGCAGAAAGGTGTACAGGAGGCCAAAGCTTCAATCAAGACAAAAAGCGTTTCCACGCGAGAGCTGCCTTGGAAACTCCAGCACGCAAAACTGCTGATATTACGCCACTGCTGAAAGAGACCTTGTGCCACCTCTGGAGGGAGACGCCATTCGTAATCTACTAGGCACTGACAGCTGAGTTCATCCGACCTGGAGTTCACTGAACCTGCCAGGTTTTAAACCACCAGGAATATGTCCTGCTGCTCCAGCCAAGTCCAGAGATGCAGGGCCTCTTAAAAAGGGTGCACAACCCCACCCTACCCTGTTTGTTACAGCACCACATGGCGGTGGTGTTGTCTGTGAACACATTGAAGGAAGGAAGGAAGGCTTTCAATGCCAAATGAATTGCTCGGAGCTCCAGCAAGTTAATGTGGAGTCTGGATTCTGCCACACACCAGAGTCCTCTGATCTCCACCTCTCCCAGATTGCTGTCCCATCCCGGAAGTGATGCATCTGTCACTAATGTGAAGCCTGGTTGGGTGAAGAGAGAAAGGTCTGACTGTGACACAATCGCGGTTTGTCAACCACCACTGCAATTCCTGTGCAGTTCCCTTCCGAGATCTGGACCATGTCGGAGAGATTCCCCTTGTACAGCGCTCACTGGAACTTCAGGTCCCACTGCAGGGCCCACATATGCCATCTGGCATGTGTCACTAACAGCATGCAGAAGGCCATAAGGCCCAGCAGCCTCAGAATAATTCTCACCTAAATCCAGGATAGAGGCTTAAACATTGGCATCATAGCCTGAATTCAGCGCTCCGGAGTATAAGAACGAAAATGCGCTGTGTCCAGAACAGCTCTGATGAAAGGGAGCATCTGAGAGGGAGTCAGGTGTGACTTTGGTACGTTGATAGTGAACCCCAGCGAAAGCAGGAGGTCCGCCGTAGTTCAGAGGTGGGAGACGATAGCCCAGGAAAAGCTTGCCCTCAACAGTCGATCATTAAAATAGGGGAAGACTGACATCCCTAATCAGGGCAGATGAGCTACGACCACCACCAAGGCCAAAGGGGAACACGGCAAACTGAAAATGCTTGTGTCCTATCGTAAACCATAGGTAGCTTGGATCAAAAAAGCAGGACGGGAATGTGAAAACAGGCATCCTGCAAGTCCAACGCCACCATCCAGTCTCCCAGATCCAAAGCAGGCAAGATCTGAGCTAATATGAGCATCTAGAACTTCATTTTTGAGGAAGTAGTTGAGGGCTCGTAGATATAGGATAGGACAGAGGCCATTGTCCTTTTTGAGACAAGAAAGAAGAGGGAAGAACCACAGCCTACTTCTGGCGCTGCAACTCTATGGCTCCTTTGGCCAATAGAGTAATGACTTCCTCCTGTAGTAAAATGAAATGGTCCTCTGTCAGCCAGTCGTAAGCTGGAGGCATGGAGAGGGGGCAGACTTGCACAGCAGGGTGGAGCCCCATCAGGCTATCAACAGGACCCACTTGTCTGATGTGATGGTCTGCCAGAGGTAGAGGTGATGGCTGGTCCTGCCATCAACAGGCCACCCATGATCAAGAAGGGCAAGACTACAAAGGGACCTCTACAATATACAAAAAACTAATATAAAACACACTAGACCCCCTGACCTCCCTCCAAGTGGCCTGGGTAGCTGATTTAGGTAATATAGAGGATCGAGGTGACACAGAGCTCTAGAGATATAGTGATTAGATCAAGATTCAGACTAATACAACTCAGGGTCCTGCACCGCTCATATTACCCCCGCACATTGCTGTAAAGATGGGGAAAGGAACAGTCGTCGCACTGCATAAGAGGCTGCCAGGCTAAGGGATCCTTATTTCATATTATATGGGAATGCCCAGTTATTAACCATTTTTGGCTGGGAGTGGCGACAATAATGCCAAGGGTTACAGGAAAGGAGGTACCTGTGAACGCCAAGGGACTTTTACTGATTATCACGGGGGAGGAAGACTGGCCTAGGCACAAGAGAATCTGGCTGGCATTGGTCACCGGAGTGTCAAAACATAACATTGTGCGCAGGTGGGGGTCACATACACCCCCTCCCACGGTGACAGAAACGGAGACCGATCTTGATTGGTGCCACCAAGCGGAGATGGTTATATATGAAAGTAGGGATCGCAAGAAAATAATTTGATAAAATATAGTTCCATGGGAGAAATAGACACATGGGCGACATACTGCCTACTCTAATTAGGACTTAACTGTGCGGTAATTTTCCAGATTTAGACTGAGATGATGGTAGCATATTGACCCCGTTACAATGTAATTTGTCATCATATTTGAACATCTGAATGCAAGTGCTCGTCTTTCATTATGTATAACTTCATGAGCATATTTAATCAAAAGATTTTTTTTAAAGTTTTTTTTTTTAAGAGGGCAAGACTAACAGGGTTTGAAGGCTTGGGAGGAGGAAGATGGGTGATAGACTAACCTGTCAGCTGGCTGCCCAACCCATGAGTTTGTAACGAGCTGCACCTTCGGCTGTGCAGATGTTGTGGAAGTTGCACAGTCTAGTGACTGGGATAGGGCTGGCACAGCTGAACTCCTTCTGTAGCCACGACGGATGTGCAGCCACTGAGAGGCCCAAGTACTTGGCCATAGCCCCTGAATCCTTAAAGCGCTCCAGCACCACGTCTGCCTTGTCTCTTGAAGAGACAGGTGCCATCAAAGAGACCATTAAAGAGGCCTGGCCATCCCCCGAAAAGCCAGAAGCTCTCAACCAGGCATGACGTCAAACAGCCACAGTTGATGAAAGTGCTCTGCCCAGCGAGTCGTTCATGTTGAGACCACAAAGGATAGCGAACTGTGCTTCATCTCTCCCATCTGACACAACTTGGGAGAGGATGGGCCGGGCTTCCTCCGGGACCTGTGGCAGCACTAGTACAACTGTTTCTCACAAGGAGTGGGATTAACAGCCAAATTAAGCATGCAGTGTTCACAGGCTGTGGAAGAAAATATTTTCTTACCTCAACTATACAGCCTCTTGGATACCCTGTATGGGGAAACAGAAGGGAAGGTGCCATGGGAGATAAGCGGCTTGGATCATCAAGCTCTCTGGGGTAGGGTGGGTAGTGAGGAAGCTTGGGGCGCCTGGAGCAGAGCAGCGGTGGCAGCTCGGCTGTGCTGGGCTTGGACCAGGTTATCAGTTAGACATCTGTAAGGGCCTGATTAGTTGACAGCAAGGGTTTAAAAGAAGAGGCACCAGGCTGGATGACCTCCGTCAACATAGGAGTTCTGATCGCCACAGAAGGAAGCTGAAGGTCCAGGATCTTAGCCACCATTCGTACCACCATTGCAAATGATGCTTTGTCCTCCATAGCCACGGTAGAGGGAGATAGGATGCCAGAAACTGGATAGGTGTCCAGTCCACTGGCTTCTCCCAATTCCTCATAACAGTCAATTTCCTGACATGGCTGGTTTTCTAAAGGGTCCAGCAACCCATCCCAAAGTTCTCAGGAAATTTCCCTGGGGCCTGGAGGTTTTGTCCTTCAGTGGTCACAATACCGGCTCTGGGTCATCTGGGATCAAAACGGTGTGGCACCGCTGGGGGCACCAGAGGCACCGGGAGCATCAGATTTAGAGCTGGCGCATGGGAAGGTTGTAATGGCATGATCAGCGCCGCACCGGATCCATTCCGGATTCTTAGGGGGACATCGATGTCAGGGCTGGAGCCGCAGAACCCGATGGAGCTCCCTGTGATCCCACAGGGCCTGAAGGCATGTCGGTAGGGTCAGGTCACGTCACCCCAGAAATGACCTCATAAAACTCTCGAAGTTAGGCAGGGCTCACTTCAGCTCCCAGAAAATCACAAAGGCGCAGTGCCAAAACAGGTGCAGGTTCCGAAGAACGAGGTCAAGAACGCCGAGGCTTCTGTCATGTCGCACAGAGAAAAGTTGAAGCGCGCATTGAACTTCTTGTGCTTTTTGCGCATATCACCGGAGTGTCCCGATGATTTGTAGTGGGACGAAGAGGACATGTGATTCCTAGACCGGGGGACAATGAACGAGATCTCCTAAGACTTGTGCAATGCAGTGCCAACTGCCAGGCCACAAGTAGCTTTAGGTACAACTCCCTGAAAGCCTCCTGGCATGGAGGGGTATTGCTCTAAGAAGAATCTTCCGGATCCAGTCTTATGCCTGGGAAATCTAACAGGATGTCCCGGATAGGGTATATGCCCAGCACACCTGACCCCTGTGATCTGTTTAAAAGTTGCCGCGGACTGCTACGTCATTTCCTGGCAGACGCAATGATGGGGTAGGTGTGGAGGAGGTAGCACCCATTTGAAGATGTGAGTAGACCTTTTTAAGGTACTCTGGCATCGCGACCATTGAGCGCTCTATATAGGGCGTCCCGTGTGTTTTTAAACTCCTGTTGATGTGTTATTTTTACAGCTTGGTAAATTGGGGGAGTCCATTGCCTGGTGCCAGCGGATGGTTTTCCTCAGCATAGCGAGGTGAGCACGCATTAAGAGACAACATCTTTGGGGCACTTACTGCTGACGAGGCCTTTAGAGTATCTTGTTATATAGTGGTTGAGACCTTTTGTTACAGAGTATATATGGGTGTAATTGGTCCACCATCACCCACTCATTTTAATAATTTGAATGTGAGGGGCATGCATCCCTTTTGTAGGGCCCACCCATATGCAATAGCCTATGCTTTGCTGGGCCAGGGCATCTTTGATTACCTGGTGTGAACTTGTGTCTCATGCGCCTGTTATTTTTGATGTTTTCATGTTTTGGATGTGCACACAGTGGTGGCACATTATGTGGCATCAAGGTGTTCCTGGTGCTTAAATTTGTATCCTATTTTGTTTTGTCTTCTTTTCTAGGTACTGATCAGGAGCGGTTACAACATGCAGCTGTAGCCAAATGTTGGGTATACAGATTACTGCCCGCCCTGATCGATTATGAGGGTATTTTAATTTGTCTTTCACGTGCACTTTACATTTTATAATTCTGGTCCTGAAGAAGCGCCAACATTAAGGCGACGCAGGTGCGAAACATGTTGACCTATGTCTTTCTATACCTGGGCATAGTATGCCACTGGGTCTAGATTTTATTTAGCAGATGAGTCTGCTTAGGGTACATGATCCAAACATTCGCTGCATGGCTACCCATTATGAATTTCACATTACACTTGCACGCACTTTTTATCACCCTCAATTTACTCCCCACCCCGCACACACCATCTGGCAGTCCTACAAAAGATCTCCGACAAAGAGACCCTTCAAGGTACCCGTAGGGAATTGCAGCGCCAGCCCTACGAGGAGCAACTGCCCGATGATGAAGCATGACACCTTTTGAGGTGTGTGATGGCAACAGAGGACACAAAATGGTTTCCCTGTTTTCTGTGGGTCCCTTTACCTAGGGATTCTGTTTCTTCTCTTTTTTCATTTCCTTTTTTAACATATGGGTGACTTTTTGCACCCTCATGCATTGGTGACGTTTTGCACCCTACATTAGGAACAGTGTCCCTTTTTTTAAATTAATGGGAAATCTAAAGGTAAGGAATCTGCAGCTAGATGTCCTGTCTATTCAGGGGGTTAATTCACTAGTCACGAGTGTTAGTATCCAGTCATCCTGAACTTGCATGTGGGTTGTATGTGTTGTAGTCACTCCCTTTGATGGACTTAGCAGATTTTACATAAACTCTCTATAAAATGGTTAAGGTTGAAAATCAGCACAAGAAGGTGCTAACCTGGTGGATCATAATTTCACTGCCCATTTGACCTAAATGTTATTAAAAGTTTGGTCCTTTTTAGAAGTCACATCTCTGACCAGGCACAGAGTTGAAGTGTTCCTTACTGACTCCAAACTTATCTGGGAATCTGAACCCTACCACCTACTACAGTAAAACTTGCAATCACACTGGAGAAGTAAAATGCCATATGGGAGCATCTTGCTTGTCTAATTAGAGTGCAGTAGTCTTGGTGGAATTGGACTGGATTCAGAAGCTAAGATAATGTCCTAAAGCAGCCTCATTTTCAGACGTCAAAATAGATGTAAAGAACCGTGCTCCAATCATAGCACAAACCCGTCAACATTTTTAGCAAACATACCCACATGAAAGGCTCTCCTTGACATCATTAAGGCCAAACAAGACCTCCTCAATTGCTTTTAACCCGAACAGTCCGCTTCCTGAATAGCCTTCAAAGGCCTATAATATGTCTTCTATGTAGAATAAAAAGGGCCAGATCCATACCAGATTTTCAGACTATCCACATAAAAAATTGGTATGTACTTGTAACCGTGATTTTGCATCATAAGGATCTTCACTGAAGCCATAAACAACCAAGTCCTCTCTCTTACTGTTATTGAGCTGGGTGGATTGAGGGTTATCATAAGACAAACAGTATACCAGTTTCTCTAAGCAGTTCAACTCACTATTGCAGCCCATTTTAATAAAAATCTCTTATGGCTTAAATAAAAAAAGTTCTCTAATTCGGAGCAATGAATTTTTAGATCATTATATCCTTATGCTTGAGATTTTGGTTAATGACAGGCCTAGGCTTCTCCCTAGGTGGCATTTTGATAAAAACCTTCAGGATCACGCCTGGAAACAAGAAATTAGATCTTTTACAATACATTTTTGAGGATTATTATTAATACAGCTCAGATATTCTCAGTGTGGAAAGCGTTTAAAGCAGGCCTTAGGAGAAAGGTCACCTTTTACAAGCCTGTTTTATAAAGAACAGGTAAAGAAGATCTGGGAGCTACAAGATGCAGTAGTTCTTGCAACTAATAAATATTAATTTAATCTAACATTTGGTGATAAGGCCTGGTCGCGAGCGAGGCAGAATTTTAGGTACATTTTTGCTGAGGAGCTGCTTAACGAGAAAATCTTTCAACAGATGTCATACAAGAACACGCATTGGCATAGCCAATAGGTCTCGCCTTTGGGGCCTTACAAGTGTTTAGACAGAGCTATTGGCTTTGTTAACGTTTTTAATGTGTGTTGTAGAGCATGGTCAATGTTGTGCAGCATGTTTAAAAGTTATGTTATAATAAAAAAAGTGTTATAACCATTTTTGTCACCTTATATATAACCTAGAAAACATTATATACAACTAAAGTACCCTAAAAACAAAGGCAGAATTAACACCAAAAATGTGTTCTAGTTTTTTTGTTTATGCAATGCTGTCCATTTTCCCTTGCCTGTTCTAATGCTTTTTTGTTATAGTTTTTATTGTTAGGGGGGGCAGTTCATCATAGTAACATAAAATAACGTGTATTTGTAAAACGCACTTTCACCCGCAAAGGGGCATTTTGGCGCTGAATAACAGACATCTATTGGTTACCCAACTCAATAGTACCCATTTTCTCGACCTCAGAAAGGATGAAAGGCTGAGTGAATTTGCTGGGATTTGGACCTGTGACCACGAGATCAAACACAGTCCGCTGCAGTGAGCACAAATACATATAAAACCTGGGAAACGTGGTGTAAGTTGAGCAGAGTGAATGTGTGTATAGTAAGTGTAGAACACTGAATATACACCACACATGGAGTACATGGCAATATGTTATAAAATATATGCACAGCAGAGTTCACAGTAGGCCTTGTTGCGGCAATACATACTTAGAGCTTAGTGTACGCCCAGCACGGGGTAGAAAGGGTGCATGTAAAACACAGGTAAGAGGGCAGTAGATGTACAGCACCAAGACCACAGAACAAGGCAGTAGTATATTGCACAGAAAACATGACTAGCACAAAGCACGCGCACACGACCGCCACACAGCACAGACTACATGTACAGCATGCAAGGTCGATATCGAAGTCATTCAGGTGGTGGTAGCATGTTAAAAAATGGTGAAAAGACGTAGAAACATCAGAGTACACGTAAATCAAGTACCCGTAGAAGAGAGTACACAGAGTTAAGCACACAATACAAGGTAAACGCGGAGCACGTGCTACACGTACAACACCGAGAACACAGAAAGGGTGAAAGAATGAGTGGGCGTGGAGTAAGTTAGTATGATGGGAGAGAAAGGGATGAGTGGATCTTAGTGGAAGAGAGCTGGGAATGAACGAGGGCAAGAAGGGGTGATTGATGGCTGGTGAAACAGTGAATGGATAGTAAAGAGAGTGAAGGTGAGTGAAGGAATGGGAGTGGTTATGAAGGATGTGGGGAGGTAGTACAGGAGGAGATGAGGAATGAGGGAGGCGAAGTAGGGCGGTGAGGATGGGGCGGATAGTAAAAGGAGGGGGTAAATGCACGAGGGGAGGGGCGTGGAAGTGAGATGGGGACCCAGTGAGGGTTGTGGAGGCAAGATAGGACTCTAGCGAAGAATTGGAGTTTCGGGGGCAAATGAGTACGGGAGGGGAGCAAAAGGGAGTGCGGAGGGAATGTGTGGAAGGGAGTTAGAATACATTTTCAGGGTGCGGGGTAAAAGGGTAGTGCGGAGTGGTTTCGTAGAAGCAACGTGGGAGGGGAAGTTAGGGGTTGGGCGAGGAAAGCATCTACGACTGTGAGGGTGAGAGAGAACTTAGGGGGATAAAGGGATACTGTGGAGGGGGGGCAAGGCAGAGCCAAGGTAGTAATTTGTGAGCAGAAGTAAAGTGTGAGTTAACATGTGTGGACAGGGGGAATGAGGGTGAGGGGAAGGCGTATGGGGGCATTAATTGAAGATGTAAAGGGAAATCAAACTGATATAAGAGGTGGAAGTGAGAGAATATGGATGTGAAACTGCTGGAGAAGGTCGAGAGGATGCGGGGCGGAAGGAGAGGAGGCAGGCATGGTCAGAGAGGAGAGGTGGGGAGTGAAAAAACAAGTGCGGCCACTAAACTGAAAGCGACCGTGCTGTGTTTAATGATCCACGACGAGGAATGCAGCTGGCACCCTGTGCGCCGTTGCTCGCTCACGACAGCTGGATGCCGTGGGAGTGAGGTTGGGAATGAAAAAAACAAGCGCGGCCACTAAATTGAAAGTGACCGCGCTGTGTTTAATGACCCACGATAAGGAATGCAGCTGGCACCCTGCGCTCCGCAGATCGCTCCCGATAGCTGGATGCTGTGGGAGTGAACATTTACAGAAAAGGAGGGACATGCACCCACCTTTGGCCAATTACTTTCTTTCATTTTTGAAAGCCACACGGAAATGCCAATAGAATAGGTGGAAGTTCAAAAACCACACAGACAAGTTTAGAGAAAGTCTGGAGTGATTTCAAGAGGCCTCCCCATAAAGTACTGCATGCGCGCTGCGCTAGGCTCGACCTAAAAATAAACATATCGCTAGAATATTGGCATTTTCGACAGAAGTAAGATCTAATATGAATACCCTTCAAGAGATGCTGGATCAAGATTCAAATCTGGTAACTCAAAATGAGGTCACACAAATGTTTTATCTTAATCACTATAAGGGGCTATATCAGACCACAGTCCTTGTTTCTCAGTAAAAGGGAAGGAGTAGTTTCTGTCCTGTAACTCCAGTTCTGTAGCAGGGGTATCTCGGTTATAGTCATAATCTAGTGAATAGTCCCGCCCATGTGCGTGGACCCCGGCAATCAAAAATAATCTCTTAAGTTGTCAAAATAATGCAGAAACTGCAAAGACACTTAAGAGAGAATTTAAAGACAAATAATGCAGCCTATATCCACAGGCTACACTGCCCAGTACTTCAACTAGAAATTCCACCAAAAAACACTACACATAATACAGCCTGCCAGTTTCTACCATAGAGAAACTTGCCTCCCCCAGTAAAAGACTCTGGAATGATAGAGAGGAAGGTAGGGACAGACAAGCCCCATAGGCTGCCATTATGTGGCTTAAATAGGATACTGTGCCTTTAAGAGAACTTTCCAGAACTTCTCCCAGTATCCCAGAATGCATAGCAGGTCCCTCTACTTTCAGTTCTTTTTGAAGGCGAAGCACGCCAGACCTGTCGCATTCCTTACATGATGAAATATCTCCACCGGGGAGGAGGGCGGGAGCTTATGACTAACAGAGATACCCCTACTACAGAACTGGAGTTACAGGACAGAAACTACTCCTTCTGTAGTAGGGGATCTCTGTGTATAGTCATAATCTAGTGAATAGAATGGCAAGCCCATCCCCACACCAAAGCGGCGGTGGAGAATAAATACATAACGCCACTACTGTGCGAACAAATTCCGCAGCGAAGCCTGCCCAACCTGAGCGTCTGCCCTGGCGTCAGTGTCCAGGCAGTAATGCTTAGCAAAGGTATGAACCGACTTCCAAGTGGCTGCCTTGCAGATTTCAGCAATCAGCACGTTACGGAGCAGAGCCGTCGTGGCAGCTTTGCCCCTGGTGGAATGAGCCTTAGGCTTACCTCCTAAGGTCTTATTAGCCTTCTGGTAACACAATTGTATGCAGGACACAATCCACCTAGAGATGGACTGTTTAGAGGTCGCAAGACCCGTCCTGACCGATCCATAATTGATGAACAACTGGTCAGACCTACGAATATCTTTGGTTTTATCCAGATAAAATCTCAACACCCTCCTAACATCCAGGGAATGGAGAGTCCTCTCCGCTGGGGATGAAGGGTTCTGAAAAACGTAGGCAAAGTTATGGTCTGGTAGACATGAAAATCAGAAATAACCTTGGGAAGAAATTTAGGGTGAGTACGCATAACAACCTTAGCAGCATGAAACACAGTATAAGGTTCAGTACAACACAACGCCTGAATTTCACTCACCCTGCGGGCCGATGTAATGGCCACGAGGAACGCCGCCTTCCAGGACAGGTGCTGCAACGAAGCCTTATGAATAGGTTCAAAAGGCTCTTTCATCAATCTGGACAGCACCACATTCAATTCCCATGAAGGCGAAGGAAGCCTGACAGGAGGAAATACTTTCTTCAATCCTTCCAGAAAATCTTTGATCACAGGGATCTGGAAAAAGGAAGTCTGTGAAGGGCATTTCCTGTAGGCAGTCAATGCAGCAAGATGAACCTTAATGGAATGCACATTAAGGCCAGACTGCGCCAAATGTAAAAGGTAAGGAAGGATGACATCTTCCTTACAGGTCGTAGGGTCATGGTTCTTAGACTGGCACCAGATACAAAACCTCTTCCACTTGTAAGCATATGAAGTTCGAGTGGAAGGTCTCTTAGACTCCTTTAGTATGTCCATGCAATCATCGGGCAGATTCAGATGGCCATATTGGACTATCTCAGGAGCCATGCCGCCAAACTCAAAGACGAAAGGTTGGGGTGTAACATCCGTCCCCCGAACTTCGTGAGAAGGTCCGGCCTGCACGGCAACCGAATGTGAGGAAGGAGAGATCGGTGAAGTAGGTCCGTGAACCACCACTGCCTGGGCCACTCCGGGGCAATGAGTATCATCCGAGCCCTGGACCGGGCCAGCTTGATGAGCACTGCCGGAATCAGGGGAATGGGAGGAAAGGCGTACAGAAAGCTGTTCGTCCAGTTGATCCATAACGCATTCCCCAGCGTCCCTTGCTGGAAGTACCTGGAGGCAAAGTTTCTGCACTTGCTGTTTTCGGCGGTGGCGAACAAATCTACGTCTGGAGTTCCCCACCTTGCGAAGACTTCTCTTAGTACTTCGTCGTTTATGACCCATTCGTGGTTTTCCTGAACCAGTCTGCTCAGTGCGTCTGCCTGAACATTTTGCACACCTGGTAGATGGGTGGCCGTTATCGTCAATCCTCTGGCTAGGAGCCAGTGCCAGATCGTCTGCGCCTCCTGTGATCTCGAGCCCCCTTGCTTGTTGAGGTAATACATCGTGGTGGTATTGTCCGCCTGTACAAGCAGAGAGTTGGTCTGGAAGGACGGAAGAAAGGCCTTCAGTGCCAAGTGAACAGCCCTGAGTTCCAGGAAATTGATGTGATACGTGGCCTCCATTGGCGACCACGTTCCTTGAATCTGTAGAGTCCCGGAGTGCGCTCCCCATCCCAGGAGAGAAGCATCCGTCACGACAGTCTGTGTGGGAATGTCCTTGTGAAAGGGAACCCCTCTGAGGAGATTCTCCGCCGAACACCACCACTTCAGAGACTGAAGAGCATGCAGCGACAGTCGAATCTTGTCGTCCCAAGATCCTTTCCTCTGATCCCACTGGTCCTCCAAGCACTCCTGCAGCGGTCTCATGTGCAGCCATGCATGTGGCGTCAGGAAGATACAAGAGGCCATCGATCCCAGTAGAGAAGACACCGTCCTCACTGTTGTTGATGGAGTTGTCATAAGAGCCTGAGCCTTCCGAAGGAGTGATAATCGCCGCTCTTCCGAAGGAGACACGCTTGCTGACAGCGTATTGATGGAGGCTCCCAAGTACTGTATGCATTGGACCGGAGTCGGGACAGACTTGGCCATGTTGATGTGCAGCCCCAGCTTGTTCAAGAGAACGCACGTCTTCTGGAAGTGTGCTCGCGCTTCCGAGAAGGAGGATGCCTTGATCAACCAATCGTCCAGGTACGGGTAGACGAACACCTTGTTCTTCCTCAGGTGTGCTGCTACCACCGCCATGCACTTCGAGAATGTTCTCGGCGTAGACTTCAGTCCGAATGGGAGTACTGTGTATTGATAGTGATTGGTGCCGACTTGGAACCGCAGGAACTTACTGTGTTTGTGTGCAATGGGCACATGGAAGTAAGCATCCTGTAGGTCTATAGCGCATAGCCAGTCTCCCTGTTGCAACTGAGGGTAAATCTGATGCAACGACAGCATGCAAAACTTTTCCCTGCAAATCCATTTGTTTGCCTGCCGCAAGTCCAGAATGGGCCTGAACTCGTTCTTGTCCTTCTTGCGAACCAGAAAGAACCTGGAGTACAGACCTCTTCCTCTCTGAGACAGAGGTATGTCTTCTATTGCCCTTTTCCTCAACAGAATATCCACTTCCGCCTGAAGCTCGCGCAGCTGAAACTGCGAGCTGACCGGGGGAATTGCTGGAGGAGGGCTGGTGAACCGAAGACTGTATCCATTGCAAACAATATTCAGCACCCACTTGTCCTGAGTAATTTTTCTCCACTCTGCCAGAAAAAATTGAATGCTTCCCCCTACCGGAGGTAACAGATCCGGGGGAAGTAGGTTCCTAGGGCCTAGACCCAGCCTGGCCCTTGGGCGCCGGGGCCGACTGCTGGCCTCCTCTGCCCTTCTGGCGCTTCTGGAACGGCTTACGGAACTGGTGTTGCTGTTGCGATTGCCCCGAAGCCTGGCCTCGTCCTCGGCCTTGCCCGCCGAACCGCCGTTGGAAAGGGCGGTACGTCTTCTTGGTCTCTTTAGGCTTCTCCAGGCCCACAGCCGTTAGCGTCTCGGCCTCCGCCTTCATGCGGGCCATCTCATCGTCCGCATGCTTCCCGAAGAGGGTCTCACCGGAGAATGTAAGTTGGCCACCCTCTGCTGTGCGTCCGGTTTCAGGGACGTAAGGCAGAGCCATGGGTGGCGTCATTGGTTGACTCCGTGGCAAAATCCGTGAGCAGCCAACAGGGAAGAGTCTGCCGCAGCGCTGATAATCTGGTTCGCCACCAGCATCCCCTCATTCAGCACTTCCATGAAGTCCTCACGCTTCTCCGGAGGTAAATGCTCAGCAAACCGCTCGAGGGAGTCCCAGAGGGCGCGGTCGTATCGGCCCAACAGCGCCGTGGCACTCGCAGCTTTCATGGAGGTAGCGGAAGTTCCACAGACTTTCCTCCCCGCCAAATCCATCCACCTGGACTCCTTATCCGGGGGAACCGTGGAGGACGGAGTGGTGGCATGTTGCTTGCGGGCCGCCGTCACAATGACAGAGTCAGGAGGGGGTTCCGTTCTCAGAAAGGCCGGGTCAGAATCGGGAGCCTGGTACTTCTTCAGCAACCTCGATGGAGCCGCCCTCGTCACCGCAGGGGTGAGAAACAGGTCCATAGCCGGTTCCTCCAGGCCCGGCACCAGAGGTAGGAGAGGACGAGACAGATGTTTTTGATGCAATGTCTCAAAAATGACTGAAGTCTTCGGAGTAGGCACCGTCAGGGATATGCCCAACTTCGCAGTGCCCCTTAAAAGGACGTCATGGAACGCCACCAGGCCATCAATCGGGGACACCCTCGTGTCCGGTGACCCCGACAGGGTAGGAGAATAGTCCCGGGTCCCAGAGGACCTCGTGTGTGAGCGAGATTCGCGCCTCCTATGGCGGCGTCTCGACCTCGTGGATGATCTGCGTCGCGATCTCTCCCTTCTCCCAGAGCGAGAGCGAGACCTGCCAGCCCACAGCCGCTCCGCCGGCTTTCGTGGCGGGGTCTTCCTTGGCTCCTCACGGGGTTTCGGTTTTGGGGTCCCCTTAGGAGGAACAGGCAAAGACGGAAGGGAAGTGGACCTCGGCGGAGGAACCTTCGGCTGTGGGGTGGGCCCATGCGGAGGGACAGGAGGTGGTGGCGGGTCGCCTGAAGGAAGTGGAGGTTTAGGTGGAGGATCCTCTTTAGGAACAGGAGGAGGAGTCGGAGTCCGAGGCCGAGATATCGTGTACACCTCTGAGTACACCGAGCCCGGTGACCCCTTAGGCGAAGGGGGCGGAGAGCCAGCCCCATCAGCAGGTGATCGCTTCCTCTTGCGCCGTTTCGGAGAGGTTAACGACTCCTAGACGCCGACCGCTTTCTGCTAGACGCAGAGCGTCGCTTTTCTGGCGTCGAACGACGCTTCCGTGACTCCGGCGTCGATCGCCACCTCTGCGACGTCGACCCTCTTTTCCTCGACGTCGAACGCCGATCCCTCGACGTCGACCTCTTCCTCCGCGACGTCGTACGCCGCCTCCGTGACGTCGAGCGCTTAGTCTTCGACGACGAGCGTCGCCGTCTTCTTGATGCTCTCGACGTCGAGGAACCCCTCGACGTCGACCGGTGCTTCGACGGCGGTCGACGGTGTCGCCTCGACGGCGATCGTCGATGCTTGTCACTTCGCCTTCGACGTCGATAGGAAGACCTTGATGTCGACGAAGACGATGACGTCGACGGTGGCTTCGACGGCGACTTCTCCATGATCTTCGACGTCGAGCCGTCACGCCGTCTCGACCCGGAGCCCCGGGGAGAAGGGGAGCACACAGCCCTCATCCCTCTCGACGTCGTCGTCGATGCAATCGACGTCGACGGAGACCGGGACCGTTTGCTGGACTTCCTGCCCCTGGGGAGCCCCCCTGAGGCCTCGGCAGAGGGAACCTTCCCAGCCTGCCCAGACCCACCTGCAGCCTGCAGACGCCTCTCCTCAAGGCCAGAAAGCCTGATCTTCAGTCTGTCCCTCAGAGTCCGAGCAGTAAACTGCTGGCAGATGACACAATCCTCAGGGACATGATCTTCAGGGAGGCAGACGATGCAGACATCATGGGGATCACTCTTGGCCTTCTTCCTTCCACATGCTGGACACTGATCAAAAAGGCCAGGCATTTTAGAGCCCTAAAACACCTAAAACAGCAGAAAAAAGAGAAAGAGAACACCAAGAAAGTAAACTGAAACACTTTTAGAACACAAAAGTGCCAAAATATCCAATAAACCCTTGAAACAAGGGAGAGCTCAATGCCAGGGTCCTGTAAGCAGGAGCCGGAAAAAAGAACTGAAAGTAGAGGGACCTGCTATGCATTCTGGGATACTGGGAGAAGTTCTGGAAAGTTCTCTTAAAGGCACAGTATCCTATTTAAGCCACATAATGGCAGCCTGTTAGAACCGGCTGTTTCTAGTTGGCAGAGGTATACACTTCTGACAAATAGGGACACACCTTTTCTAGTCAGGGCAAGGGGATCACACCCTTCGATAACCCCTGCTCACCCCCTTGGTAGCTTGGCAGAGCAGAACAGGCTTATCTCAGAGGCTGTGTGTTAAGCAATTATGACCACATACAGTAATAAAGTGAAGGCACTACAAATGGACACGACACAGTAGTATTATAAAAATAAGTATTTTTATATAAGGCTTAGCACAAGACCAAATAACGACAAAAATGTACACAATCGGAATAAATACGTTGGGAAGGAAAAAGGATAGTTCAAAGGTAGTTTCTTCTTTAGCACAAAGTCTTTAGTATCAAGCAAATCTTCTTGGAAACACAGTTCTTAGCAACAGGGTAACCCACATGGGGGTTACACGACGTCGACCGCGAGGAGCGCTACGTCGAGCCTGTAGTCACACGGACCCCCAACAACACAGTACCTTTAGGAAAATGAAGCACACGATCAGCGGCGTCGAGCAATCCGGCGTCGCGTCTTCGGTGTCGATCAGGCCTCAGCAGGCGTCGTCGATGATGCGGTTGCACAGAGTGAGCAGCGCTCACGGCGTCGAGGGGTCACACAGTTGATGCGATCAGCAGCGGTGCAGACACGAGGTCCTCTGGAGCTAGAGCCGTACTCCCACTCACTGGCGTTACTGCTGGCGTCGGTCGGGCCCGGCGGCCGGTCGTCGAGGAAGCGGGACACTGGGGCCGTTACCCACTATGTCGAGCTGGATTCGGCGACGTCCGTCGGCGTCGAGATTGCTGGTTCTTTCAGAGGTGCTGGATTCACGGTTCCAGCACTTTAGCAGAGGAAGTCCTTTAGCCCTGTGACTTCAGCAGGAGACTGGCACTCTTCCAGTCCTTGGAGATTTTCTTAGCAAGCGTGAGAGTACACACACAGTTCCTCTCTCCTGGTTCCTTGGCAAAAATAAAGAAGCACTGCAGGATTCCCCCAACAACAGCACACTGGCAGAAGGGGTAGGCAAGTCCTCAGATCAGCAGGCCTCTTGTCCTTGGTTACAGGGTTCCTTGTCAGAAGTGATCTGATTTCTTAGTTCAGGGGTCCTTCTCTTATACCCCTTTTCGTCTTTGATCCCTTTGTCCATGCCGGGGATTTCCCAACATCCTGGGTCTGTTGTGGGTGGAGCCAGGCAGAAGCACCTGGCCTATTCACTGAGCAGGGCTGGGTCCTCAGACGCCCAGCAGGAGGTGGAGCCAGCATTGACACTGGCAGGAGCAGAGCTATCGGCCTCCTGGCAGGAGGTGGGGCTAGGATCGTCCATGGCAGGCACAGAGCCATCAGCCGCTTGGCAGGAGGTGGAGCCAGCATTGTATCAGGCAAGGCAGGCTATCAACAACTACTCTTCCCCCTACTCTCAACGTAAATGTCCCACTCATCCCACACTGACTCATCCAGACCTGTGGAGCCACCCAGCTCCTGTCACACACACGCAAGACCAGCAGAAACCAGATATGGTTAGACAAGAAAATAGACACTTTCTAAAAGTGCTATTTTCAAACCCAGAGTCCAAAAACCATCCACACCAACGGATGCGTAATTAAACCCCGAGTTCAGGGATACCAAACTCGACATTGCACCATGCTCCCCGAGCCAGCTAGGATCATAGCATTAATAATCCCGGCGGCCCATTCTAACTAATGGAGAGCAGGCTACCTCGCAATATTGAAGAACGAAGATGGCGGTAATTCACTATTAGGACATGCCAACTTGGTCAGGCGTGTCCTACCTTACACTTACAATGCACCCTGCCCGTGGGCCTACCATAGGGGTGACTAACATGAAGTCAAGGGAAGGTTTGAGGGGCTGGCAAGTAGGTATACTTGCGCAGCCTGCGTGACAGCACTAGGCTGCACGTGGGTCTCGCAATGACCGACCCGTAGACATTCTTTTACGAGGCCGCTCCTGTGGGTGGCACAACACGTGCTGCAAGCCCACGAGCGGCATTTGTATTTACAAGCCCGGCACTCCTGGTGCACTAGACTAGGGACTGACAGTAAACCAAATAAGCCAAACATGGATACAATAGATACATCAATTTAACATAGGGAGCACTTGCGCTATGGCACTGATCAGCAGTGACACCGCGCCCAAAGCATATACCAGCAAAACATCGTAAAACAGTAGAGGCAAACAGAAAAAATGGAGGAGAGACTCAAGCCAATGATGTCAGGTCTAATACAGCCTATGGGGCTTGTCTGTCCCTACCTTCCTCTCTATCATTCCAGAGTCTTTTACTGGGGGAGGCAAGTTTCTCTATGGTAGAAATTGGCAGGCTGTATTATGTGTAGTGTTTTTTGGTGGAATTTCTAGTTGAAGTACTGGACAGTGTAGCCTGTGGATATAGGCTACATTATTTGTCTTTAAATTCTCTCTTAAGTGTCTTTGCAGTTTCTGCATTATTTTGACAACTTAAGAGATATTTTTTGATTGCCGGGGTCCACGCACATGGGCGGGACTATTCACTAGATTATGACTATACACAGAGATCCCCTACTACAGAAGTTTTCTTGCTCGAGTATGTCTTTCAACACTATCAGCAACAACATTTTAGGACTATGGTAACTTTTGAAGAGATTGAGAAATTATTAGCAAAGTTAGCAAATGCTACAGCTAGCAGCAGCTACGCCATTCTGATGGAGGCACAAGTTCTTTACTCATTTTCTTGATAAAACCAAGAAAGATACTAACAGTAGCATAAAACCTAGTCAGTCACAAGCGATTAGTACAATGGGTTATAATTTGCAGTGGGCAGCTAACCTTAAAAGAATGTTGCTGTTTTCCAGACGCATCTTTTACTTTACAACTCATCTTTGTCTTCAGATTTATTCCTCTGTGCTTGAGCAATGTTTTCGATGCCAAACTAATTCCACAGGAGATTGGTTACTTTTTTTTTTATCTGTCCCACATTGAAAAGTTTTGGTAGAAAATGTTTCTATATATCTGCCATAAGTTAGCAAACTTTTTTCACCTGACTCATAGTTTTATTCAGATAGTTTGGAAACAAAATATCTTATTGAATCTAAACACAAATTTATATTTGTTGCTGTTTCAATCATTAGTATTTTAACAATGGAAATCGTGTGAAATACCCTCTATGGAACAATGGTACACTAAAAGGGTCCGGGTCAGAATGTCTGAATATTTAGTTATGAGAAGTAATTGTTTAGCTAAATTTCAAGAGACCTTGTGCGATTTTGATGAGCATCTTGAGGCATAGTAAGTATAGAATTCACAGCCACAGTGATAACAAATGCTATTATGGAAAAATATTATTTCCTGAATGTACAACGCATCTTGTAATAGTTTTGCTTTAGGCTTCTGATTCTCTTGTACTATCTAATCAATGAAAGTACTTAATTTGATGTACTACATGAACTCGATTGGTTTTATAGTGTCTAGGCCTTATACACTTTACGTATAAAATTGTTGGATTGAATTATGCATTTTAAATTCTCTTTATTGATACAAACCAATACAACTATTTTAAAATATCTATCCTTGCTGCCAAACAAACATATTAGCCATGCACTAGTGTTCCTGTGGATTTGTTGTTCTTGATCTAGAGGCTGAGCTTGGTCAATAACCCTACTGTGATCCTGAAGTCCTGTGATGATTTTGACTGAGCGTCTGCTAGTATCAACCAGGCAGCGAGATATGAATAAAGATCTTTTCTTCCTTAAATGAGTTGTAACTAGTACCATACTTTTTTAGAAAGTTTGAGGTGCTGATTTTAGACCAAAAGGTAGCACAGCAAGCAGATAATGCTTGTCTCCTACGTTTGGTGCACACATAAAACAGGGATGTGAATTTGTGTGCCCTGCTAGTATATTCCACTCAATCATTCACCTCTTCACTGTGTGCGGCTAGAATGATGAAGAGCCAACATTAAGATTTTTTAAATTTTCTTTTTTTTTTTTTTTACAGAAAATGTGTTTATGAACAGTAGATCTAAAATCAGTTGGAATTATCTGGGTTTAATTTTTTATTCAGTATGAGAAAATATTATGAGTGGACTACTTCGTTGTGTTGGCTTTATGGAACCTTTTCTTTTGCCCACGCTTGTAGTAAAAGAGGATATTTCAGTGATGTTTAGATGTAGCAGGCGGTGGAATAGTCTAGAATCAAATTGAGAAACCCTTTTGAATGAGGCTTACCACCCATCTATCCGTAGTTATACATTTCCATTCTTGCAAGAATTATTACACTGCAACCCCTACAGGAGTGGGAAACTGAATGGGGGTGTTCATGCATCACTGTGTACTGCCTGAAGATTTTCTCCCTCTAGAGTTAGATGTCTTGGGGTGGGTTGGTGAGGTTAGTTTATAGTACCTTCTTTGAAACTGCCATTGTGGTTGTGGGATTTGAACCCTCCCATAGTAATAACTCTTGTACTTTCGTCTCTAGTTTTTTTTGATGAACCATTTCTGTTCTTCTGGACAGATTTTTGTTTGATAAACTTTTTCTGTCCTTCTAGACTTACATCCATTTTGAGACCTACAGCATCGCTGTCAAAGGGCTCAGCTCCAACTTGGTCACTGTCGCTAGATGGGTCAGCTACAACTCCTCAATTTCGACAACTCTCAAGATCTCCACGGTCAAGACTTTTGCTATCGACTTCGAAAAGATCACTGCGCACAGCATCATTGGCACAGATCACTGTAGTTTGGTAAATGGCATTCTATCTGAGCCACTGAACATCTCGAGAGGTACAAGGCAGGGCTGCCCTCTCTCCCCACTCCTGTTCGATCTATATATTGAACCATTTGCCCAGTGCTTAAGAGAGAATGTTATCATGAGATCGTTCATGTATAAGGGGTGGGAGAGAAAGGTGGCCCTATACGCCGATGATATTCTGGTGTATACATCAGAGGTACACACTGCACTTCTGCAGTTTTAAAGGTGGCTTCTGAGTTTGGTGAAATCTCTGGGTACGAGATCAATCCTGATAAGACGGAGATGTTGATATGGAACGTAGATCAGATTCCAGTAGATATCACAGTACGTCCCGGAAATAAGTTGAGATATCTGGGCATCAACATCATTAAGGATATCAATCAGATTGCCAAGATAAATTTTACAGCTGTAGCTAAGGAATGCCGTAAATTAATATTCTCATGGGCACAACTCCCTCTATCATTTTTAGGAAGGGTTAATTTAATTAAAATGTCTATTTTGCCTAAAATGTCTTTTCTTTTCAACACAATTCCGTTATACTTTGATCCCTCATTAATAAATAAACTACAATCTGATATTAATTCCTTTATTTGGAGTAAGCGATTCTTGAGGATCTCCTGGAAAAAGTTGAGGAGGCGTAGAGAAAAGGGTGGGATCGCTGCCCCAGACTTTCAGACATATGCATGGGCATTCCAACTATCTCATTTCAGAGTGCTTTTTAAAAATCCATCTGAGTATGGGGCTGGTTCTTTGTATTCCACCCTTCCTACAGGATAAGGTGTTAGCCAATCAGGGTTTTTGTTTAAGTTTGGGGACCCCAAGACTTTTAAGAAAATTAAGTTGAAGATTCTGCAAGGAATGGCTAAAATGTGGGCACAGATAACTAAAACTATTAAGGTAGGGTACTACAATAGTAGGACTCCGCTTTGGGATCTCCCCGAAAGTCCGGTTTGGTTGAGTGACAGTCTTGCGATCCCGATTAAGGTAGCTGGGTTGGCTGTTTGGGGCGATTTGTTCATAGAAGGGGAGCTGCTCTCGTTGGAGTGTCTTAGAAACACCATTGGCCCCAACTTTGCTAGATTCAAGTATATGCAAATAGCTAGTTGGTCCCACGCATATGACTCTCGGACAACTCGTGGAAATAAATTCCCACTAGGTGGCCACAGCCAATTAATATCATCCTTAGTCGATAAATCTCCCGCCAAAAAGGAAATTTCATCCTGGTATAACCTGATTATGGAAGAAAGGGATGGTGCTTTTTCTTTACCGGAAGAGCTTTGGTCATCTACCATAATGGGTTGTAATCTGCAAGAGCTCTGGAGCCTATCCTGTGGAATGTTGTGGGATGTAGTGAAACCTTCTTGGCTCCGTAGAAATCACATCTTCACCATCCATAGGGCCTATTATTCTCCATTAAGGCTTTCAAAATTTACCCAGGGGAGCCCGGTAACATGCCCTAAATGCGGTTTGGTAGCCGCTTCAGACTGTCACATGTTTTTTGAATGCCCCATTTTGTCAACATTTTGGGAGGGCATAAAAAGAACTCTGTGATTATCTTTGAACTTGAATATAGTCCTCCATCTCCCACTGGTTATCTTTGGTATTTTGGATGGTCTCAAAAGCTCAGAGAAAAAGCTAGTTTATTACTCTATCTTGCTTGCCAGAAGGGAGATATGCAGAAAATGGAAAGACTCTTTTCCCCCTACAATCGAAGATTGGTACACCTCTATATTAACGATCTCCAGATTAGACCTGGGTAGGTCTGGTAATTCAAACAAAAAGGCGTTCTGGCAACTATTAAATTGGGCGCACTGAGTGTCCGGGTTTTTTTTTTCCCCCGGGTCCAATGATTAAGCCACTTAGACCTAACCCAGGGCCTGATGTCATTGTGGAAATATCCACTCCCTTCTTGATTGTTTTTTTGTCTGGTGAATTATAGTTAGTTGAGACGGAGGAGCTGAGGGTCAAGTATCGAGGGTAAATTTGGGCCCTACGAGCTATTCATTAGCTGAGACAGCATCCCGCTCGTATACCACTCTACTTCATCATGGAACAAAACCAATATGGCAAATGAGGACAAAAAAAAAAAAAGAGAAAAAAAATGGATGTTTGGTGTCATAAATAATTATATCCATGGCTATATCTACCAGAAGTTTTCTCATCAGAAGATCTGTTTATCAGATGGAGGCACACCGGCAGCCATAATAAAAGGGAGACCTTTCGTGCCTTCTCCTTTTTCCTTAATCTACTTGCATATCCTGCATCAAACCACTCATTCGGACGTCTTTTCTGTCTCGGAGTGCCCTTTTTGACATTTTCTTAAAAACCTCACTCCTTGAGTGAATGGTCAGTGGCTGCTTTCTTCCACATGAAGGGCAGTTGGTAAACAAAGTATTGCATTCTGACAGAAATTTTTCCTTAACAGGGCAGATGAAAAAACGTTGAGTGAAATGAGTTTTAAAAAACTGTTCTTACTGAAAAAATAGAAAATTCTGAGGCGTGAAACTTCACAGGTGTTAAAAGATCCTGCTGAAATAAGCAGGGATTAATGTTTACATTAATTATTTACTGTCAAAATCTTGCATAGAGCACATCAATTCTATGTCAACAATAAGTACATGAAAAAACAATTCTTGTTCCTACTCTTGATCTGGTGCAAAGTGCAATAATCCACATGTAGGAAACATGTCTGTCTCTCACAGCCATGAAGAGGACCTAATGAGACACTGAAGAATTGTAGATTAACGTGCAATCGCTGCCCCTTGTTTGTCCTTATTTACATGCAATTGAAACAGGTGAAAACTGTGCGAAAATAACCACGAGCCATAGTTATCCCATTAATCATACATCCTTATTTTGTTTTATACATATACATCTTTATAAAAACGTTTTTGATATTTTTCTTTTTCAAGACGTTTACAAAAAAGAGATTAAAATTATTATATTTATTTGATAAGTAAAATTTGATTAAAAAAATAAACTTCCCACACACTAAGGGGAGTCCAGGATGACATTTATTGATGCAGCAGATGAGACCCTCAAAACCCCCAAGAGTCCAGACAGTAACCCTCCTGTGGGTTTCAGGTGGTATTTCTGTCCATCAAACAAATTGCAGATCACTTCCTCTGCACTGTAGTGAAGGCTGGCATCTGAATAGGCTGCATTGGTGGATGAATCGGCTGGAAGACCGGCTTCTTTCGGACATCTGATAATGTCTTTACAGAAGGCAGCAGCTGGTTTCTTTTGATTATCTGTAGGGCGAGCTGAGTGTTGCCTGCAAGAGAATACAAAGTTTAAATAGTCTAACGGCTTGCATTCAATATAACCATACCTATTCACACTGCTTTACAAGTATAATATGGCCACATCTTAGCATCAAATGTGAATCCGAATGATTTTCAGAAATTGCTAACTTTCTTTGGCATTGTCACTTTTGGGCAGCAGAAGTGGCCAATGGAAGAGGTGTCCTTGAGTTTCTAAAAGGCATGTAGTTAATTTACATTAAACACTGGTTGACAATCAGAAATGTACTATGGGGTGTAGTGCAGATCTAATTCTAGACAAGTTGCTTTTTCAATTTCTAGAAAAAACTATTTTAGTTTAAAGTTGAGTGTTTGGTGTTTAGTTAGTGCTGGGTATCGGGATTAGTGTCTCACATTGTGTACATTTATAGGACTAATGCACACTTAGATGTTAGGTATGGACTTCGAGCTAGGTTAAAGATCAGCGTTGAGTTCAGAGATAGTGCTTGGGAGCATAAATGGTGCGAGGTTAGTAATCATAAAACAATCGGGGTACATTTTGAGTTAGCCTCTACTCCACTTCATGGTACCAACATTTTAACAATTGTCATCAGGAAGCACTTGGGTCTCACAATTATGTGACATTCTCCAAGTATCCATTCTAGTTTTCCACAGGCCCCCAGATGCAGAGCCTTAAAATAATAGGCTGTGATCAGTGTGCAGATTCCGAGACTTGGTATATTATTAATAGGTAGAGTCCAATTTATAGAATGGGGGTGAATGGAGGGTTGGTGAGGCACCTGTGGTTAGTCTATATCAGAAAGAGCATTAGTGAAGATAAGAAACTTGTTCTTCTGATAGAGTTCTAACCACGAATTCCACATGCTTTAAACAGATACCAAAGCAGTACATATTTGGAGGTATGTCTGTGAGTGGACCCAAACCAAAAGGTCCTATAGGACCAAGGGGCGAAATGCCCCTCGGCAAACCTGGCTGTCCAGACAGTAGTGCTTTGTCTAAGTATGGAGTGATGCCCACGTAGCTGCCTGCCAGATTTCCAGGACAGAAGCTCAGCGTGCCAAAGCAGTGGTAGCAGCATCCGCCCTGGTGGAATGAGCTTGCAGTGCTTTTAGAGGCTGAGTCTTGGTCAATGCACAGCTTATCTTAATGCAGCCCACAAACCAGAGGTGGATAGTCCACTTTTGCCTGCCCATGTCTTTTTTGTTCCAGCAAACCCTACAAAGAGCTGATTGTTCACTTGGTGTTCTCTGGTACGATTGCTGTTAAAGCTTAGTGTTCTTTTTGGGGTCCATGCGATCGCCTGTCCTCCTCCGTAGAAGTGTGAGGCAGAGCATAGAATGCTGGCAGGGTGATAGTTTGACTGACATGTAACGGCATCACGACTTTCGGCAAGAAGGATGTTTGCGTCTGCAGAACCAGTTTGTCTAGTAAAATGGTGATTTATGGTGGGTTGACACAGAATTTGAAGCATGCTTACACGCTGTGCTTATGTTATAGCGACAAGAAACACAGTCTTGAGAGTGAGAAGCTGCAAGGGACAGCTGTGGGTTGGCTCAAATGGAGTACACCTCAAATATGTGAGGACCAAGTTAACGTCCCACTGCGGCATAACAAAGAGACAGACCTAAAACAGATGTTGGATGCATTTCAAAAAAATGCATCACCACTGGGGATTTAAACAGTAAGGGCTGATCCAGCAACTACAAAAAGGCCGAAAGATACCCTTTAATTGTACTCAGAGCAAAGCCATATCAGGCAAGAGCCAAAACAAACACCACCACATTGGATAACTTTGCCTGGAGAGGGTCTATCTACTGTGCGTCGCACCAAGTCACAAATGTCTCCCAACAACAGGCGAATATAGTTTTGTTTCTGAGACATCGGCTGCCAGGATGAGATCAACCACCTGTGGAGGAAGGTTAAAAGTGCTCAGCTGTCACCGCTCAATCTCCAAGCATGAAGGTGGAAATTGTGTAGGCCTGGGAGCACAACCTTGTTTAGTTGCTCTGACAATCGATCCTCCTTAAGGGCCAGCCTGATCAGAGGACAGATGCTCGTAACAAGGAACTCTAGATACCATTCTCTCAGTGCACAAACTGAGGCCATCAGTCGGTCCTGATCTTCTTCAGAACTCAGAGCAGAAGAGATATCTGCAGAGAGGCATACAGAAGGACCAAGTTTCACTCTAGGTGATGTGCAGAACTTTAGACATTGTACGTTCTCTGTGGTGCCAAACACAACTAGCCAAGTTTTCCCAATTAGTGGAAGAGACCTTACACCACCTCTTGGAGCAAATGGCATTCGTGATCTGCTAGGTGTCAACAACTGAGTTTGTCCACCCTGGTATTCAAGGAGCCAGACAAGTGGTTCACCACCAGGTAAATGCCTTGACGGTCAAGCCATTTCCAGAGTTGTAAGGCCTACTAGCACAGGGCCACTGCAGAGCTTAAATATCCTTCCTGGCATGCTTGACCAGTAGGATGCAGGCGGCCATCAATCCAGCAGCGTCAGAGTCAACCTCACTGAAATCCAGGATTATGGCTGAAAGGCTGGGATCATTGCTTGAAAGGCCTGAACTCTTCTTTCCAGGCAAGGTGCAAAAAGAACTGTGCGCAGAATGGATTTGAAGAAGGGGGCATCTGAGAAGGAGACAGATGTGACTTCAGCACGTTGATAGGGAACCCATAAAGGTGACAGGAGGTTTTCTGTAATCTGGAGGTGGTTGACAACTGCCTGGGGCTAGTCCACCTACAACAGCCAGTTATCGAGATAGGGAAAGATGGACACTTCTGACCTCCAAAGGTTTGCTGCTATCATTGCCATCCCTTGAGTGAACACCCGAGGGACGCAGCTGAGACCGAAGGGGTGCATCACAAACAGAAAAAGGTCCTTTCCAACCATGAACTGTAGAACAAGTTACTTACATTTAGTAATGCAATATGTGGTAGAGACAATATCTAGCCACAGATTCCTTACCTTTGAATAGATACCCAAGCAATACTGTCCGATAGTGGACTGCACATGATAAACTATAAAGACCTGCAGGACCGAACAGGCAAAATGCCCATTCCTGCGGACCCGATTGTCCAGGCAATAATGTTTGGTGAACGTGTGCAGGGACCCCCCACGTTGCTGCCTGGCAGATGTTCAGAACTGTGACTACATGCTAAAGCAGTGGTCACAGCTATAGCTCTGGTGAAATGAGCACATGAGCCCATAAGCCCTCAGGAGGCTGCTTCTTGGCCAGTGCATAGCAGATTTTAATACAGAGAACGACCCAGCACGAAATGGTTAATTTCTGCACCACGCCGCCCTTCTTCGCTCCAACATACCCCACGAAGAGTTGGTCGACCACCTTGAACTCTCGTATGCGGTCAAGTTAGAACAACAATGTTCTTTTTGGGTCTCCATGGTAGGGTCGCTTTTTTTTTTTTTTTTTTTAGATATTTGGCAGAGTGTAGAATAGTGGGCAAGGTGACGGATTGGCCCACATGGAATGGGGTTACCACTTTCGGCAAGAACATTTGTCTGGAAAGACAGACAGGAATGAAGATTTGGATGATAAAGCCTGCAGCTCACTCACCCAATGGGCAAATGCCATGAGAAAGGCTGTTTTGATTCTAAGCAGCCTGAGGGGACAATTATGTAAAAGCTCAAAAGGAGCACACATCAGGAATGTGAGAATCAGATTAAGGTCCCACTGAGGCATAATGAGAGGGGAAGGTGGGAACATATGTACAAAACCTTTCAGAAATCTATTTACAATGGGAAATTTAAATAAAGAGGGTTGGTCAGGCAGCTGCAAGATGGCAGAAACATAAGATTTCAGAGTGCCCAGAGCACAGCTCTGCTGGCCAAGGGTCAAAATAAAAAGTTAAATATCGTAAAGGGAAACAGAAAGACAGGTAGAAATCCTTTCCATACAATATAATACACATGTCTTCCAATGGAAGGTGTATATCTTTTTGGTGGAGGGATGCCTGTCTGCGAATGTAATGGATGGTGAACCCCAGAAAATGCAGGTGGTCCGCCATAGTCTGAAGGTGAGAGACGATAGCCTGGGGGGACCCCGCCTTCAGGCTCCAGTCTTCGGGATAGGGAAAGACTGCAACCCTGATTTGCGCAGATGAGCTGCCACCACCGGCATCATGTTGATGAACACCCGAGGGGTGCTGGTGAGGACAAAAGAGAGCACAATGAATTGAAAATGCTCCTGGCCTACTGTAAACCGCAGGTAACGCTGATGGGCAGGCAGGATGGGGAAATAGAAATAGGAGTCCTGGAACTACAACGCTACCATCCAGTCTCCCGGGTACAGGGCAGACAAAACCTGAGCCAATGTGAGCATCTTGAACTACTTCTTTTTGAAGAAGGGGTTGAGTGTTCTCAAATCTAAGATAGGTTAAACGACTTTGTTCTTTTTGGTAATCCAAAAATAGCAGGAATAGCAACCACTGACTACTTCTGACACCAGAACCCTCTCTATGGCCCCCTTGGCCAAGAGATCGGTGACTCCCTCGCGGAGCAAGGACGACAAATGATTCTCCGTCAGTCGGTCATGAGATGGAGGCAAAGTGGGAGGGGAGAATGAAGTAATATAAAATGGATACTATATAATGTTGTCATAATGTATCCAATATATATCTGCAACTTTGATAAAATCCCCTTGTAAATACACTCGACCCATGAACATCCTAAGAATCGGGCCCGAATTGAACAAATGCCATCTTGGTTTTGTTTCCCGAGGCCTCTTTCGTTAGTAAGGAAAACACGTGACATACTGCTAAGAGGAGAGTAAGAAAGGTCGACCTAGGCTATGAACAGAGCATAGATTCTAACTTAGGAAACTCAAGGTCACATCTGCCCATTCTTGTAGGAAGAGCAAATTCCTGTAGGCGCCATGCCTGTACTCCCAGGCACCAGAACGAAAGGGAGGCACCTTTACTGACCTACCCCCGGAATAGCTTTAGCAGAGTTTCAAACCAATCTATTGTGCCTTATATGGGTGTTCCTGTTGGTCTTTCTTGAACTGGTACTTTTCCATGTACGGGGTTTCTATGAGGTATGTCGAAAGTATATATGCACTATTTTGAACGTGATCCAGTAGTCTTCTCTGCACACCTTTGCGAGCTGTGACCAGAGGGAGGCTCCCCTGTACAGGGCACTTTGCAAGATAAACGATTGAACCTTTTCCATTGCCGACTGATTTATGTATGGTAAATGAGGTATATGAGCTATTGGTAAGTATAGCTCTATGGTATATTTTTCTAGTACTTCAGTTGGCGACTCCGCCGGGACTCCGCAATAGGGTTGTCCCCTCCCGTAAATGGGAGAAGAGGGACGGGGAGGGGTTCTGGTCGAGGGGGTGGATTGAAAAAGGATCCTAATTGAGAAACCAGTTTGTGGTAGAAGCGGAAAATTCCACTCTTCGACGCAGAGACCTTCCCAGCTGCTAAATAACCCTTCGCCGGAGTCCTTCGGGCTTAACCCGGGAACAGCTGACCGTGTCGGTCTATAAAGGAAGTTGGCGGTGGAGAAGGTCAATCAGACCTGCGCGCACCAGGTGAGTGAATTGTATGGTATGAAATGAGCACTTTTGAGAAGTGGCTCAGAAGAACAGTTAACTGCGTATGGTATGGTGGTTAGTGAACCACAAGGGAATCTGGGGGTCTGACGTGGCAGAGGTGTGAGTGCACTGGCAGATGTTCCACAGACTTGTTTGGTGAATAATTGGGAGAACGTCGGATGCCTTTGTGTTGCACGGTGGGTGCTCACTCGGCCGGATCCTCTTCGGAAAGGCCCCCAGGAGCAACTGGGTACGCGCAGGGTCTATGGTGGCGCCCATAACGCCTGTCCCAACCAGCACAGGACTGGGGGATAGTCTGTAAGAGGGTCCGTGGTTCGCCTGTCTGATGATCCCAGGGCAGTCTCTGGACTGTCTCTTTTGTGAAATCTTTTGGTGGTCTGGAATCCAGGGTGACCGATTCCCCGAACAGGAGTCGACGGGCTCTGTTCGCATATGGGACATGTCGTAAGAAATTGTAAAGTTATGACCGCAGCATTTTTTTTCTCGATCTAAATGTATGCACTTTACGTATATTATGTATATTGACTTGTCGTAAGTGGAAAAAGTGAAAAAGTGTATGGTGAGTAGACGCGTCTATGAGTGTGACTGCAGTTGGAATGATATGATCTGTTGAATATCTACCAAAATGTCTTGTATTAGTAAATTATGTTTTGGGTGCTGCAGACGGAAAAGTGGGCGGCTGGAAGAAAGACAGCCCGCTCCTCCGGAAGGCAGTCCTAGTTTTGATATGTATGTTAAACATGGTCTCACTCCTATTTTGTTTAATACATTGTGGAATAAATATACTAAAGACAATGCAGAATTACAGTGGCCTTTAACCGTGTCTTTTGATGAAAGGAAAATAAAATACTTACAAAACAAATTATTTTTAAGAAGGAGCCGTCAGAGTATGTTTGACTCCTTGACCTTATGGGTCAAGGAGGCGAAGCGACGGCGAATACGAGGAGAGAAATTAGAAAAAATAAAGCAGGACAGACTGTAACCCAAAAGGCAGTGGCGTATGAAAAGGAAAAAGTAGAGAAGAATATCGAACAATTAGATAGACAGTTTAGATTACAGACTGATAAAAGTCATGTGACCCGAACCGAAGCGGAAGATGAAATAGAGGAACTGTTGGAAACTCGCCCTCCGCCACCATATGCGCCCCAGGGTTTGTACCCAGCAGTTCCAGTGGATCGAAAGTGAGAGATAGGAGCAGCGGTTGTGTCTGCTCCAGTAGCTTTGCACCCTCCTGCTCCGTTGTCTGTCCCTCCTACCCTCCGTCCCACTACCTCAGAATTAATCACCTTGTTACCCGGGACGGTGGTCGCTTCCCCCGCCTCCCCAGTATTTTTAACACCCCCGGCCAGAGGAATGACGGTTACCCCTAGCGGGATGACCGCTGCCTCTTCAGATGACACCCCAGGACGCCCTATGGGAGGGATGGAAGGTCGTAGAGTTTTTACTCGATCATCCGTGATGAAGAAAGACAGGCTGTAATGATTCAGGCGTCCCAATGGATGCAGAATCCAATCTATACTCTAGAGGACATTTGGAGTACTATGAAAGATTTTGAACCAGTTACTCAACAACTAGCATTAGAACACATGGCGATAAGACTGATTTCTTTATGGGAACAATGCTTCCATGAAGGTCTGGCCCCTCAGACATTGTGTGACATCAGAGATCGAGCATTTAAGTTTGAATTACAGGTCAACGAGGGTTTTCAGAATGTCAAAACTCTGATAAATTATCGGGACCGAATGGATAGGAGATGCCCAGATGTAGGTACACAGTAGCCTATGAGAGAAGTGCACCCCCTCTTTAAATATGCATGAGACAGCCACGGACAGAGCAGGGGCCATATATCAGTACCAGTTGACCAGCAGGGGCCTTATGTCCAGGGGAAATTGATGGGGACAGCTGAGAAGTTTTTAGTGGATACTGGAGCTATGAATAGTTCTGTGGCTCATACATTGGTCCCAGGGGCTGCTCTGTCTGGGCAAAATAACATATCGTTGGGATTTTCAGGAATCCCCGTGGTCAGCCCAGTTTCAAAACTACTTCCCTTTACCATTGGACCTGTTGCTGTAGAATCACCGTTTTTGCTTACTTCTAGTTGCGGAGAAAATTTGCTAGGCTTGGACATATTGAAAAAGTTGCAAGCTCGTATTTATTGTTCTCCTGGTGGCGTGCACCTAACATTGCAGCCTCCTATTGAACGTGTATCTCAATGTTTAGTCAAAAATACACCCCTCCCTCCTGAGTTCTCAGATATACCGCCCTCTCTTTGGGCAAAAGGGGACACGGATGTCGGATTGTTGAAAATACCACCTGTATCCATAACCCTAAAACCAAATGCGCATTTACCACGAATTCCCCAATATCGAATTTTGCCTGAAGGTGAACAGGCTTTGTTGCATGTTATTCGTGATTTGATTAAGAAAGGAGTTGTAAAGGAAACTGCATCAAATATTTGTAATAGTTCCATTTTACCGATTTTGAAAAAGGCCTGTTAGATGGTGACCCTGATTATAAAGATACTTATCGTTTTGTAATTGACCTTAGAGAGGTTAATAAAATAGTGATTCCTCAATATCCTGTGGTCCCTGATATCACTGCCATCTTGACTATGATTCCCCCTACCGCGCAGTATTTTTCGGTGATCGATCTAAAGAATGCTTTCTTTAGTATCCCCATACATCCAGACAGCCATCACATTTTTGGATTCTCATTATCTGGTTGCAGTTTTAGATTTTGTCGCGCACCCCAAGGCTATATTGAAAGTCCTAGCATTTATAGCCATGCTCTAAAAGCGGTACTGGATGAGTTAGACCTCCCTTCTGGTAATGTCTTCATCCAATATGTGGATGATATTTTGGTGGTCTCTGATACGGCGGATGGTTGTAAGGAGGCCACTGTTAAATTATTGCATCATCTGGCTACTCATGGTAATAAAGAATCCCTGTCCAAATTTCAGTATTGTCAATAGGAAGTGACCTACCTTGGTCACTGACTGTCGAAAGCGGGGAGACGATTAACTCCTGAACGTATAACTGTTATTACTAACATGCCTGTGCCTCGTACTCAACGTGATGTTCGTGCTTTTCTAGGCATTAGCTCTTAATGTCGCCAATGGATTCCTAATTTTTCTCTTCTGACTAAACCTCTGTTGCACTTGGTTACAAAAGATGTGCATGAACCCTTACCCTGGACGGATGATTGTCAAGATGCTTTTAATTCTTTAAAAACTGCTCTTTGCTCTGCGCCTGTTCTGGGTACTCTGGACTACCGAAAACCTTTTGTACTTTATGTGCATGAAGTGAACGGTTGTTCTCTTTCAGTGTTAACCCAGGATTTTGGCGGTAAACAACGACCCTGTGCATATTTCTCGGCAGTATTGGATAATGTTGCCCGAGCCCTTCCTAGCTGTCTAAGGGCTACTGCTGTTGTGGCGGTGGCCATTCGACAGTCGGAGGGGATTGTTTTGAATACTGACCTCACAGTGATGGTACCGCACGTTGTGGCCATATTATTGAATAGAACAAAAACTCAGCACCTCACAAGTGCACGATTGACTGATTATTAATTAACTTTATTCACACCCCACATTAAAATTAAACGATGTGCCACTCTGAACCCAGCCACGTTACTACCCCTCCCTTCGAGTGATCAAAAGGACGATGTCCATGATTGTATATTTCGGACGGCAGAAGAAACGAAGGGACGTGTAGACCTCCCAGACTCCCCTTTATCTGCCCCACAAGGGGAATTGTATGTGAATGGCTCTTGTTTCAAGTTACCAGATGGCACGACCACAGCTGCTTATGCTATAACTACTCTTAGAACAGTAGTAGAGACCGCTCGGGTTTCTCAGCAGTCAGCGCAAGCAGCTGAACTAGTAGCATTATTGAGGGCCTGTGAGCTGAGTGAAGGGTTAAGAGTAAATATCTTTACTGACAGCCAATATGCCTTTGGTGTGGCCCATAGTTTTGGGCGGCTGTGGAGGGCATGAGGATTTCTTAATTCTCACGGTCAAAGAATACAACATGGCCAGTTGATTGAAAGACTGTTATATGCTTTAACTTTACCGGAAAAGGTAGCTATCATCAAGTGTAGTGCCCATAAGAAAACCATTGATACTACAGGAGAAGGAAATGCTTTTGCTGATCAAGTAGCGAAACAAACAGCACAAACTTTAACGTCAACGATGTTCCCCAGTGTAGCAACTCAATGGGTGGCAGAGACTACAGTATTTGATAACACTATTGAAAGTGTTAAGGATCCTCGACGAGATTGTTCCCAGAATCATCTGTAAGGCCAGAGATTTTCGTGCGTTGAGTTTTAGCTTTTAAAGCGCTGGCTAGTAGGCGTCCAGTTCTGTTGCCCCCGACATAGTATGTGTGTCGAAGGCGGAGCGCAGCGAATTCTGCTCTGTCAGTGTCCAAGCTAGCCAATTGAGCCCTGGCGGTTTTCAATTGTCTCCAGACCTGCGGTGCGCCCGTGCAGCTGTGTACCCTCTCTAGTTCAGCAACTTGAGCAGTGAGATTATCTCTTTTCTCTCTCCGGTCCTTAGCCTCTGCAGCGGCGATTGCTATTAGTTCCCCTCGGACTACTGATTTTAGGGCCCCCCAGAGGGCCGAAAGCGATATTTCTGGCGTATCGTTGACAGCCAAGTACTCAACTATGCATTTGTGTAGCCGTTTGCTGACTTCTGGCCGCTGCAGCAGGGTTTCGCGAAGGCGCTATGAGCCTCGAGGGCGGGAGGACGCAGGGATGACAAGTGTGAGTTCCACTGCGTCATGATCTGTGATTGCTGCAGGTACTATGCCGATCTCGTCGATGGTAGAGAGCAATTCGGATGATCCTAAGAAGTGATCTAGTCTGGCATAGGTGCGGTGGACATGGGAGTAGAATCTGAACTGTGTTGCGCTAGGATGTGTGGCCCTCCAAAGATCCACTAGGCCTCTCTCCTGTAGCCACTCTACGCCTGTCACTGTTATAGCGCCCGTGTCCCCATAACGATGCCCTGACCTGCCCTTGTTTGTGTCCATGACTAAGTTAAGGTCGCCCCGATAAGTAGGAGTGTGTTAGATGGTTGAAGGGACTCCAAAATTGCGTTTTTCAGAAAAGTTTGTCACGTGTTCGGGGCATAGATGGATCCCATCGTGAGACTCTTGTCCCCAATCTGGAAGGTGTATACCAAAAGGCGACCCTTGACCTTTCCCGCTTTATCCCTTACTCTTCCTCGGAAATGTTTGGACACCAAGATGGCCACCCCCGCCTTTTTTGTTGGAAGGGAAGAAAAGAACTGTTGGGGAAAGGCGCGTGAGCGCATTCTGTGCCAATCTTTGGGCAGGAGGTGGGTTTCCTGTAATAGGCAGATGTCAGCCCCGGAGTTCTCTAAATTGGAAGTTATTGCTCTCCTCTTGATAGGGTTGTTCAGCACTTTCACATTGAGAGTCAATACTTTCAAAGTGGGATTCGCCATGATAAGGGGAGTGAGCTGGGCAGCGCAGAGTAGAGGAGTGTGCCCATGACACGCCAATGGGGTACATTTTAATGCAGAAATGATTAAGCATGTTTGTGCAGGGTTGCAAATAAAACAAAAACTTCATGCAGCACGACACCCACAAACTGCAGGATTGGTCAAGAAATATAATAGCATATTGAAATTGAAAATGGCAAAGATACAGGAGAGTACGGGTTTAAGTTGGCCTGATGCGCTGCCCCTAGCATTAATGTCAATACGAGTAACCCCCCATTCTCGGGCTGGGCTGTCACCTTATGAGGTTGTTTTTGGTGACCAGCCAACGTGTGGGGTGTCCCAAGACCCAAATCCTTCCGTGATCTTGATTACCCTATGATGACAGACTACCTGTACACTTTAACTAAAGATCTGCGTTCTATTCATCAACAGGTCTCAGCAGTACTGCAGCCGCTGCCGGAGGGTCCCAGACATCGCCTGGAACCAGGACAGTGGGTCCTTGTACGGAATTACCAACGAAAATCGAGTCTGGAACTGAGGTGGAGTCGCCCCTACAAGATTCTCCTGGCCACTCGGACAGCAGTGAAAGTGGATGGGAAGAAGAACTGGATCCATGCTTCACATGTGAAGAAGCTACCCTTACCGCTTCCCTCTGATAAACAGAACCGAGACGGGGTTCTAACACAAGAGGGAGAACAAAGGGTACGGTTTGTGCCTTTCTCGGATGCCGTTGAAATTGGGCAAGGGGAAGGATTGTCGATAGTGCAAGGAGGTGAATCAGCCTTGGTTTCTGAAACTTGTGATAAAGATGACCCCCCTGAGGCTTTTGAAAAGTGTGTTGCACCAAATGTCCCTGCTGCTGTGTTGTTCCATGATCAGGAGCAACCTGGCCATCTGCGATACAATTTACGGCCCGAATATCACGCAATACCCCAGTTTCGGATTGTAGGAGAAAGGGAAAGACTTGAGTTGTAGGGTGAAAGATAAGCTTTTCTTGGGTATTGAGCGAGACACTGGACTGAACCCGTTGAGAGCTTGGAACTGACACATTGCTCTGTTCAGAAAGAAAGACTGTGTAATCCAAAGGGCCTAAATTGCAACAGTGAAATTACTGGGAAGATCATTTTGTGGATGGATAGCACGAGCCTGCCTGTGAGGCTCTAAACGGACACAGTGAGAAGAAACCCTCTGGAAGTTGTCTTGCATCTTTTCCCGAGTTTAGTTTGGACTTTTAGTTAGGATGTATCCCTTTGCCCGATTTGCTCTTGAAGGAGAGACCTCTTGCACCCAGACCTTTTATTGAGAATGTTCCTATGTTTTCTGGTTGGGCTACCAGAGTGAAGGTAGCCTTTGTAATAACTATTGCAGTAATTATGATAATCTTGATGTGCATGTTTATATATTTAGAATTTCAATATCCAATGCACCATGTTTTAGGTACCACCGCAACCCCACCTGAGCATTTCTTTTATACTTTGCCTCCCCATAAAGAGCGACATCGTGAAACCTATGTTAAAAATGCGTTTATAGAAATGTTGCATGAGGCTCATAGCACTACGAATAAGACAAACTGCTGGGTATGTGGTCTCTTGCCATCTGTAATGCATCGCCATGATTTGTTTATTTCCTTACCGTTATCACACTTGGCAAGTTGTGAAGCCTGGTTTCAGTTACAATCACTCATGTATTTGCATTATGTAGCTGACCCCACAAGATATACTGAAAAGGATTATGAAGCTGTTCTAAAATATATAGAACAACATCAGGGATTTGATGCACAGGGGAACCATGGGGAGGGATCTTTAGATCCGGATGCTTGTACGAATATGTACACCACTTATGAAAACGCTACTTGGTTACAAGAGGAAATGTCGGATTTTGAACAATTCAATTCTACTCAATACTTTCAGCATTTCCAGGATCGAAATGTCACCGATGATAAGGCAATGCCAGTTCCTATTCTGAATAGTACTGCTTCCTTTTGTATACAAGGAAAAGGTCATGTTAATGTGGGAAATAGTAGATGTAACTATACTTACATTTTGCATACTATCAGTACACCACCTCTAATTACTCCTCCTAATGTATATTTTGTATGTGGAGAAAACGCCTATACTTGGCTTCTGAGAGGGTGGGCCGGAAAATGTTGCCTGTCCTTCTTGTATCCTACAGTTTATACAGCTCCTTATAACTACCACAAAACACACCAGCTGACTAAACGGAATGTAGGTCCTTATCGAGTATACAGAAGTGTTAGTACTGAAGGCACTGATCAGACTGATACTGCTGCTCAGCAGTTTATGGACATAGCCAAGGGTTTCTTTCCAATATGGGGTCCCATTATCACTAGTAGAGATGTTAGGCGTCTCTCTAGAGTAGTAGAAAATTTAGTTCAAACTACTGATGGGATTTTGACCGTAGAGCTTCAGGCTATGAGGCTTGTCTCGCTCCAAAATCGGATGGTGCTTGACGTCATCCTACCGATCGAGGAGGAGCAAGTCGCGTGATTGGCAGCTCCTGCTGTGTATATATTCCAGATTCTGCTCCCACTATACATCTAGCTATTCAAAAATTACATCGCTTAGCTGCGAAAGTCCATGCTGACACTGGCACTTGGTCTTTTACCGGGTGGTTTTGGGATCTCCTCTCTACTTGGGGCTGGAAGATTTTACTGATTCTGTCTGGAGCACTGGGAGTGGTATTTGTTTGTTGCCTGTGCCTTCATTGTGGCCCGGCATGTTACTCCTATTGTGCAGCCAAACTTACTTCCTCCTTGACAGTTTCCCGACAGACTAAAATTGAAAAGCAGTTAGTGCAGAAGGAGGTGGCCGACCTCATGCTGATAGATGAGGGTGTGTTCTTAGATTAGAAGACCAGCCTTTATATATTGGCTGCATTATGCCAAAAGGGCGGTCTGAAGAAATATAAAATCGATACTATATAATGTTGTCATAGCGTATCCAATATATATCTGCAACTTCGATAAAAGCCCCTTGTAAATACACTCGACCCATGTACATCCTAAGAATCGGGCCCGAATTGAACAAACGCCATCTTGGTTTCGTTTCCCGAGGCCTCTTTCGTTAGTAAGGAAAACACGTGACATACTGCTAAGAGGAGAGTCCGAAAGGTTGGCCGAGGCTATGAACAGAGCATTGATTCTAACTTAGAAAACTCAAGGTCACATCTGCTCTTTCTTGTAGGATGAGCACATTCCTGCATGCGTCATGCCTGTACTCCCATGCACCAGAACAAAAGGGAGGCACCTTTACTGACCTACCCCTGGAATAGCTTTAGCAGAGTTTCGAACCAATCTATTGTGCCTTATATGGGTGTTCCTGTTGGTCTTTCTTGAACTGGTACTTTTCCATGTATGGGGTTTCTATGAGGTATGTCGAAAGTATATATGCACTGTTTTGAACGTGATCCAGTAGTCTCCTCTGCACACCTTTGCGAGCTGTGACCAGAGGGAGGCTCCCCTGTACAGGGCACTTTGCAAAATAAATGATTGAACCTTTTCCATTGCCGACTGATTTATGTATGGTAAATGAGGTATATGGGCTACTGGTAAGTATAGCTCTATGGTATATTTTTCTAGTACTTCAAGAATTCGAAGGGAAGGGAGCAGCCCCTCCGAACTATCTGTAAAACCCACCTGTCCGCAGTTATGAACTGCCAGTGATGCCACCAACTGGATGCCCATGATATTGTAGGGCAAGAGGGTGCAAAGGCTGCTGCTGTAAGGAGACTGGTGGCGGTACCGACTGCGGTACATACTTACCATGGAGTCAGTAGGAACTGCATCCTCGCCCCTGCACAGTCTGGGATGCTAGCATGGGGGGTTGCTGGAATATGGTGGGTGCGGTTAAAAGCCCCTTCTGTACCCACGAACAGGGCGATAGGCGGACTGGGGATAATGCTGAGTAGCTGCTAGGCCCAAGGACTTTGCTGTAGCCCGCAAGTCCTTGAAGTTCTCCAGCGCTGTGTCTGCATTGTCTCCGAAGAGACAGTTGCCCTCAAAGGGCATGTCCAGGAGGGAAGCCTAGACCTCCCCTGAAAAGCTCAATGCTCTCAGCCAGGTGTGGCGTCTAATTGCCACTGCCGACAAAACCACTCTACCCAGCAAGTCAATCCTATCCAAACCACACCTAATGGTGAACTTTGCTGTATCTCTCCCATCCTTTACCACTTGGGAGAGAATAGCCCGGGTCTCCTTTGGGACCTGGGAATGCACTTGGACAACCAAATCCCACAGAATGTGGGACTAGCAGCCTAATAAGCATGCAGTGTTCATCAACTGCAATGCAAGACTGGTGTTCGAAAAAATCTTTCTACCCAGGCCATGCAGCCTCTTAGATTCCCTGTCTGGGGATGCTGGTGGGAACACGCCATGGGATGTAGAGGCTTGGACCACCAAGCTCTTAGGGGTGGGGTGTTGGATGAGCAAGTTTGGGTACCCAGGTGGGCAACTGTCCTGTTCACAGGAGCCCCTGTACGGAGCTTGGATCAGGTTCTCAGTAGGAAATCTGTTACAAAAAGGAGCAAGGGTTCGTAAGCGGAAGGTCCCAGTTGTAGCACCTCCATCAAGATGTTCGACTTGACTGCCACAGAGGGCAACTCCAGGACCTCAGCTGCCCTCTTCACCACCATGGAATATGATACTCCCTCCTCCATAGCCCTGGTAGGGGGAGAAAGCATATCAATATCTGGAGAATTGTTCAGACCTCTGGCCTCACCAAGCCCTTACACCAGTCCATATCCTGCTCCAACTTGTATTTTAAAGGGTTCAGTGGCCCCTCCCATTCTTCCCCTATACCTAGCCCTTCAGAACAAGGCTTAGGCTTTGACCTAGGACGCGGGAGTCCTGTCGGCGCCGGCCCACCTGGCTCTGTGTCGTTGGTTAGCAGAATGGGGATGGCGCAGCCAGTGACGTCAGGAGAATCGGCGCCGGGCCGGCACCAGTGAAGGTTGCGGTGGTATGACTGGATCCATGGGGGCCAATGTGAGCAGAGGCCGGAACCAGAGGGGTCCCCTTCTGACCCTGCGGAGCCCAAAGGCAAGCCTTCAGGGTCATGGCCTGGCAGTCAGAGCATGAATTGAGAGTCGCGGTTGCACTTGAGAAACCACAGACACACAAGGTGGAGGGCTGTAACTGACATGGTGCGATGACAGGCGCGCCACACATTACCAGGTCTTTCTCAAAGACATTCACGACTCAATCAAGAGGAAAAATCCCCCCCTCCCCATAAAAAACTCAACAGAACAGTGAATTTTTGTAGTCAAAAACGGACAGAGGGGTAGATCTTTCTTCAGATCAGCACTAACTGACACAGGAAGAAAAGAACGGACGTCAAAACGCCGAGATGGCTCCTATATAGGTGTGGGACCTCACTTCCGATGCAGACGACGCCAATGACACCACGTGAAGACGATCAACTCCACCTATCAGTGTGCAGGGGTACTGCTCAAGCAAAACATCTTCCGGATCCCATCTGATGCCAGGGCTATTCAAAGGTAAGAAATCTGAGGTTAGATGTATCTAACAGATGGTGGTTGATGGGCCAGCAGCTTGGGAATATGGAAATAAGTGTCGTGCAGATACAACACCACACTCCTGTCTCCAGGGTCGAGGGCTGGTCAGGCCTGGGACAGCATTCTGAATTTGTTCTTCGAGAGGAGTTGGACAAAGGTTTCTATCCTTCTTTGGCACCCAAAAGTAGTGGTAACAACAACCATGGCCGACTTCTGTCACAGGCGCCCTCTAGATAGCCCCTTTTTTCAAAATTGTTCTAGGAAAGGAAGAAGGTGCAGCGGAGTGGCATTGAAGGAAAGAGTGTTTACCTTTTCGACAGGCTGCAGAACAGGCACGCTTGAGACGTCTGGCAGAGAGCAGCAGAAGGAGGGGTCTGCAGGGGTTCTAAGGGTGTTGAGTCAGTAGGCCGACTGGCTAGTTGACCCTGGGTGCCACGACCTCAGGCATGAAATTGATCGGCACATTGCTGAGGTTGTAGTGGCTGCTGGTATGGGGTGCCTCTGCCGGCGTCATGAAAGGTTTTGTTGGGCTGGTGCAGCTGGCCAGGAGGGAAAGATAAGCACAGGAAGTGTGCTGTTGCCCTGCTCTCTTTGAACTGTTCAAAAATGGAATCGGCCTGGTCCACAAAAAGGCAAGTCCCATCAAAGGGCAGCTACTCAGGGCCCGCAGGCACACCAGGTAGAGTCAGAAGGAATCTAATGAGTCGGAGCATGGCATTGGAACTGTCTGGGTGTCGCAAATACCACTGAAAACTCGGGTTGTGCTGGGATAAGCTGAGAGATAGACTTTGAAGGCAACCGGTTTCAGGAGTGAGATCAGGAAGAATGGCGACATCCTTGTACCTTCTCAGGTGTATGAGAGTGGTAGGTTGAGGCCAAGTAACGCCTATATAGGCTCTTCATGTAATTTCCTCAATGGAATGGAGTCAGTGCGAAGCCACATGATGCCACCCACGGGAACGTAGAGGTACTTATGGAAAAGTTGCCAATTGGGGACGCCTGGGGAATATCTAAAAGGTGAGGACTCTGTGATTAGAAGTCCCACACACCCAGTGAAAACTAAACATACATGGTTCACAACTCACCGGCATAGGTTGGCAGGAAAGTCACGAGCACCAAATCTAACCCTGATTATTCTACTAAGAAATCCTACTTGGCAGTTGACTACAAACAGGATCTGGGAGGTGAATCAAAGGAAACAGACACATTCAACCCATCAGAAATCAAAGAAATACATGCAAACACATCACTACTGAAAAATAATGAGCATATTTTCCTAGCAAGTTGGACAAGGTAAGCACACACACAAGAGATCAACTGCATCACAGCCACCAGTGCTCATGACTTGAATCGTGATTAGGAGGCTATCTATATGAACTATGCTGTGCAGTACAAACATCTTCAGAACATACAGGTATCAGCAAAGTTATCCCCAAGGTTAAGCAGGCCTTAAAAGTTAATGCTATGAAGAGCTATCCTCCAGGATACAGAAATCTCATATGCTCAGGCAACTGGGAACAAAAGCTGTCCCTCTAGTATCAGAACTTGCATTAGATCAGGCCAATGACAACAGAGGTATTCCTCAATGTATGCAGATTTTACTGGCTATTTGCTCTGACAGCAGTTAGTGAACTCATACTGACACAGGCATCTCAAAGCAAGGCCACCCCCTATGGTGACACAAATTGTATAAGCCAGGCTTATGAAAAGGAAAATGCTACTTACCAGTATGCATCTGTTCTTGGCATGTACAGCTGCAGAGTTACACACTGTTGCATAGATCGCCATCTAGTGTTGGGCCCGGATGTTTGCATTGGTTTTTGTCCTGAAAGTCTTTGGAAGTCACGAGATAGGTAACTCCTCCTTTGGATCACATTGCGCATGGGCATCAGCTCCATCCTTAGATTGTTTTTCACCAGCAGGGAAATGATGGAGCTTTGTAGGAAACAGGAAGGATGCCCATGTAAGCTGTATCTAATTAAGATAATACTGGAACAGATAAAGGTAGCCGAGTGGGCGTGTGTGAATCTGCAGCTCTACATGCCAAGAACAGATGCATACTGGTAAGTAGAATTTTCCATTCGAGGCATATGAGCTGCAGATTACACACTGTTGCATAGATTATATAGCAGTACCCCCCCTAGCGGCGACCACCAGTATCTGTTGCAGTAGTTTGAAATAGTGTTTTGAGTGCAGCCTGGCCTACAGTAGCTTGTTCTTTAGTTTGAAAATCTGCACAAGTTGCTCTGCAGATATCATCTAAGCGAATATTCCCTAAAAATGCCATTGAAGCCCCTATCTTTCTTGCACAGTGGGCTTTAGGAGGAACAGATAATGTACGTTTAGCTTTGTTGAAGCAAATTTGTATGCATTTGACAATCCACCTAGCTATCCCAGATTTTGATATGGAGTTGCCTTTGTGTAGTGGTGAGAAAGACACGAAAAGTTGTTTGGTCTTACGAAAGAGTTGTGTTCTCTTGATGTAGTAAAGCAATGCTCTTTTGACATCTAAGGTATGAAGCGCTCTATCTGCGACTGTTTATGGCTGTGAAAAAAATATGGGCAGTTCCACAGATTGATTGAGGTGGAAGGGAGAAATGACTTTAGGAAGGAATTTAGGATTAGTTCGTAGAACAACCTTATTATGATGCATTTGCAGAAAAGGGTTCTGAATGGTTAGTGCTAGCTATTCACTAACTCTTTGCAGAGCAGTTTTTGCTACTAGGAAAGCAACATTCCATGTTAAGAATTGTAGCTCACATTTATGTAAAGGTTCAAAGGGAGGTCCCATTAGCCATGTGCGAACAATGTTTAACCTTATTGCTGCTAGGGAGATTTTCCTCCTGTGCTGGAACTCCTTATTTCCCATTGCTCATGACGAGCTCAGCTCGTCATGAGCACAGGAGCAGTGTACTGCATGACGAGCTGAGCTCGTCATGAGCAGGGAAGGGGTTAAATTCCACACAGGTGAAGGTGGTGCTCTGGGAGGATCTATATTTTTGAGGCCTTCCATAAAAGCTTTTATGGCAGGTACTCTGAAGAGTGATAGATGTGGTCTATTTTGTATTTATGCTGCCATGGCAGCAAGATGCAGTCTAATATTCGTGTAGGCTAAGTTATATCTTTGGAGGTGTAGTAAGTAGCCTATGATGTGTTGGATAGACACATCTAGGGGATTGATGATGTTATGACAATTTATTACAAAACGTTTCCACTTGGCTGCATAGCATGCCCTAGTGGTGGGACGTCTAGCTTCTTTAATGACGTTCATACAGTCAGGAAGAAGGTTAAGATAACCAAATTCTAGGACCTCAGGAGCCAGATCGCAAGATTGAGCTGAGCTGGGTCCGGGTGTCTAATTTCTCTATGATTCTGGGATAAGAGGCGTGGAGATAGGTATAGCTTTTGGTGCGGTACTACAGAAAGTTCCAGCAATGTGGTGTACCACGGTTGTCGGGCCCAAGTTGGAGCAACTAGAATGAGGGTTAGGGAATGTTGCTGTAGTTTGCGCACCACTAGTGGAATGAGTGGAAGAGGTAGAAAAGCGTACGCAAATTTGCCTGACCAGTTCATCCATATCGCATTGCCTTTGGACAGTGGGTGTGGATATCTGGTGGCGAAGCTTGGGCATTTGGTGTTTTCGTGGGTGGCGAAGAGGTCAAGCTGAGGTTGTCCCCATATCTGAAAGAACGGTTGAAGAACTTGTGGATGAAGTTCCCACTCATGGATCTGTTGTGTCTGACGGCTCAACAGATCGGCTATGGTGTTTTGTACCCCTGGAACATGTTGGGCTAAGAGGAAAATGTTCTGAGGAATATCCCACCTTCATATGTTCTGTGCTAGCTGAGAGAGTTGCAGAGAGTATGTCCGCCTTGTTTTTGTATGTAGTACATGTCTGTCATTTTGTCAGTGCGGACTAAGACAGCCTTGCCTGAATTTTTGCTTTTTGCTTTTGGGAGGCTTTTAAGGCTAGGAATATGGCTAGTAACTCCAGGTGGTTGATGTGGAGTAACTTTTGTTGTGGTGTCCACCTGCCCTGCATGGTGTGTTGCAGTAGGTGAGCTCCACAGCTGGAGAGCGATGCGTCCGATATTTGAGGAACTGGCTCTAGGAACGGTCGCCCTTTGGAAAGGTTTTTGGTGATCCACCACTGCAGAGAGCGGTGAGTATGACCGTCCACCAACACTAGATCTGTTAACTGACTGTGTGCCTGGTTCTATTGGCGTGCTAAGAACTTTTGAAGGAGACGCATCTGGAGTCTTGCATGAGGCACAATGAAAATGCAAGAGGCCATCATCCCTATGGGTTGCATGAACACTCGAGCTGGAAGAGAGTGTTCTGGTTGAAATTTTGTGAGAAGAGCTTGCATGTTTGATATTCTGACAGGAGAGGGATAAGCTAGCGCTTTGAGGTATGGCACCGAGGTATTGTTGTATGTTGGACGGTTGCAGATGGGACTTGGTGTGGTTTAATGTGAATCCCAAGTCGTGGAGTAATTGGATAGTGGTGTGAGTGTGTGGTACACACTGGTTGTATGAGCTGGCTTTTATGAGCCAGTCGTCGAGATATGGGAAGACGTGAATGTGCCGTCGTCTTAAGTGTGCTGCCACCACCGGGGGGCGCTAGGTGGCGCCGAACCAAGATGGCCGCACTGGAGTGAGGCTCCCGACCGACCGAGTGCTTTCTAACATGCTACAGGGATCCTGACCGGGCAGATTGGCTCCTACATTGTCCCTTCACCTCCGCATCATTGTGCTGTTCACAGCGGTGCCTCGATTGTCCCGCGGATTCCATCCGGGGCGCTGCTGATTGCCGCGGAGATCCAGGCGGGCTGCGGAGGAGGCTCGCGCGCGCCGGATTGCTTAATCAGGACAGGCCGGTGCTGAGCGGCCTAACCGGCGCTGCCAGAGCGGCCTTGGAGGCGGGAAAAGGCCTGACCGCTGGGCGTTTTGGAAGGTCCGACGAGCCCGGGGGGCTCCCCAGCTGCAATCTCAGGTGAGCGCCGCGCATACCCTGCCGCCTCACCTCGCCACTGTCCCCCCGGAGCTGTGAGCGCCCATTGTCTTGCTTGCGACCTCGCTGAGTGCCCGCCATCCTCCATCTTGGGTTCTCCTGCTTCACGGTCCGGCTGCCTCGCACCTGGCCTCCCGGCGCTATACCTCCTTCTGTGGGGCTGTGACTGCACTGCTGTTTTCCCAACCGCCACATGCTCGACTGGTGCCCTCATTTCCCCGTTTTCTCTGCTGGTGCCCCAGAGTGACATTGTGCCTCACTACCTGCTAATTACCTGCGGCGGCTGCCCTGCTCCGGCTGCTGCCACCGCTTGGGACATCGCGGCTGTCGGTATCCTGCCGACTACCTGCCATTCCTCTTGAGGCACCCGCTTATTTATTTTCAGAGTTTTATATAGCGCGAACAAGATCTTTGCAGATATCAGAGCGCTTTACATAGAAGAGTACATGAGGGAACAAAGTCAAATAGGTAGGTCGATAGTTCACAGAGTACAGAAGGGAACATGAGGGAACAAAGTCAAATAAGTAAATCAGTAGATCATACAATACAAATAATACAATTGGGTGGCTGCAAAGCAATCAAGTGGGTGATAAGACAGCTCGTACAAATAGATAAGGGGTCAAGCAAGTAATAAAGATCATCGCAGGGTGTTGATAGGGTTCGAGATAGTAGTACAGGTGAATTTAGCCATGAGGATAGCTTTTACTTCTTTTTTGAAGAGTGTAGTGGAAGAGAGAAGCCTGGTTTCGGGAGGGAGTGAGTTCCAAATCCTAGGCGCCATTCCTGAGAAAGAGCGCTTGTATGTTTTCTCCTTCCGGAATCTTCGAGGTTTCAGCAGAAGATTGTTTGCGCCTCTCGTGTTTCTGATTCCCCCAGAGATTGTCAATTTCTGAGCAAGGTAGCCGGGTGAGTTTAGGTGTACAGCCTTGTGTGTCATGCAGGCTATTTTCAAATGTATTCTGGCTTCAAACGGCAACCAATTCAGGGATTTCAAGTCAGGGGTGATGTGGGAGTGCTTTTTTGACCCCGTGATGAGTCTCGCTGCAGCATTTAGAGATGCTTTTAGTGGTGCGGTTGTAGTTAGTGGGAGTCCGCAGAGGGAGGTGATGCCGTATTCAATTCGTGGGATGACTAGTGCTTGCACCGCTGTTTGGAAGTCTTTGGCTGGGAGGTAGGGTTTAAGTTTCCTCAGAGTATTGATCTGGAAGTTCGCTCCCTTTGTAGCTTTGCTGACATGTTGCTGCATGTTGAGATTGGTGTCGAGTGTTATGCCTAAAGATTTTGCTGATTCCACGATGGTGGGTTGGACATTGAGTGCGGTTAGGAGTTTAAGCCAATGTTGAGTGGTGGTTATCTTCGCTGGAGGTGCGATCAGAAGGAACTCTGTTTTCAGGGCATTGAGTTTGAGGTGATTGTCGGCAAGCCAGGATTGGGTGCATCTGATCGTTGAGTTCAGGAGCAGGATGTCATTGGGAGATTGCAGTTTGAGGTAGAGTTGGGTGTCATCGGCATACATGTGAAAGTGTACATTGGATTCTTGTAGCAGAGTGGTGAGCGGTTCCATGACTAGGTTGAACAAAGTTGGGGATAGAGAAGATCCTTGGGGGACGCCTAGCGTTACAGGTACTGGCGTGGACATCAGGTTGTTGCTCTTGAATTTCTGCGTCCTGTTGCGGAGAAAGGAAGTGAACCATTTGAGGACAGTTCCAGATAAGCCCATTCTTTTGTTTAGTAGTTCTAGTAGATTCTCATGTTTAACGGTGTCGAATGCGGAGGAGAGATCAAGAAGGATGAGGAGGCAGGTGTCATTTTGGTCTAGCATTTGAAGTGCGTCGTCAATTATGTGAGTCATAGCCGTTTCTGTGCTGTGTCCTGCTCGGAAACCTGATTGGTGAGGGTTGAGGAGATCGAATTGCTCAATGTGTTTAGTCAATTGTAGTTGTGCGCATTTTTCCAGCAGTTTGGCGAGAGTGGGGATATTGGTGATGGGACGGTAGTTGTTGAGATCCGCGGGGTCGGCTGTTGGTTTCTTTAGTAGAGGTGTGACCTGACCAACTTTGAGGGAGTCAGGTATGCTTCCTTGTTGGAGAGAGCTGTTGATGATTTTAGTCCAGAGAGGGAGAATCAGAGGGGTAAAATCTTTTACTGCGAAGGCAGGGAGGGGGTCCGTGAGGTGATTGGAAGGTTTCAGGGTGCTGAGTAATTTGCCAATTTCTTCTTCCGAGTATGTGTCAAAGGTTGACCATGTCGCATTGTTTTTTGGTTCAACAGGTGCTGGGCATTTGGGTTTGGAGTAGAGGCTTGCGTCAGTGAGGAGATCGCTTTTTATTTTGTCGGTTTTTTGGATAAAGAAAGCAGCGAAGTCTTCACATGAGGGTACCACACGCCCAGTGTTGAGTGGTTGTGGTAGCTCTTTGGATTGCGATTTGATTAGCTCAAACAGTTTTCTCGGGCGGTTCTTTGCTTGGTTAAGTTGGAGGCGGAAGAAGTCCGATTTTGAGCGTTTTATTTTCCTGAAGTAGGCGTTTCTCTTCTTCTTCAACTCTTTTAGGTGCATTGCAGAGGGGGCTGATCTCCAGGTCCGTTCTGCCATTCGCATGTCTCTTCTATCTTCGTTGAGACTCCCGTCATACCATGGTTTGGAGATTTTAATGGCGACTCTTTTTAGTTGCATAGGTGCAGCCTCATTGATTATCGAAGTCATAGAGTTGAGATAGTGGTCAGTCAGGGTTTGGACGTCCGAGGCGCCTGCAGGAGGGAGTAGGAGATTGCAGCTGTTAGGGGGCAGAGAGCCAGGGTTGAGCTTTTTCGAGTTTCTTTTCCAGACCTTGGGCTTGGAGAGCTGCACAGGGTTGACTTTGACTTTTTCGTTGATAAAGAATGTGATAATGTGATGATCCGACCAGTCACAAGGTTGGATGGATTCAAGTTGGATAGACTGCTCCTTGGAGATGATCAGGTCGATGGTGGAGCCTTTCTCATGGGTCGGACTGTTGCATATTTGGGTGAGGTTCAGGGCATCGAGGAAATTTTTAAGACTGTTTACCACTGCGTCGTTGCTGTCATTCCAGCGGAGGTTGAAGTCACCAAGGTATATTTGGGTGAGCTGGCGACCGGAATTGGTTGAGATCATATCCATGATTTGTTGGGAGAAGGTGAGGTTGTCCCTGGGTGGGTGGTATATGCTGTGCAGAGTGCATATCGGTTTGCCCTCACTAATAATGTCGAGGCAGATGTATTCACAGGATGTTGGGGATGGCAGGGATGTGGAATTGACTTTCTGAACAGAGAGGTTGTTCTTGTATATGCATGCGATTCCGCCACCTATTTGGCCTGTTCTGTCGAGCCTGATAATGTGGAAGTTGGGAGGAACCAGAATGTCCATTATGGGTGTCGAGGATTCAGTTAGCCACGTTTCAGTCAAGATGATTAGGTCAAGGCCCTGCGATAAGAGGAGTTCAGCAATGGCTGCTGAGTGTTTCGTCGCCGATCTGCAGTTGAGAAGCGCGCATTTGAGGCGGGGTGTGTAGAGGGTGTTAGATTGTTCTAGCGAGAGAGGGACTTCTCTAAGGTTATTGGGGATGGAGGCTCTGCTGTTTAATGTGGGTGGTCTAAGGGGATTTGGGTGTATCGTGGGAATGTTGCGGTGTGGGGTGCTTGTGTGAGTTTGGGGGGCTGGTTCATAGGAGCGGAGAAGGGTGAGTGTGTCGAGGTCAGAAGAAGAGTTGTGGGTGCGGCGAGGGCGGTTGTTGCGATTAAGAGCTGGGATTGATGTCAGCTTGGGGCATAGCTGAGTGCGAGAGTTGGCCTGAGAGGTGGGGGACACATTTGGCGGGGAGGTGTGGATGTGTGAGGCGTTGCAGGGGCGATGCTGGGGACTACGGGAATTGCTGCGCCTATGAGCAGGGTTTGAAGCCTGGTGTGGGGCGTGGTGAGGGTGGGGGACCGCTGGGGGGGGAAGGAGGCAGGTTGGGAAGGGGGGTGGAGGTGGCTGGGTGGTGTATAGGACATGTGGAGAGTCGTTCTTTGATGACCTGGATGTCTTCTTTGATCTGAGTGAGGGTGGCCATGATGAGTTCCATCGTAGGGTAGGTGGTGGGGGTGGGGGTGGCAGTCAGGGGTGATTGGCTGGCCAGGGAACTCGTGTGCAGGCGAGGGGGAGGGCTGGTGTTCGGGCAGGTCTGCGTTGTGTTGGAGCGTGGGATAGGGTTAGGGAGGTGAGAGGTTCTGGACTGTTGGGGAGTGGATGGGATAGGGAGGAAATTGATGTTATGGGTGGGGGCATTGGCGGTAGGCGTGGGGGACAACGTGTAGGCTGGGAGACTGGTAGCTGTGTTGGAAGGAGGATAGCAGGGGCTGAGAGTAGGAGGGGGAGTGGGAGTAGAGATGATCCTGTTAAGGGGAGGGGGCGTTAAATTAAGAGAGGGAGTACGTTCTGCGCAGTAGATTGGTGGGTAGTGAGGACTGAGAATGGGGGGGATAAAAGGGGGGAATTGTCAGAATGCGTGTAATTCTGGTGCTGGACTAAGTTGGGAGTGTTAAGTGTGGGGATTGTGCTGTCAGCGCCGAGCGGGGTGTTAATGCCCGCTGTAGGTGTGAAAGGTGTGTTGAGGGTATGTGTGGAGGTCCGGACGTTGGTGGAGGGGGCGGGGGAACGGGCGGCGTATGAGGGGGAGCGATCTATGTCTGAGATGGGGTGCTGAGTTGGGATAGTGAGGTTGTGGGTGGGGGATGGGAGGTCAGGGGTGGTAGGTGTGTCCCTGATTGAAAAGTATGCAGCTGAGAGGTCATGGTTGGTGGAATTGGGGGAGATATGCGTGTTTGTGCGTGACTTGGAGAGGTGTTCTTTGAATGTGGGGAACATGTTGTCTAGCAGTTCCAGGTTCTTGTCTGTGGATTGTAATAGGACAATCCCGGTATTGTAAATAGTGATGGTGGCTCTGCCTGGAAAGACCCGGGATGGGGAGATGGAGAGAGTTTGGCTGTGTGCGGATTTTCTAGTCGAGGAGACGGTGAGTAGGGTGAAGAACGCTTTTCTCCATTGAGCTCTGCGTGTGGTGTGGAAAATGATATCGGTGTTCAGGGATCCATTAACCGGTGAGAAGTAGGTGTCAGCGAAGGGCTTTTCCGAGTGTGACCTAAGGAAGTTGTGTTTAAAGCGTTTGGCGGCTTTTTTGGTGAGTGATGGTGGATATATGATTTTGTATGTATGTTTGCCGATGGGGTCCATGTTGCGTTGCAGGATTAGGTGGGTATGGGAGGATGCAGTAGTGGACTATAGTAGTACCATAGTGCAGAAAGACAAGTTTGCAGAAACGGGTGCAAACAGTTGGAAACACAATGATAAGTCACAGCAAGCAAGATGTTATAAAAAGTGACACTAGTACTCAGCCAGCCTTTCCAGGCTATGAGAGTGAGCAGTAGGGCAAATACATACGGTAACTAGTAAGGTACAAGGTGTAATAATAGGCATAATACTGATAAAATATAAGGGTGGGGTACAATGGGTGAGTGCACTATACTATAGTTGATAATATTGATATTGGAAAGGATCCAGATACACAATTTACAAGACTCAAAATTCAAAAATCGAGGGTGACACTGGTTGTCGGTTCAACTAGTGTGAGGTAGAAATCTGTGCATTTACAAATGTTCAGAATACAAGTGAAAGTGGCACTCGTGGGGGCTCCAATATACGAGGTAATAGTCTGTGCATACAGGTGTTCAAAATACCGATATAGGTGTAGTACTGCAATGATGTGTAAACACTCTGGCCTATATAAGGTAGTAATCTGAGTAATACAGATGTTTCGAGTAGAGCTAGAGCGTACTAATGCAGTGATGGCAAACACACTTTCCTGTATGAGGTAGCAATCTGTGTAGTACATACATTCAGATAAGGATAAAAGGGCAATATTGCACCAATATAGTAATAGGTAGGCATTCTTTCATATATGAGGTAGTAATCAGGTCTAAACAAGTAATAAAACTATAGTGAGAGTATAATGATATATAGGCATAGGCCTATATTATTATAAGCATAGAGTATAATAATATATAGGCATAGGCCAGCATTCTGTTCTACTAGTCTACAATACTATAATCCCATAGAGGCTGGAGACTAGACTAAGATGGCCGCCAAATAGTTCAGATCAGGCAAGTAGTCCTTTGTTTGTTGCTAAGCAGGCTGGGAGAAAGAGAGAATAGTCCTCTTTTTGCTGCTATTGCTCTGAGCACCGGGGAAGAGATTCCACTTCCTGTTCAAGCAACCAGAGCTCAAGTCTGGCTGGGAGTCTTATCTCTATGTGGGGGAGTTGAGCTGAAGGGGCACGTGGAAGATAGAAGGTATGGGGGGATTTATTGTTACAGTTTTATGGCCCCCGCCATTTTGTACAAAGGAATAGAGTTTTTCAGTGAGTTAGGCTTTTCAAAAAGAGAGTCGGTGGGTGGGAAAAGTAAATACCTGAGTTTTGTGATTCAGTCCCTCTTGCCAGCAGAGTTAAACAGAAGCATTACAGAAATCCATGGTTGGCTTCCTTCCCCTTCGTGGGTGTATGTGACTGGTTAAAAAATGCATCCCAGCAGTATACCGATGTCACGGGGGGCAGACTTCGGTGTTCCGCCGCCCCAACTGGTCCTAATTTGCTCCTTATGATTGTGAGCTGTGTTAGCTCTCACGGCTCCGCTTCGTGATCTAGTGACCCCCGTCGTGTGAGCCAGCACCTGTGATCAACGTCCCTCCCTGCTCTCCAGACCGCTCGTGCTCCTCTGCTCGTGACCCGGTGCTGCCTTTTCTGCCGTCGGGACCGACCATCGACCGTGTCCGGTGCTTCTCCCGCCTTCGCCCTGGTGTCCGCTGCCCCGCTCTCATTCCTCTACTGTGGCGGTGGTGCAAGGGGTGGGGGGGCTCCGTTGTCTTGTTCCGATGTTGTTGTTGTTGTTGCCTCAGCCCCCTTCGGTCCTGGGGTGTCCGCTGAGGTGTCTCCCTGGCTCCCGAACACCGCTTCAGTTCGGGGGTGGGAGGGGACACTCCGGTGTGCGTTCTGTTCTGTTCCTGGCTGTGCCGTGGGGTCCGATGCTCCGCTTTGTTCCTGGTGCCCTCTGCCCCGCTCTGATTCCTCTGCTGCGGCGGTGTTGCAAAGGGGGTGGGGGGGCTCCGTTGTCGTCTAGCTCCTCGCTGCTCTCGGTGATCTCCTGTCGATGCCGGTGCAAGTGCAGCGAACGGCGTCCTCAGCAGCAAACAGGCGGATGTTCCGAGGTTGTTGTTGTTGCCTCAGCCCCCTTCGGTCCTGGGGTGTCCGCTGAGGTGTCTCCCTGGCTCCCGATCTCCGTGTCTGCCTTCCGTTCGGAGGAGGGAGGGGACACTCCGGTGTGCGTTCTGTTCTGTCCCCGGCTGTGGAGGAAATCGGGTGTCTCTTACAACCGACCCGAGCCTCACTCCGCCTTGTTGTTGTTCCGCTATCCCAGCACGTTCCTCCACGGACGTTGTGAAGCTGGCGGGTCGCGGCGGTGTCCAGAACAAGATTCCTGTTCCTGGGGAGGTCGATGGCTGCTGCTAACAGGGATATACCCACTTAAGGGATCCCAAGCACGGGGAGCTCCTTCGGGGAGCTCCTACCAGGCGGCCATCTTGCTCATCATCGCTTGACCGCCCCAATAATGGGAGCACGTGGGGGCACCGGCCAGCATTGCATCACACTGTACCCTTCACGTCCTGTGGCGTACTGGACAGCTGCAATCCCCCCCCCCCCACATGTGAGGAACCACGCAACTTCTTGGCCTTTGTCCGCAGATTCATCCGTCGGGGGGTTGGAAACGCTACACAGCACAAGACCAGCACCGCAAGCAGACACTACGTGGGAAGTCGTTCCGTGGTGTTGCTGCTCCTCGGACCTGCGCCTCACATTTTCTTCTCTGCCTGGTACCCCCATCCACTGGGTGCCTACAGCTGCAGCGGCTCTTAACCATTATCCGCCCCAACGGCCCTACCCAAGGAGGTCCCTCCCCTCTTTTGCCTTGACACTACCACGAACTGGCGTCCATTTCTCCTAATACATCGCGAACGCCCAGACGAGACATGGGCCGAAGCGATGCACGTCAGTCCAAAATTCCGTTCGAAACCAAAAAATCTTCTAAAACAACGCCGGAGTCTGAGGGAAGCCCTGTTGCCCAGGCCCCTCAGGAGGAGAACATGAAGACGCTGCTGCTGGGCATGAAACAAAGCCTCTCCACAATAGACGCCAAAATAGATACCATGAACATGCGAATGGACGGCGTAGTGGCCAAGCTGGAGCAACATGATACCCGCATAAAAGAGACAGAAGACAGGATATCTGTTCTGGAAGATGGCGCCACAAACACGAGTAAACAGGTCACCCAAATGGACAGGCTGCTCAAACTCATAGCAGACAAGAATGAGGACTGGGAAGTGCGGTCCCGCCGCAATAATGTCCGTATTTTAGGCCTTGCGGAGTCCACCAACACGGGTAAAATGGAGACCTTTGTGGAGAACCTTCTCGTGGAACTATTTGGAAAAGAATCCTTCTCCCCACACTTCATTATCGAAAGGGCCCATAGATCTCTGGCGGCCCCGCCCGCCACCCGGTGCTCAATCTCGGCCTGTCATCGCGCGCTTTCTAAACTACAGAGACCGAGATGTAGTGTTAAAACGCTCGAGAGAACTGGGTACCGTGAAATATGGCAACACGACTCTCCTTTTTCCCAGATTTCACCCCCTCAGTCCAAGAAGCCAGGCGCAAATTTGCAGTGGTGAAAAAGAAGCTTCAGACGCAGGAGATCCCATACGCCATGTTATACCCAGCCAAATTGAAAATATCTCTCCTGGGCAGGCATCATTTCTTTCAAAATCCGTAACAAGTGGAAGACTTTCTTAAACACTATAGGAAAGAACAGGACAGTGACGTAGCTGCTCGCCGCCGCTCCAGGTCTCATTCACCAATGTCGCAACAAGACTGAGTGTTTTCATCTCAACATTGGCCCTTGTCGCCCAGCATCGCTCTGTCCATCACCTAACAGAGCCTGTGTTCTTGCATATTGTTTTTAGGTGCTTGAACTGCACAAACCGTTCCGGTCTATGATGTACCTAAGTGCTCGGTCACCCACCTCCGTCCCACGATAGACGCCCGGTAAGAACCTGGTGTCTGTGGGTGTAAGTAGGGAGGTGGTTGGTAGGTCTGGTGCCCCTAGTTTCTGTGCCCCAATGGGCGAACCCCTGAACACTCCATCCCCACTGAGGGAAGGGGTATGTGTCATGACATTTCTAGTTTTAGTTTTGTTTTGTTTCTGGGATGGCGGGTGGGGGCTGTATTCCCGGCTAGTTGGGGTTGCCGGTGTGGGTGGGAAGAAACTCAGTACTGATGCTGCTGACTTTATAATGCCTACTTTGTTGTCCCTGGGGTGGTTTTATGGGGAGATTTCTGGGAGGAAATGTTATTTTTATAACGTCAATCGTGCTATGGCCCATACTTACGTCATTACATGCTACAGGATTTGTTTTCTGTCTGAATGGGTGACGTAGTTGATACGCGACCATCACAGCAGTTTCAGTTGGTATCATGGAACATTCGTGGGCTGAATAATCCTAGAAAAAAGATGCAAATTCTGGGATATCTTGATAGTCAAGTCAAGTCAAAGAATTTATATAGCGCTCTACATACCCAGAGGGTCTCAAGGCGCTTGAGGAGGGGAGGGGAATTACTTGTCAAATATCCACGTTTTAAGTTTCTTTCTGAATGCTAGGTGATTCTGAGTGAGGCGAAGGTGAGTGGGAAGGGAGTTCCAGGTTTTAGCAGCCAGGTAGGAGAAGGATCTACCTCCCATGGTGGCTTTGTTGATGCGGGGTACAGTGGCAAGGGCTTGGTTGGATGATCGTAGCTGGCGGGAGGGGGAGTAGAAGGACAGTCGAGTGTTGAGGCATTCTGGTCCGATTTCGTAGAGTGCTTTGTGTGCGTGGGTTAGGAGCCGGAAGGTGATCCTTTTATTGACGGGTAGCCAGTGGAGGTTTTTCAGGTGACCAGAGATATGTTCTTTACGCGGGATGTCTAATATGAGCCTGGCTGAGGCGTTTTGGATTCGTTGGAGTTTTTTCTGGAGTTTAGGGGTAGTGCCGGCGTATAGGGTGTTTCCGTAGTCCAGTCGGCTCGTGACCAGGGCGTGGGTGACCGTTTTCCTAGTTTCGGTGGGGATCCAACGAAATGTTTTTTTTGAGCATGCGAAGAATGTTGAAGCAGGATGAAGAGACGGCGTTGACTTGTTTGTAAATCGAAAGTGAGGAATCCAGGATGACGCCCAGGTTCCGTGCGTGGTCTGTCGGGATGGGTGCTTTTCCAAGGGCTTCTGGCCACCAAGAATCGTCCCATGCAGAGGGGGAGGTACCTAAGATAAGGACTTCTGTTTTATCAGAGTTCAGTTTCAGACGGCTATGTTTCATCCATTCGGCGACTTCTTGTAGGTTAGTTTTGGCGGTGTGAGGGTCATTGGTGAGTGATAGGATCAGTTGAGTATCATCCAAGTAGGAGATGATGTTGAGGTTGTGTTGGCGTGCGATGGTTGCGAGGGGGCTCATGTATACGTTGAAAAGGGTGGGGCTGAGTGAGGATCCTTGTGGAACGCCGCAGATGACTTCAGTGGCCTCTGACTTGAATGGTGGAAGGCGGACTCTCTGGGTTCTTCCGGTGAGGAACGAGGTGATCCATTCTAGTGCTTTTCCTTGGATTCCGATGTTTCTGAGGCGCTGTAGATGGGTGTTATGACAGACTGTGTCGAAGGCTGCGGAGAGGTCGAGGAGGATGAGGGCGACTGTGTCTCCATTGTCCAGTAGGGTCCGAATGTCGTCTGTTGCTGCGATGAGTGCGGTTTCAGTGCTGTGTTTGGCTCGGAAGCCGGACTGTGAGGAGTCGAGGGAGTTGTTGGCTTCGAGGAAGGCGGCGAGCTGGTTGTTGACAGCTTTCTCGATGACCTTGGCCGGGAATGGGAGGAGCGAGATGGGACGGTAGTTTTTGAGTTCGGTGGGGTCCGCTGTGGGTTTTTTCAGAAGGGCGCTGAGTTCTGCGTGTTTCCAGCTTTCCGGGAAGGAGTTGAGGGAGCAGTTGATGACGTCTCTGAGGTGCGGTGCTATGATGGAGTCTGCTTTGTTGAAGATGTGGTGAGGGCATGGGTCTGTGGGGGATCCTGAGTGGATGGAGTTCATCAGGCGGATAGTGTCCTCAGTGGAGATTGGGTTCCAGTCATTAAGGTTGTTCGAGGGTGGTGAAGGTCCAGCGAATGGTTGGGTGGGTTGGTCTCCGGGTTTGTTGTCGAAGCTGTTGTGGATGTCTGCAATTTTGTTGTGGAAGAATGAGGCTAGGGAGTCGCAGAGGGTTTGAGAGGGGGTGATGTCGTTGGAGTTGGCCGAGGGATTGGTGAATTCCTTGACAATGTTGAAAAGTTCCTTGCTGTTGTGGGCGTTGCTATCTAGTCGGTCCTTGAAGGCGGTTTTCTTGGCTTTTCGGATCAGTTGGTGGTGTTTGCGAGTGGCGTTTTTGAAGGCTTCCTTGGTGATGGTGGTTGGGTCTTTTTTCCAGGCCTTCTCCATGGAGCGGCAGAGTTTCTTGGATCATCGTTGAACCAGGAGGCTTTCTTGCTGCCAAGTTTGATTTGTCGTTTTTTCAGTGGTGCTAGGATGTCGGCGCTGTTGGATAGCCATAGGGTGAGGTTGGTGGCGGCTTGGTCTGGGTTTGAGGAGTGGGCTGGGGCGTTTTGAAGAAGCGATGAGGAGAGCTGGTCGATGGTGATTTTGTTCCAGTTTCTTTGTAGAGTTGGTTGGGGGTGGTTGTTGTGTTTGGGCTTGTTGTAGGTAAAGTGGACGCAGCTGTGGTCAGTCCAGAGGAGAGCCGTAGTGTGGCTGAAGGAGACATGGTTGCAGGAGGTGAAGATAGGGTCGAGTGTGTGACCTGCGATGTGGGTGGGGGAAGTGACCAGTTGTTTAAGTCCGAGGTTGGCGAGGTTGTCCAAAAGGGTGGTGGAGTTATGGTCGTTGTTCTTTTCAAGGTGAAAATTGAGGTCTCCCAGAAGGATGTAATCTTTGGATGGGAGGGCGTGTGGGGTGATGAAATCCGTGATGTCTTCACTAAATTGTGCGCGGGGTCCTGGAGGTCTGTAAAGGAGGGTGCCTCTGAGTGTGGTCTTGGGGTCGATGTGGATCTGGAAGTGAAGGTGTTCAGAGTTGGCGAGATTGGCGTCAGAGCTGGTTGAGATGTGGATGGATTTTTTGTGGACGATAGCGATCCCTCCTCCTGTGTGGCCGGTACGGTCCTTGCGTATGATCTTATAGTCTTCTGGGATGGCAATGGTGATGTCTGGGGCGGAAGAGGCGTTCATCCATGTTTCTGTTAGGAAGGCGACGTCCTGAGAGATGGTGTCTAGTAGATTCCATAGGTCAATGGCGTGCCTGTGAACCGAGCGGGTGTTGAGCAGGATGCATTGTAGGTTGTTGGGATCAGGAGTCTGTGGGGGGATCTTAGTGGAATAGATGTGGGTGCCGCTGAATTTGCAGGAGTAGCATGAGAAAGGTCCATGGGTGTGTCCAGGAGCGGCTTGGACGCAGTTGGGGGAGCGGCCGGGGTTAAGGGCTAGGAGGGTGGGGGCATCGTAGGTAATGCGGGAGGACTGGGCAATGCGAGGGACTGGGGGTATGGCGCTGGGTGCGGTCCAGGCGCGGACGGGCGTAGACGGGCTTACCTTTGGCGCACCTTCGGCGCGAATTGGGCGCGATCGCTGCGCGTGAACACTGCGCGCGGGAGCTACTGTCATATATGGATAGTGGAGGGGGAGGGGCGAGGGCGGCTCAGCTGGGAGGCGGGGGGGGGGCTCCAGAGGGCGACCACAACAAACAAAATGGAGGCGGAGGGGTCAGCAGAGCAGAGCGCTTGTGGAGAAACGCGCAATACCAGCTACAGTTGCAATAGCGCTTTAAATATGCTAAAACAGTAAAGCCGCAAGCAGGGCAGACTGCAGGCAACAATTAGGAGGCAGTAAATCAAGTAAATGCGGAGCAACGATACCACAGGTCACCAGGGAAGCAGGGGAGCGACCACTCAGCTCGAGAGCGAAGCGAGTCACAGCGCGTTCAGGTAACGGAGCGCTGTTTGTAGTTAGTGGGAGGGCGGCTCAGCTGGGAGGCGGGGCGGGCTCCAGAGGGCGACCACAACAAACAAAATGGAGGCGGAGGGGTCAGCAGAGCGGAGCGCTTGTGGAGAAACGCGCAATGTGCAGTCTGCCCGCAATCTGGGCTTTTTATTCGACAATACTTTGTCCTGTAAAGCCCAGGTTAATAAAGTTTCAACGGCCTGTTTCAATAAACTACGCATGATAAGGAAGATCTTTCCCTATCTCCCCCAGTCCTCCCGCAAAACGATTGTCCAGGCACTTATCATGGCACATCTTGATTACGCCAATAGCTTATATGCAGGTGCCCCCCTATATCTTATAGACAGACTGCAAATCGTTCAGAACGCGGCAGCAAGGCTTATTGGCAACATCCCCGCTCGCAACTCGGTCAGAGGTTATCGAGATGAGCTACACTGGCTGCCTATAGCCAGACGTATTGACTTCAAAATCCTGATCCTTGCCTTCCGGGCAATCCATGGAACTGGCCCGGCCTATCTGAGCAAAAGACTCAAGATATCTTCTTCAGTGAGGCATTTGAGATCTAACAGCCTCCGTTTACTGAATGTCCCCAGATTCAGACTGGCCCGTAGTGGTGGCAGAACTTTCACCGTTATTGCAGCCAAGCTCTGGAACAGCCTTCCTCTGGACCTTAGGTTCATTGAATCGGAGCAAGTCTTTCGACGCAAACTAAAAACCTTGCTGTTTTCCAAACGTTGACAAAATAAAGGCTTCTCTGTCGGTCTTTTTGGATGGTTCTGAACCTGGCAACCTCTCCTGTGATATACATGTAATCTTAGCGCCGGGACACCCCCGTCGGAGGTAGCCGCGCGCTTTATAAGCGTCTTAAATAAATAAATAAATAAATACCAGCTACAGTTGCAATAGCGCTTTAAATATGCTAAAACAGTAAAGCGGCAAGCAGGGCAGACTGCAGGCAACAATTAGGAGGCAGTAAATCAAGTAAATGCGGAGCAACGATACCACAGGTCACCGGGGAAGCAGGGGAGCGACCACTCAGCTCGAGAGCGAAGCGAGTCACAGCGCGTTCAGGTAACGGAGCGCTGTTAGTAGTTAGTGGGAGGGCGGCTCAGCTGGGAGGCAGGGCGGGCTCCAGAGGGCGACCACAACAAACAAAATGGAGGCGGAGGGGTCAGCAGAGCGGAGCGCTTGTGGAGAAACGCGCAATACCAGCTACAGTTGCAATAGCGCTTTAAATATGCTAAAACAGTAAAGCGGCAAGCAGGGCAGACTGCAGGCAACAATTAGGAGGCAGTAAATCAAGTAAATGCGGAACAACAATACCACAGGTCACCAGGGAAGCAGGGGCGCGACCACTCAGCTCGAGAGCGAAGCAAGTCACAGCGCGTTCAGGTAACGGAGCGCTGTTTGTAGTTAGTGGGAGGGCGGCTCAGCTGGGAGGCGGGGCGGGCTCCAGAGGGCGACCACAACAAACAAAATGGAGGCGGAGGGGTCAGCAGAGCGGAGCGCTTGTGGAGAAATGCGCAATACCAGCTACAGTTGCAATAGCGCTTTAAATATGCTAAAACAGTAAAGCGGCAAGCAGGGCAGACTGCAGGTAACAATTAGGAGGCAGTAAATCAAGTAAATGCGGAGCAACGATACCACAGGTCACCAGGGAAGCAGGGGAGCGACCACTCAGCTCGAGAGCGAAGCGAGTCACAGCGCGTTCAGGTAACGGAGCGCTGTTTGTAGTTAGTGGGAGGGCGGCTCAGCTGGGAGGCGGGGCGGGCTCCAGAGGGCAGGGCGTGCCGATTGCCATGCTTCAAGAAACTCATCTGTTGCCAGATAGCTCTCCCCTCTTTGCATCCAGGTGGGCCTCCTGCAAGGTTTTATCTTCCTACTCCAACTATGCCATGGGGGTCACGATCTTGGTCAGGCGCGGAATGAGGTTTACACCTGCCGGGACGGAGGTGGATTCAGGTGGTAGATACTGCATAGTCTGGGGGAAATTGTACTCGCATACTGTGCTGTTTGCATGCTATTATGGTCCCAACACCGATGACACCTCCCCGCTTCTCACGATGTAGGGTAAGATTCAAACACTGGGCGTAGACCACGTCATCTTGGGAGGGGACTTCAATACCGCAATCACACCGGTCCTCGACAGGTCTCACCCCCAAGCCACTCACTACTCCCACACACAACGGGTTCTCTCCTCTATTATTGTCGAACACCGCTATATCGATTCCAGGAGGCACTTGCATCCTTCCCTCAAGCAGGGCACTCATTACTCTGCAGAACACTCTACATGGGCACGTTTAGACTACGTGTTCCTATCTGCTGGCCTCACTCCCTGGCTGGTCAGGGCCCTACACCTTGCCAGGACTTTCTCTGACCATTCCCCGGTACTGATATCGCTGCGCATTCCCACCGAAACCTCCCCTTACTGGAGTTGGCGCCTTAACCCCGGCTCACCTCACGGACTCTGCCTTCAGGGCGGAACTTGAACAGGACATACACGAATTCTTTGAACGAAACGTGGGGTCGGTGTCAAACCTCACTACGGTTTGGGAGGCCTTTAAAGTCACAGTAGGGGGCTGGTGTATTGCTAAAGGGGGCGGTGTCCTCAAATCACTGCGCGGTGAATTGCGTAAACTTGAACCCGAACTCCGGGACCTGGAACAGAGTAGAACTCGCGGCGCCCACGACCACGCTTCTAATGCCCTACTTAGGGAAAAGTTGAATGAATACACAGAGGCGGCAGATAGAGAGTGTAAGTTCCTCGGCAAACAGTATACCGCCCGCATCTTTGGGGAGGGAGACCGGCCCGGCAGAGCCCTGGCCTCAGCTGTCAGGACCCCTAGATATAATAGCTATGTACCACTTTGCTGGACGAACATCAAATCCCACAGCGAGATCTCACAGAACAACTCTGTATCCTCACAAATCACTATTCCACTCTCTACACATCTCATAGGTCGGCGCCTATTAATCTACATCCCTATCTTGACGACACCGCCATTGCATGGCTCGGCTCAACCCAGCAAAAATTCCTCCACCACATTCTTGAGATCGATGAAATAAAGAACGCTATCATGTCCTTGAAATCAGGCAAATCGCCCGGATCCGACGGGTTACCCATCGACTTTTACAAAGCCTACATTCATATCCTCGCCCCAATATTGCAACAAGTTTATTATTCGGCCCTTGAGGAGGGAACTCTACCGTCTTCCATGCGCGAAGCCCTTATAACATCCCTCTTGAAGCCGGGCAAGCCACCGGAGCATTGTGACTCCTACAGGCCCCTCTCGTTGCTTAACACGGACGTAAAAATCTTGGCGAATGTGCTGGCGTTGCGTCTAAACCTATTGATGGAACGCCTCGTCCTGCCAGACCAGGCAGTATTTGTCCCCAATAGAGCGACTTCTCATAATTTGCACACCCTTCAGGCTGTACTGCAGGATATTAATCCTCGCTGTGAAGCGGCAGCAGTGTTCCTCGACGCTACTAAAGCAATCGATTCCCTCGAATGGGATTACCTCTTGGCCCTTCTTGAACGAATGGGGATCCCATACAGTTACCTAGATTGGATAAAACTGCTATATAGCAACCCGTGTGCTTCAGTACTACTCAATGGCGCTAGGTCAGCTCTCTTTGACATCCACAGAGGCACCAGACAGGGTTGCCCTCTTTCCCCTGTCCTTTTTGCTATCGCCATCGAGCCACTAGCGGCTAAACTTCGTCAGCATCATAATCACCGCTCTCTAATATACCCAGAGCGCCAGCTGCTAGTAGCACTATATGCTGACGACATGACCCTATACGTACACAAACCGCAAGAGAATCTCAATCCCATTCTGCGCGAAATTACTAAATTTGGAGCCATATCGGGAATACAGATCAATTGGTCAAAGTCTGCTCTATTCCCCTTAACAGAGAAGACTGAGCGCTTTCCCCTGGACTATCCCCTGATATGGGAAACAGAGGAACTAAAGTACCTCGGCATCATTGTCTCACGAAACCGAGAGGCCCTCATTAGGGCTAACTATGGCACTGTCCTAGATAAATTGACCGATACCATTACTAGGTGGATCCATCTACCACTTTCAATGGCGGGGCGAATTTCCCTCATCAAGATGGTGGTCCTTCCCAAGCTGCTCTACCTCTTCACCAACATACCGTACAGTCCGGGATCCCACTTCTTCCGTTCCCTTAATTCCCAAATATCGCGCCTTATATGGGGTGGTAAACAGGCCAGGATTAGCCTGCAGACGCTCATGTTACCTTACCATCAAGGTGGGTTTGATGTCCCAAACTTCCAACGCTATTATGACTGTGCCCAGGGCCACTTTGTCGCTTACTGGCTTCACCTTCCCCCCTTCATGGCCCACTTAGCGGTGGAGGATGGGTATATGAGGCCCGTGCAACCGTAGGGATATTTATACACTACGCCTCGTATCACCGACCGAGACCCAACCACAGTTGATTGCACGGTTCAGGCTTGGAAGCGCCTGGCAGACCGCATGGAGATCATGTTTTTCTATTCTCCACTCATGCCCTTAGCGCATGATCCGAGACTACGTGTAGCCTGTGAGGAGATCGGACGTAGATTACTCCTTGAAATTGGCGAAGCATACGTGGGGCGATCTATACCTCCAGGGACAATTTCGGACATTGGCGCAGTTCTTTGGGGAGTTCACCCCATCCGTAATGGACACGTTCCTCTATGTACGGCTGCGCCAGAATGTTAAAGCGGTTACTCCCAACTTCCCAGACGAGCCGGCCACCCTGGCCCCCCTGCACACGCTCCTCCAATCGGACACCCCAAAACATGTGGTGTCTATGCTATACAAACATGTACAGCCAGCCCCATCGCCCCCTCCGCTCAGAGCCCGCAGCGACTGGGACGGTGACCTAGACACCCCGCTGTCGGACGCACAATGGGAGGAAAGCTGCTCTCACACTAATGCGGTGACCGGTAATGCCCGTCTCCGGCTGATTCATTTCAAATTCTTGCACCGAATCTACTTTACTCCTTCTAAGCTATTCCGGCTTGGTCTTCGCGATAACGACAAACGCCTCAGATGTAAGGGCGAGGTAGCCGACTTCTTTCACCTGGCATGGACGTGTCCTGCTGTAGCAGAATATTGGCATGCAGTTTTCAGAGCGTTATCTGCCATGGTCGGGACGGATGTGGATACCTGCCCCAGGGTTGCCCTGTTGGGCCATAATACCCCAGCGCTGAAGTCACACAGGAAATTATTTGCACTGGGCCTCTTATTGGCTAAACGCCATGTGGCATGCAAATGGGGTAGGGGCTGCGCGCCTAAATTTAAGCTTTGGCTCAATACCATGGTTACCTGGCAAGAACACCTTCACAAATATGCCGACCTCTTACCACACAAGTCACGTCCGAAAGATCTCTGGGGACCCCTCACTGCCTATCTCCTCCGTGAGCAGGGTGGGAACTCTTCGGACGCATGAAATTACACTGTAATTCTCTAAACCCACCCCCTCTCCCTCACCCTTCCCCTCTCTCTCCCCCCCCCCCTCTCTTCCCCCCCCCTGGGTATCATCCTACATACAGGTGTGCATGCGCACTACGCCCTATGGCGACTCACCTGCTCTATGAACTAATAGACGCCCTAACTGCATATCTGCCAGCTTCTGTTGCCCGGCTTTAGGCTGCTCTACGATTTGCTCCTAATACCAGACTGCTTCCTTACTTAACTTGCATGCTATGCGTATCACTTCCCCAATGGCCCTCGCACTTTTATTTTGCTCACAGATTTGTTTTCGAATGTCCCCATCTCCCCCTCCTCACCCCCCCCCCCCTCTGCCCTCCCCCTCCCAGTTCAAACAGGCTTATTAAACGGGTGCGGAGCAACACTAACCCTACCGATGGTTGATCCACCTACTACTTATGGTTCCTCACCTCAAGGTTCTTTAATCCACATACACTGTATGGTGGTATATCATGGGAGGGGGCAGTTTTGCTTGGTTCTTTGCAGTTGGTTTAAAAAAATGATAAAAGAAACCTCAAAGGTATACTGCTTGTACACATATTGCTTCCTTACTGTAATTATATTGCACATGTCATCTGACTATACCTTTTTATATCGTGGCGGCCCTGCGGGGTTGTATGCGGCATGCTGTGTCTAATCTCTGACTAGCCTTTGTGATGTTGAGCCCACCCTGGGTTACTTCCATTATTGCTGCCGGCCTGTCTCCGCAGGTTGTAGGCGTGAAGCTGTGTACTAACCTTCCCTTTGTCATCAATAAAGGTTTCAAATAAAAAAAAGTGTGCTGCCACCACCGCTAGGTACTTGGTAAACACTTGTGGTGCTGTTGTGACTCCAAATGGGAGTACTTTGAATTGATAATGCTGATCGTCTATTACAAATCTGAGATACTTCCGGTGAGTGGTGTGAATGGGAATGTGGAAATAGGCGTCCTTGAGATCTAGTGTAGCATGGAAGTCGTTTTGTGAAAGAAGAGGAAGGACCTGCTGGAGTGTGACCATGTGGATGTGGTCTGATTGTATGTATAGGTTTAGGGGTCTGAGGTCTAGAATAGGCATTTGAGAGCCGTCCTTTGGGATAAGAAAGTACAGGGAGTAAACTCCCTTGTTTTGTTGGTGCAGGGGAATTGGTTCTATTGCATTTTTTTTGTAAGAGGGATATTCCTCCTGCTTTAGTAGTAACAAATGTTCTTGTGACATTGGATGCTGTTTGGGTGGTATGTTTGGGGGGGTAGATGTTAGTTCGAAACAGTAACCCGATTGAATTATTTGTCGCACCCACCTGTCTGCTGTTGGTCCAGACAGGAAGGAATTGTTGCAGTCTACCCCCTACTGGAGTGGAATGGTGTGGGGTAAGTGGAGGGAAGTCATTGGGTAGGGGTGGAGGCAGAGCGGGAGTTGTTAGTTTTGCCTCTGCCTTTGTTATTGTTACCCCTGTAACCACCTCTTTGGCAGCCTCTAGTGAAGGTGGATTGGGTAGGGGTTTTGTAAGAAGAGATGGGGCTATCTGAGGAGTAGCCTCTGGTGGTGCTTCTGTATGATGAGCGACAAAAGGAGCGTCTGGGAGCTTGTGATTGCAAGGTTCCCATAGATTTAGTTGTTGGTATCCTTTTTCATATTCTCAAGGGATACGTCAACATTAGGGCCAAATAGGTGTTGTTCATGAATGGTTGATGGAGGATGGAACTTTGGACTTCAGGTTTGAAAACTGAAATGCGTAGCCAGGCATGCCTACTCAAAAAGCCACTGGTGTTAATTGCCCTTGAAGCAGTATCTGCCGCATCTAGGGCACAACGGATGGAGGTATTGGTGATAGTTTTACCTTCTTGTAGGAGTTCATTGGCCCTATTGTTATATTTGTCTGGGAGATGCTGCAGTATGGATTCCGAAAAGGGGGTGGTGATGAACAGAGTGTCTGAATTAAGCAGACCACTCTTACCCAGTCCAAAGATCAGGGCTTGATCCATCACCGTTTTTTAGCTCACTGCACCATCCCAGCTCAGAACCTGGCTACATGCAAATTAGTCTGTTCCTGTCCCTGTGCATGATGGGAACAGGGCAAACCAAAATACCAAGCCAATTCTTATACTGGGAAGGAAACAAGCTTCCGGGGACCGGTTTCTGGCAATTCAGCCGTCGTCGGCCGGGCTTGCTTGAATCCTGATGGTGCAATGAGCAAGGGACTCACATCTGAGTATACCCTTCCACGCTTATGGTGGACAAAATGATTCAGAAAAGGGGGTGGTGATGATCACCACCCCCTTTTCTGAATCGCTTTTGGCCACTATAGGTGTGGCAGGGTATACTCAGACATGAGTCCCTTGCTCACTGCACCATCAGGATTCAAGCAAGCCGGGCCGACGACGGCTGAAATGCCAGAAACCGGTCCCCGGAAGCTTGTCTCCTTTCTGGTGAAGAATTGGCTTGGTAGTTTAGTCTGCCCTGTTCCCATGATGCACTGGGCCAGGGACAGACTAATTTGCATATAGCCAGGTTCTGAGCTGGGATGGTGCAGTGAGCTAAATAACGGTGATGGATCAAGCCCTGATCTTTGGACTGGGTAAGAGTGGTCTGCTTAATTCAGACACTCTGTTCATCACCACCCCCTTTTCTGAATCGCAGTATGGATTACAGCTCATCATAATGTGCCCTGTCGTACCTTGCTAACAGTGCTTAAGTATTAGCGATGCGCCATATGTTTGCTGCCTGTGACGCCGTTCGTTTGCCAGAGGAGACAAGGAGTTTAGACTCCTTATCTGGTGGGGGGCCTCGCCTGATGTTTGGGAATTGGCAGTTTTTCGCACATTGGAGACTACAAGGGAGTCTAACGGTGCGGGGCCTTTAATGTAGACTGGATCTGAAGGGGCAGCTTTATACTTTTTCTCGATTCTGGGATTGATGACTCAAGCCCTGACTGGATCTTTAAATAAAAAACAATTTTCTATGCACACACAATTCGATTTAACATAGGGTAATACAAATAAATTATTGTCCACTTCTTCTTGTGTGAGCAATTCTTTCTTTATTGCTCGAACTACACCGCGCCAGCCGACACGTGTTTCGTCAGAGTATGGGCCGAACTCCATTGCAGATAGACGCCGGATTCGCGGCGAGGCGGAACCTAAGGTCCAGGCACATTCGGATGGATTTTTATTGTTAGGTACGAAGGATAACCGGATTCTCGGCGAGTATCGCATTTAAGTGTGACAGCCATTGCAGTAATTAGTCCTTCACACAAAAGGAAGGTTCCTGTTCCGCAAAGCTAATTCATGCGGCGCTTGAAACATGATTTGAGTTCGTTAGACAGACACAAGTGGGAAATTCATGCTACACAGTGCATCCAGATACCCTTACTGGGTTGGAATTATCACCGGTTAAGTGGAATTACAACCACGCCTAAATTAGAAGCAAGCCCTGAAGAGTCAGAGCGACCCATACTCTGACGAAACACGTGTCGGCTGGCGCGGAGTAGTTCGAGCAATAAAGAAATAATTGCTCACACAAGAAGAAGTGGACAATAATTTATTTTGTGTTTTGACCTAACTAACATCTGTATTACCCTATGTTAAATCGAATTATGTGTGTGCATAGAAAATTGATTTTGAAGTACAGGTGTTGTGTAGCAACATCTTTTGAGGGGTTAGGAAGGTCTCCCCTTTTCTGTAGCACCACCAACCGAAACTAATAAGCCCAACAGGCATCAACCAGGAACATAGCGGAGCGCAAATAGTCCCTGTGAATAAAAAGCCTTGCCCCTTTGTCAGTACTGGATCTTTAAATACATCTGGTGCATGCTTAATGACCCCCTTAAGCATGGGTAGAATTGAGGTGGACTTTTATTTGGTGTCAAAAGTGTCCATGAGAAAATCTTCCTCCAGGGGGTCTGTATGTAGGTCAACCCCATGGTATTGGGCAGCTCTAGGGACAAGTTGGTTAAAGCCAATAGTGTCCTAGTGTCCTCTGGTGGTGGGGAAGGCCTGGAGGGGTTTAGGTCATCCTGTGGAACGTTAGGGATGTCTGAGGTGCTATAATCATCCCAGGGGTCAGGGGAGTCAGGAAGGACTAGAGTTCCCTAGTGAATCATTGTCCCCACCTCACCCTGTATCATTCGAGTTGTCTAAGAAAAGAGCGTTCCCTTGAGACAGAGCTAAGCATAGGTTAAGAATACTAGACCTTACAATGTCAAAAGTACATACAACAAAAACATATGGAAGTTAAAAATTCATTTATTTTGAATAAATTAAAAAACACAATAGGGAAAAACGAATCTAGATCCCTAGTCATAAAACACAATAAAACAATACACTCAATAATGACCTGCACTATTGAGAACAGACAGAATGGGTACAACATAAAATTGTTGGTTACAACTTGTATATTCCTGCTCCGTAGTAAAGACACCAGTGTTGTACTGCTACGACATCGGTATATCAAATCTGGTGTTGGAGACTTGAATTATACGGTATGTTGCATCTCGATAGAGGCACTGCTTGAGAAGTCAGTAGCAAAGGCTACAAATTGTGGTCCAAATGAATAAAAATTACTCTACTGAGACTAACCCAAGAATGTGGGAAGGATGGTCGGAAAAGGAGGCGTGGGGAGACCAGGTTCCATACAACATAGGCATAGGTTCAAGTAATGTAAAAAGTTCTCTTGTATTGAGAATGGAAGGATCTCCTTGCCATGATAAACATATTCTTGAAATCTCTATCATGTGTTGCTTCTTCTACAAAAAGTGTCATTCTACCTCTTCTTTTTAAGGTGCACAAACATTTCAGTTTGTCAAATTTACTTAAGGTGCCATGCCTATACAGAATACAAATAAAATCACTTTCCCAGCAGTAGCTATGAAATGGAAAAATAACAAGATATTGGGGACACAGATCCGAGTTAATAGAAGGTTGTGTCTTTAAATATGCATTCTACACTGACTTACCGTTCTGTAGTTCAAGATAAACTGCCAGCAGAATAGCCTCAGGTGGAATTTCTTTGGGGTGAATCATGGAAGCAGCCTGAAAAATCCATTAACTGACATTAGCAAAAATACATACACACAGTCTCAAAATGTAGCCAATTTGCAGCTGGAGAAATGCAAATACGGAGATGTGAAAAATTACAATGGCATGTGACAGTTCGATACCTGGGTTAGAATACCTGAAAAGGCTGACACAAACTTTCATACTACTAAGTGGAAACCATGAAAATCAAAGTGTGATTAGCTTGCCAATCAACACTGCATCTAGAAATAGTTCAGTTTGAAGTCTGTACTACATATTGCCATAATTATTACTTGTATTTACTTCTAAAGAGGGTGTTTTGAAATGGCATCCATGAATCTCAGTTTACATGAATTTAATTTGACCAAAAGATTATCTCCAAATAAAATTAAACAAATGATTTGTGGAAAGATACACAGAGGTGCCAGTCCATAATGCCATAAGTTTTTAAACAAGTACACATATTTAGAATCCAGGACATACGTAGCAGGTGCAGATTGATGTCCTCAATTGTAGAATAGTGCAGCTATTAGCTTGAGGACAGTTTATCACAAATAACGCAAATTGTATATCAATCCTAATATCAAACTGATTTTTAAAAAAAATCTTTTTTTTAGCAAAGTAAGTAAGAACAAATACAGTGATTCCGATACAGTTATAAGTTCCGCATTCTGTTATTCTCACATATTAGCAGTAGTGGTTCGTTAATCAGACATTTTCATTTTATATATTCCAACTGTTCTCATATTAAACGCCCCCCACCCCTGCCCTCCCTCCCCCGGCACTCACATTTAGTCACATTAGTCATTTGTGGTACATGACCCCGCCTAGCATGGCTGATTCACAGTTATTATCTCTTCACAGACCTATCGAGGACTACATACAGTATGGTGTACATATGGTCTCCATTCTTTGCACCTAGATCTATTCTCTCCCACCGGAACGTGGGTTGGCGCCAACCATAGGGAAAGCTCCACATACTCCGAGCATAGCACTCTATATCCTAACCATCAGTAGATGATGAATTAGATGCTGTGTCTCCACCTGCCTCAAAGGCCCCAAGTGTAGCATTCCAATCTAGGGACGTTAGGGTCTTCCTGAGTCCCCTACGCTCTTCGCGCTGCAATGTCTCACCCTCTGCCTTCCCCCATCGCACCACCTCTGCCCTCCACACCTCTGGGTCTGGTGGCCTAGCCGACTTTCATCGCATTGTTATCGTACGTTTGGAAAGTAGCAGAGCTAGATCAGTAAAACGTGTAGCTTCGCTTTTTTTACGTTCCACAGGCCTCAGCCCTAGTATGGCATACTCTATAGTGGCGTATGGTTTGGAAGGAGCCAATTTAAGTAAAGCCTCATGGACCGTCTTCCAATAGTACCCCAGTTTCGGGCAATTCCATATCTTATGTAATAGTCGCGCATCATCCGCGCCGCATCGGGGGCATGTGTCAGCTGTGTTGGGGAACATTGCATGTAATCGGTGGGGGGTTAGGTATGCCCTATGCAGAATCATAAGTTGAATGAATTAAAATTTCGGGTTCCTTGACACTTTCTTCGGGAATTTGAGGATTCTCTCCCATTCTTTGTCCCTGACTGTTATCCCTATATCGCCTTCCCATTTGTCTCGCAAAGGCTGTAGCGAGGTTGCCCTCCCCGCTCTTATACCATTCGTTATCCATTTCGTCAGGTGACTGCCCGATCCCATGAGGTACTGCATTGTGAGCAGAAGGTTCGTGGGTGGTTCTTCCCCGTTCGGCGTCCATGTCTTTGCTATATAACGATGCACATCGGGGTGTAAGAGAAACATTCCTCCCGGGGTATGATGCGTGTCACAAAAGTCCTCAAAAGACATTACCCGGCCATCTGCAAACAGATCCCCCACCTGTGTCACTCCCGCTTCGTGCCATGTAGTGAGTATCTGGTTCGACATCAGTCTCGTCCCCAACGGGATTCCTAGTAGTGGTATTGTGGGGGCATAGGAGGACGCAGGGGTCGTGTATTTCACCGCCCTCCTCCAGTAGTTAATCGCGAGTCGAAGCAGGGGAGGAGTCTACTTAGAAACCTCCGCCCTTGGTAGTAACAGGGTGTGGATGTTCCCCCTTGTCCAGTCCGCCTCTGACATGCCAATTTCATGCAAGTTGCGTCCTGCCAGCCAGTAGGCCAGCCACTGCAGTTGACAGGCATAGCTGTATGCCTGCAAGTCCAGGACCCCCATGCCGCCCACTGCAGTGGTAAGTTGCAGTTTAGTCAGGCTAATGCGTCTTCGTCCCGTTCCCCACACTAGTTCCGTCAGTATTGTATTCAACATCTTGAACATGGTAGTAGGGACCATGAAGGGCAGGCTCGTAAAATAGTAAATAAGACGGGGTAGTACTACCATCTTAGAGATAGCAACTCTGCCCGCCACCGACAATGGCAACGCGGTCCAGAATTGTACCTGCAATTTCAGCGTTGCGGACGCCCTTCCCAGATTGCCATCAATCATATCCTTCGCCCCTCTGTATATCTGTATCCCCAGGTACCGGAAGGTTGTCTCCGCCACCTGAAAAGTGTGTGGTGCGAAGGACTGCGGGGTAGTCGCTCCAGTAGCGTTGAAGCAGAACCCATAGGACTTAGGCTCGCTAATGGCGAGGCCCGACAATGCTCGGAAGTCCTCAAAGATTTTGGGGATAGGATCCAGCTCACCCCTCAGATCCCGCAAGTATAGAATAATATCGTCTGCATATGCCGGCACCACATGGACTGTTTCGGCTCTCTTTATGCCCCTATGGAGTGCCGAACTTCGAAGTTTACAGAGCAATGGCTCTAGTGCCAGTATAAACAATAGCGGGCATCCTTGTCTGGTTTCCTTCGCTATGTCCAGCTGTGCCGAGATGCATCTATTCGTGCGGACCCGTGCTGTCGGGTGGGTATACAACAACTTGACCCTGGCAACATACTCGGGCTGTATCCCAAACTTCCCGAACGTTGCAAACATGAAGTCCCATCTGAGGTAGTCAAATGCCTGCTTCAGGTCTAGAGAAACACAGCCCTCCGTTCCCTCAGGCGCTTGTTCGCATAGCATGAGTTGGCTGAGCCTCCGCAGGTTCATGGCCGTACTCCTGCCAGGTACGAATCCGCACTGGTCGGGGCGTATTAGTTGCGGGATGTACTGAGCCAGACTCGTCGCGAGGATCTTACTCAGTATTTTATAATCTGTATTTAGTAAGGACAGAGGCCTGTAGTTAGCTAAGTGCAATCCGTCACTCCCCGGCTTCAGGAGTGACACTATCGGTGCCTGCAAGGACGACTGTGGTAGTTCCTGTTTTTGCAGCGCTTCTTGGTATACTACATGTAGGCGTGGGGCAAGTAGGTCGATATAGGCCCCGTAGAACTCGGCTGGGAGGCCTTCTGTCCCAGGGGTTTTATTCCGTGGGAGAATGCGTATGGCCTGTCGTATCTCCGCACCCGTAAAAAGGCGTGTCAGGTCCTCCCCCTGATGGTCCTCAAGCCGTGGCAAGTCGAGCCCCGCCATAAACTCCTCGAACGCCGTTTCTGAGAGTTGTCGGTGTGGGCCGTACAGTGTCTCATAGTAGTCCCTGAAGGCAGTATTAATGTCTATTTGTGTCGTGGCTGGCGACCCCCCTTGGTCAGTAACCTCTAGTATGGGCATGTGTGCTGGAACATCTCGCACTATACGGGCCAGCAAGGGCCCCGATCTTTCTGCTTGTGCGTGCTGTCTGCATGTGTATTCCCTATAATCCAGCACACGTTCCTCTAGGAGCTCAGCGTGTTGTATGTGCGCCTCCTGCAGCGGCGTGAATGGCAAGTTCGTACCTGCAGCTTCACTTTCCAGCATGGCCAGGCGGCCCTCCACCTCCCGGAGTCTGTCTAATACATTAAGTCTCATGTCCACCCGTGTGCTCATCACCTCCCCTCTGATGGACACCTTAAAGGCGTCCCACTCCACCAGCCGGGAGCTAGCCGTACCAGTGTTTATGCTGAAGTAATTTGTGATTGCGTCTGCAAGTGATGCCCTAAAAACAGTGTCTTCCAGTAAGTCAGTGGTGAGGCGCCACGTCGGTATAGGCGTTGGGACCCTACCCCACTGCAGTGTGACTTCCACTGGGTTATGGTCAGTGAGGGTCTTACCCATATGTTCCGCTATGGTAACCGCCTCCAGCAATGGTTTGGCACAGAAGACGCGGTCTATTCTGGTGTGCAGCATATGGGGCGGGGAGTAGAAAGTAGATTCTCTATTCAACAAGTGTTTGCATCGCCATGCGTTGGTTAAATCCCACCCTTCTGCCCACTGCGCGAGTGCGTCAGCCTGTCTCCTACTTTCGGTGGCCTGTAGAGGTGGGTGTGATCTGTCTAGTGATATATCCAAAACTGCATTAAAATCCCCACCTATAAGCCACCGATATTCTGCCCAGTCTGCCAACACTCCACTTATGGTAGTTAAGAAATCCGACTGACCTGAGTTCGGCGCATACTCACTGCCAATCACAACAGGGGAACCATCTAACAACCCATGGATGAATACGTATCTACCCTCTGTGTCCAGGCTCTTTTCCACCAGCTTAAAGGGTACTGAGTTCCTGAGCCATATAGCCACCCCTCTCGAGAACACAGAATAAGAGGTAGCAAACAACTGTCCCTTCCATTTTTTGAGCAGTTTTACATTCTCTGCACTGTTCAGATGAGTTTCCTGGAGCCAAGCTATCATGACATTCCTCCGGTTAAGTTGTGCCAAAAGTCTATGTCTCTTGTGGATGGACCCCATACTCAGTACGTTCCAGGTGCATATTTTGTAGGTGTTAAGAGTCCCCATTTCTGTCCGTGGTAGGTGTGTTCATCAGGCTTCGTGCCAGGAAGGTCATGTGCAGGTTATTCAGTGACCCAAGTGCCATCAAAACGTGTAACCCCCTAACTTTGAGGTCATCAAGTGAAAAAACCCGAGGTCCGAACATTATTGCCCAACGTGTGCAAAAGTTAAACCGGAACATGTCTATGATTTGGAGGAGGGGGGGGGGGGGGGGGGGGAGGGGGGAAGAGTGGTATCCACGTACACCTGCCCGGGACCTGTTGGTGGTACTACAGTGTGCCCTAAGCTAGTGTGTCCCGATTCCTTGACAACCCAGTCTCGCCCCTGCGTAAATCTCATACATTACCGACTGGAGTCTTCTAACGTCACAATCAGAAGTCGTTTGCCACTTGGGCCGTGATTTTTGGAAAGAGCTGCAGGCTATCAGCAGAGCCCAACACCTCCGTGTGCGTGCCCGAGTTGCTGCCCATGTCCGATTTGCCTCTTGCGTCGTGTGCAGCCAGTGCAGACTTCGTCAGCTGGACTACATTGGTTTTCTTCCCAGATCGGGCTGACGTTGTCCCTCCACTCGCTGTGGACTCCTTTGTGCGATCTTCGCCCGTGGCAGTCCGAAGGAGTTCCCCCTGGCGCGAAGGCCCTCCACCGTGGCCCTCTTCAAACAGGTCTTGTGTATTCAGCGGTGTCAGAGCCACTTCCATCCACTCCGCCGCCTCCTCAGGTGTATCAAAGAAATGCGATTTGTTTTCGTGTATTATTTTGAGGCGGGCCGGAAACAGTAGGGCATATTTCAAGTTTCTATCCCGCAGTTTGCGCTTTACCCCCAGAAATGTCGACCTGGCTCTCTGCACCGCCGGCGTGAAGTCTGGGTATACTGAGATGGTCTTATCTTCATACCTTAGCGGTGCTTTTTCTCTCGCCACTCTCAGCACTGAGTCTCTGTCCTTGTAGTGTAGGAGGCGTGCTATCAATGGTCGTGGCGGCGCACCCGGCCTAGGCGGCTTTGCTGGCATTCTGTGCGCCCTCTTCACACTGTACAGCGGGGTTAGGTCCTGCGGACCCACAATCTTCTTCAGCCAGTCCTCGACGAACTGCGTGGGGTTCCTCCCTTCACTTCGCTCCGGTATTCCCAAAATTCTCACGTTGATGCGGCGGGCCCACCCTTCCTTATCGTCCATCTTGTCCTAGAGCAGTTTAATCTGTTTCTCCATGTTCTCAATTTTTGTGGAGTGGTTCGTCTGCTGCAGTATCAGGTCGTCAAGCGCGATCTTATGTTCCGAGACCTTTTCGGCTAGAATGTTATCTGCCCTCAGGAGCGACAAGCCAGTCGCCATGTTGTCCATACGTAGCTCTAGTGCCTCCCTTGAGGCCTTTATTTCGTGCAATATGAGGTCCAGCTTAGCGTCTTGTGTGCACTTGCCCGTCGGCGGTATGATCTCCATATTGTAGGAGGCCAGCAGGTCCTCTGATCCAGTGGATTGAATGTCCGCATTTGTGCCCTGATCTTGCACCTTGGCCCTGTTTTTTCCCATGGCTCTCGTCTGCAGGATGGCTGTGGCAGAATCCCACTTGCTCACCTGATGCAGTAGGTATTGCGTGTCTTCGGTTACCGTTCACTTTTTAGCCACAGCCTCTCCCACAGGTACTCATATCTGCGAGGGGGTAGGTGCACCGCAACTCTAGGAGCACGTCCAGTCCAACTGCCAGGCCCCGTTAGTCCTACAATCCGGCGCTCGCTGTGCGTTCCGCAGCTCTCTCCGCTGGGGCCCGACACGCCACAACGGCCTGGGATTGGGTGACCGCTTCTTACAGCACTCCAGGGATCCGTACAGTATGCAGGCAGGGGGTTGTTGCCCCACGCTCCACCTCTAGCGCTACCTCTCGAGCAGGGCGTCTCGGCATTGATTTCCGAAGGCTCGAAGTGGTTCTCACCTGCTGTGTTGCACCCTGTGTGACACTATGACGGTGCTCTCCGCCGCGTTATTGTCTCAATGCGCTTATCAATGTCCCAGCCTCGGTCTCTATGCTGGCCGCAGGAAGGCCGCTTCAGTCCCAGCAGTGTAATGTAGGCAGAGTCGTACCCCCTCTGCCTCGACTCCGGAGTTCTCACTCGGGCTTCGCACGCACCTTTTAGCCACCGGTGGGGTAGTCAGGCCTGTCCTCGGTGGCACTGCAGCTCTCCCACGATGTTCGCACAGCCGCAGTCTCCCCTGGTGCCGGTGTTCCGGATGCCGCGCTTACGCGCCTCCAGGATGCCTCCGGTGCCGGCCCAAGGAACACGCCCACGCCGCCCTGCACACACACAGACCGTGCAGGTATTTACTGTGTCAGTGCCGCTTCACTCATGTCGCTTCGCTGCAGCAGGGCACTGCTCCGCTTCGCTGGTCCCCTCGTATCGCAGCGCCGGCAGTTCTCGTCGAGCCCGGCTCACCTTCCAACCTTAGGCCGCGGCTCGTTTCGGGAAACTAGGCCTCGCCAGTGTCGTCCGTCGCGCTCACTCTCAGGTGGGTTGCGGGACTCATGGCTTGTTGCTGTTAGTTCGCCACACTCACGGCGTTTTTTGGGGTTCAAGTGGGCGCCCGGGGGAATCGGGGAGTCAGGATAATCAGCTAGTGTACCGGGCAGAGGACGGAGCTAGCTCAAAACGCGTCCGCCATGCTCGGCTCGTGGCCACGCCCCCCATATCGAACTGATTTAATGGGATGAAAACTATATCACAATTGCTAATGCAGGCTATTTTGAAATTCCATGCTCTGAAAAACTCAAGCCTGACACAAGCAAAGCAAACTTCTTAAAAAGAACCCCACTAATGGAAACCACTCAGGAGCTATCAGCGAAACCATGAAAGAGTGGGGAGACTAGTAATTACAACAGCAGCGTGAACACCTGCTACAACCATAAAGGCAAATTTGATTAAAACAAACAACCAGAATACAAGTTCATGTCTAGAGAGCACCAAACATGCAACCACAAAGGAACCAAACAGAATAAAAAAATTCTAGCAGCAATCACTTTCAAAATCTCAAGAATATAGATTCTATCTGCAACAGTCAATTTTTAGATGATTAACTCTGAATGATGGGCATTTTATTGCCTCTGCAATTCCACTACTCATTACGAGGAATCAGCACTTAGTGTAGTTAAAGATCAGATCATGAATTATGCACAAGTGGTGTGAATAACTGAGCTGCATATACTAGTAATATTTGCCTCATCCTACAGAAAAAAGGGATTCACTATCTAGGATTCTGTATCTCTAAATTGGGAAAAGCAAATTACTATTAATAAGGCTCTGATGAGCCTTATGCTCTGCTCAAGTGGCGGCAGGTGAGTTTTTAAAGTGGGCAGGGGGAAGAGAACAATAAAATAGATTAACACAATTATACTGAGTGAGGTGAGGGAATACCATTAGGATTGCTTGGGTGACTAAATAGAACCCCAAACCCGAGAATATCTTTCACAAATTGTGCTCAACTGCCCATACCAAAGCACAGAAAATTGTTAATTTCTCAGCCTTTTAGCTATGAAACTGGCTAAAAGCCTTAGCTTCAATAAGGACTTCTGAAGGGGCATTTAACAAAAAATTCTACAACATTCGTGGTGTGCCAAATAAGTCTAATTCTTTCAAGGGTGTTGGGTATTTTCAGTCCACCTGTTCTGAAAATTCGTAAATAAAAAGTAGGCTTTATTTTTCTTCAGTTCAAGTAATCTGGATTAGCAATTTGAAAAGGCCTAGTATCAATTTTAGGTTTTGCCTGAGACAGTACATGTGCTGTTGCTCCGAAATCTTTCGTAAACCCAAAATAAAAACTTAAAATGAGCTTAGAGCCCGCCCATTGAGAGCTACTGACTTTGCCAATGTTAGTCATTAAATAGGGTTATACAGTCATAGGATCCTTAAATAAGAAGGAAATTTTGTGTCACATCTGAGTGACATAACCTGTGGTGAGCCTATTGTGTCCCCAAGGAAGTCAGTGGGGCTCACAAGAGCGGACATTCAAAAGAGACCTCTCTCCATTTCTTTTTTGTCCACCTATTTAAGGAAAGAACCAGCACTACATCAATGCCCAAGATGACACTATGGCAGCCGTAGGGCATTTACGGTCTGCTTTGGGGGTGGGTGATGAAGGAAGGTGGCTTTTTGATGGCCAAGCAAATATCTCTCCCGTGCAAAGAGCGGCATACCAGTACTGGAACACAGCGCAACAGTGCATTCTGTGTAGTCTGCTATACCAACAGCAACCAGCAAATGAACTGGACCTGTTCTAACCGCTTTAGCTCTATGAGCAGGGGACGTTTGTATTTCTATGCTTCCCCTGTAATTTCAAATATTAGAAAATAAGGAGATTTATTGATCTGTCGTCGGCCAGCGATGGCTTCATCATAGCGTTTTTTTCTTTACATTATAACTAGTTGCACAGCAGTCTGTGCTGCTCGGTAACAACACTAAAAAACACTGACCAAGCCAAAAGAGAAACCTATTGGCTTTGCCAATGCTTGTTTAAAACGCATAAAGTTGCTTTCGCCACTTAAACCTTCCAGTTTTTGTTCCTGTACCTTTCAAGTAGAAACTCAGCCCTATAGCATCAATGGAAACATAACTGGACGGGACAAGGTGACAAAACAATTATTTGGGTTTAACATATCACACATTAGAAGTACTTCTCAGAGAACACCAATCTTTTCGGATCTAGCCTTGAACGGCAGTACAATGTGAAGAGGAGCCTCTATCATTCTCTGGACACAGTGTGTGTCGGTAAAATCCTCTGCAGTAGAAACCCATCCTGTACACAAATGAATTTGTGCGATTGAGAGCGAGGGTGAGAAGACTGAAAGGGGACTCACTTGAGTTAATCGGTACTTGAGGTGGTACCAGGGCTGCAAAGAAGGGATTTCCCTGCATCTTTAACAACCTTTCTTGTTAATCATCCATTGCCCGATAGAACCTAGGTGGAATGGAGACGGACTTCCTTTTAGTGGCCCTCATTCCGTTCATGGTCATCAAGTACTTGAAATCAAGTTTCTGATGGATATTTAGGTGACTATTTGCACCAACAAAGGCACTTAGGATTGGCATACAAAAATGATGGGAAAGGTAGGCAATCATCCTATTGGTGCACAAGACCATTGCCGAGCATAAAACTAGGCACAGACCACTTTCCTCTTATCCAGATCTACTCTCCAGGTGTGTTATGCAGGATTAGTCCTTTAAAATATCAATAATTTGCTGGTGCTAGCTACGTAAAGATCCTCAATGTTCTCACTAAAGTATGAAGAACTGAAAGGATGACAGAACCAAAAGAAGGTGAGAGAAAAGATTATTTTTGGTTTCGAAGCTGGCATGCAGAAAGGAAAGGAGTCTATGTTTTTTGATAAGGAAGTGCAACATTCCTCAAGAGTTGGGAACGCCACAGATCTACACGCAAGGTCCCTAAAGAGACCAGTTAATAGTGGGCACCACATTCCTGCTGGTTTAATGATACCAGGAAGGTTTAAAAAAAAAAAAGTTATTTATTGCTTTTTAAACTTAGGAAAAACATCCGTGCTTCCCACAAGATCCATTAATCGGTCATATTAGCGCAAAGCAGCTACAGAACAACTTTCACAAGACTATCAAGATAATGTCTATCTAGGTGATTACATTCCAAGGATTTCAGTATATTCTGTGGCGTATAAATGTGAAATAGTGGGTAGCTCTCCTCCACCCCTGGCCAAATTACAAACTTATGTCATGGCTATGTGAATTAACCCCTTCACTGCGGCGGCTATTCCGCCGCAGTACTAAGGGGGCGGGGCGGCCGCATGCTGGTGACGGAACCGCTCCGTCACCAGCGTCGGTTGACCTGTGCTTGTGACGGAGCGGTTCCGTCATGGCCCACCCCGCTCAATAGAACGTCCTCGCAGGCGCGAAATTCGCGCCGCGCAGGCGCGCCGAGCGGGCCATGACGGAACCGCTCCGTCATCAGCACAGGTCACCCGTAGCTGATGACGGAGCGGTTCCGTCATCAGCACTTAACGGGTTAAAATGGTCTTTTCTGTCGCCTGATCGTTAAGAGTTATCGCTAAAATATTTGTCACCTGATCATATGGCACTCACCGGGTAAGAGTCCCAACGTCAAAACATAAATACTGTGGCCACCAATGAAATGTTATTGTCTGTCTGATGTGCGAAGGTAAACAGTTCCCAGATATTTTTCAGTCGGGACATGGCTGGCATAAGAGACTAATATTCTTCCAGTAGTTCTAGGCAGTATGCAACACCTTTTAACCAGCTTTTTACTTACAGAGCGGTGCCTCCTCCCCAGTGCATAGCCACTCTTCATTTAGCTAAAAGAAGCATTAACACGGAGTCTACGCACACCAGGTGACACCCCATTGACGTATGGACCAATAGAAAGGGGTGGTTCGAGTTCCAAGTCATCTCATCTATGGAGTCGTCAGTCTGTCCTGTGTTGCACAGAGGTATCGGGGGAAAGGAAAGAGTTTTTCCTCTCCTCCGATGTCTCTTTGCGGCAGGAATGCCCCCTCCAGGGATTTTTTTTTTGGAATGGAAGTGACCCCTTGGGCAATAGCCGTTTCCTATGGGCGCCAGTTTTAATCTTTGTGCATGGGGGCAATTCATTGGGCAGGAATAGGCCCCCAGTTTTTCTTTTATACTTGGGGCCATTTTCTGCCTGCCCAGAGGGCGGATCGGCCCTATTTGAAGGCCCATCTGCCTGCTGGGAAAGGGGAGGGGGTAGAAAACCCACAAGCACCAGGGATATGTATATATTTATGTTTTGGGGTGGCCTCTTGGGTAATGGTCACCCTTATTGGTGCTAATCATATTTTTTAATTACTTCTGGCCATTTTCTGTCCCCCCACCCTCCTCTGGGAGCAGATCAGCCCTATTTTGAGGACCCATCTGCCCCAAGGAGGGGGGGGGGGAGAGGGAGGAGGGTGGGAGACAACCCACTAGCACCAGGGATATGTATATATTTATGTATGGGGTGGCCCCTTTGGTAAGGGTCGCCCCAATGGGACGAGGCATTGGTGATTTACTTTTTCTGCCCCCTAGGTGGGAGATAGGCCTTTTGGGTAGGTACATTACGTGTTACAATGTTTAATTCTTTTCCTTCTTGTCATTTGCGATTGTAATGTTTTCTTTCTCCTTTCATTCGCAAGGCTTTTGCTCTTTTAACTGATGTTCCAGATTGCAGTTTTGTTACTGATAGTTCTACAGTTTGTGTAGTTGCATGTGTTTGGTAAGAAAACGTTTATAGTACCATTTGCTCTAAATGAGTATAATTTTCCTGCATTAATGTGTTTTTGAAAATGGTGTAATAATAGCATTATGTTTAGATTCTGTTTTATTGTGTGGGATATTCCTTTTGCATTTGTGCTTGATGTGTATTTTGTTGTCTTGGGAGTAATTTATTTAGTATTTTCTTTCCAGTAGGATATCGTTGGTTTTTGCTGTGTCTCTGTAGAGTAGGTGCTGGTGACTCTAGCTGTGCCTGGCAAGTGAGTGACACAGTTTTTGAGTATATAGATCTTTGTGATAAAGCCAGACTTTGCTTATTACTTATTTTGCACAGTGTTGGTTGTTGTTGACTTGTTTGTGAAGTCTCCTTTCTTAGTAAGGCTTTTGGCTATCCGCAGGATGGTTGCTCTGCAGGTTGTTGGTATGCTTTTTGAGTCTTCCTCTTACCATGATTTTGAGACGGACTCTGCATCTGACGCAGAGGAGGGGTGTAAGATTCTGGAAGTGAATTTTGTGTCTGAAAGGAATCATCGGACGATGAAGACACGCTCAGAGCAGATTAAGTGCCTGTTTTAGAGGAGGCCATTGATGTGCTGATAGTGCAGCAAGAAGCATCTGGACCGCAGCCTTGGACTGCAAGGCTTCCCATTGGAAGAGCGGACCTCTGGGTTAGCCCAGACATGGTGCAGCTGGAATCACCTGCCTTTCCTGGTGTTCCAGGTTGTAGAGTGGATACTGAAAACTTTTTTCCTATACATTTTTTTCATTGTTTATGGATGATATATTTCGGAGGAGATTGAGCAGACTAACTTGTATGCTGAACAGTATTTTGGGACAACAGTGCCAGGCTTAGGCCTCACTCTAGAGCTACCCAATGGACTCCCACAAATCTGGGCGAGTTGAAGAAGTTCTTGGGTTTAGGTTTTCTAATGGGCTTGATAAGGAAGCCATCAATGTTTTCATATTGATCTACTAGTTCCTTGATGGCAACAGCTATATTTCTGGCAATCATGAGTCGTGATCGGTATTTGCTGCTGATGCTGCATTTTGTTGATAAACATTTAGCATTGCCACATGATCACTCTAATTGTGACCTTTTTAATTTTCGGTCTATCCTTGATCACTTTGTAGAACGATTTTCTAAGATCTATGCTCCAGGGAGAGAAATATCTGTGGATGAGTCTTTTGTCTTGTTCAAGGGCACACTACTGATATAAGATGTATATGCTGCGTGAGAGTAGGACTGGATATGTCTCTAATTTCAGGGTGTACGCCGGTAGGGGTACCAGGATTGACCCTCCCTGATTATCCGCCCACTTTTGGAGCGAGTGAGAAAATTGTGTGGGAACTTGGTAGAGGACTTTTTAACAAAGGTCACCATTTATATGTAGATTACTTCTACACTGGTGTGCAGTTGTTTTGGGAATTGGTCAAAGTGGACACTGTTGCTTGTGATACAATCCGCTCTAACCATGAAGGTTTCTAAAAATAACTTATTTGTCAAAAGCTTGAGCGGGGACAGTACAATGAGTCTCGTAATGAGGAACTTTTAGCTGTGAAGTTTGCAGACGGGAGAGATGTCTACATGCTGACTACCATCCATGATGAAAGTACTTTACCTGTGACTGTTTGGGGTCAGGTTGCTGAAGCGCACAAACCTGTGTGCATTTTAGACTATAATAGGCACATGGTTGGTGTTGATAGAGTAGATCAGAGGTTGGAACCTTACACCACTCTTCATAAGGCTTACCCTTGGTATAAAAAGATGGCTATACATCCTTTCCACTTTGCAACTTTTAATGCTTTTTGTTGTGTTCAATAATTGTTCTCTTGAATCAAGGATGACTTTTGCAAGTTTCAGAGGTTTGTGAAAGGCAGCCATGTTGTAGTGGAACAAGCAAGCCTCAATGCTGTGACAAAAACTGATGCACACCCAATCCCTGGAGCAGACGAACTAATTGAAAGGTTAGGGGCAGCCAAATATCTTCGTGCCTTTGATCTCCCATCTGGGTACTGGCACATAGGTTTGACCCCTGGAGCAAAAGAAAAATCAGTCTCCACCCCAAATGGACACTTCCAGTTTACTGTGATGCCATGTCGACTAAAGAATGTCCCTGCCACCTTCCAACGGTTGGTGAACAAAGTCCTTGCTGGGCTGGAATCCTTGAGCGCAGCTTATCTTGGCAATATTTCTGTCTACAGCTCCACCTGGCAGGATCACCTGGTCCACCTTGGCAAGGTCCTTGAGGCTCTGAGAAGTGCAGGCCTCACTATCAAGGCAAGTAAGTGCAAGATAGGACAGGGAAAGGTTAAGTACTTGGGTCACCTGGTAGGAGAAGCCCAAATTCGGCCCCTCCAACCCAAGGTCCAGACAATTCTGGACTGGTTAGCTTTAACAACCCAGACCCAAGCCAGGGCATTCCTTGGCTTGACTGGGTACTATAGAAGAACTGTGAAGGACTATCGGTCCATAGTAACTCCCGTCACAGAATGTACCTCCAAACGGATGCCAAAGAAAGAAAACTGGACAGTGAGCTGCCAAAAGGTTTTTGACAGACTGAAGGATGCAATGTGCTCTGCCCCAATCCTAAAAGCTCCAGACTATATAAAACCGTCCATTGTGCAGACAGAGGCCTCGGAGCATGGGACAGATGCAGTCCTAGCCCAAACAAATTATGAGGGATATGACCAACCTGTTGCTTTTATAAGCAGTAGACAACTCCCTAGAGAACAGTGTTGGGAGTGCCATACAGTGGGAAGCCTTTGTTGTGGTCTGGGCCCTGAAGACGTTGATGCCATACCTGTTTGGCACTCACTTCCTAGTTCAGACAGACCACAGGCCTCTCAGGTGGTACAACAGATGAATGGTGAGAATCCCAAAATGCTAATGTTGTCCATATCCTTACAGGGAATGGACTTCATAGTGGAACACAGACCTGGGACTGTCCATGCCAATGCAGAAGCATTTCAAGGTCCTTCCACTTAGAAGATGAAGACTCTCCAGGGGAAGGTTAGTTTCATCCGCTTTCATTTTGGGGGGAGGTAATGGGAGAAAGTGCCTCTTTTGCATGGTTAGCCCCCCACTTTTTGCCTGGTTTTGATGTGGTTTCAAATGCAGTGTACATAGTTCCTGCCAACCAGGTCTCCTGTGCCAGTGCTCCTTCCCTAAAAACAAATCCCTAATTGGCATTTCTGCCCTTTGTAAGTCCCTAGTAAATTGTACTATGAATACCTAGGGCCTGGGAGCTGAATAGGGTCCCCTGGACCCTCCCACCTCCTCACTATGACCATGCCATGCTTTTGCAGTGTGCATGCCCATGTGAGGGGAAACATACGACATGTGAACAAGCACTGCCTGAAGGCATAGATAAGTCATCCTTCTAGCAGGCCTCAGCCCTAAGGCATACCACAGGTGAGGATATCTGCATGAACAGATATGCTCCTACAATATTGGGGTCCATTTTCCCAATATTGTCAGTGTCAGTGAAGCCATAGAGAGTACTTTCTACCACGACAAGGGCACTTGGTATAAGGGAATAGTTGCGCTCCACTGGATATTTGGTTGGGTTAGTACGATTTGTTCGGTTGATGTGGCGCTACTCGGAAAGGGGTGACCCTAACAACCCTGTGACAATGTATTACTAAGCATACATTTACAATATGAGAGACAAAACCTGTGCGCACACAATATAAATTTCAACAATTAATATCTTTTTAGTGTTCTTTCAAGAAATCCAAACTGATACCAGTGTGGGATTTATTGTACCATGTACCCAGGGGGCACCTCAGAGGTGCCCCCTGAAAACATGCCAACCTTGGTGTGGTCTCTGACAGGCTGCAGGCAGCCAGCCAGCCACCACCAATCAACCAATCATGTTTCTGGACCCCTCGGTAGAGATCCTCTGCTCTCTAGGACCAAAAACAATGCACATCCTGGGTAGAGATGTGATGCCTCCTCGCCAGGGATGGCCCAGTGCTCGAAGAGGGAAGCTTCAAAGGCCTGCCGCCTTTGTAATGTGACCCCCAGCCTCTGCTGTTATTAGCAGATAGCAGCCCCTGGTTTACATCTCCACTTTGGGCAGGAAAATCGGCAAGAAAAATTCAAAAGAATAGGAGGTGTGCTAACCTCTTACAACCCCACCACTAAGGTGGGGCAGCGAGGTGAGCACAACATTCAGTCCCCGCCATCTTGCAGATGGGGAGACTCCTTCAATCAGGGTTAGGTCTATGCCCCCCTCCCAGATGGCACAATAGAGGGTGTCGTCACCCCACATAACGTGCCCATTGGCATACCTGCTAATCACCTAAAAAAACGATTCCTAAATGTAGTATGTAGGTGGCTCCCCCAGACCTATAAGTCAGATCTGTGACGACTTAAGAAGAAAGAAGATGACCCTGCAAAGAAAACAGAAGACAACTGTCTTGGCCCCAGCCCTACCGGCCTGTCTCCAGCTTCGGTGAACGTGCAACCTGCCTGGCAGCCAGTGACATCTGAAACCCCTGGGAGGATTGTTGCCTTCAAGAAAAGACTCCCTCTCCCGTGGACATGCAGACCTGTCCTGAAGAAACCTACTCCAAGGACTCCGGAACCTGGCGGGTCCCAGTCTCCTGCCCACTCTGCACCAGACGTTCATGGCACGGGTCTGAGTGGCTCACCTGTGCAGTAAAGTGTCCCTAGCGATCCTGACCTTGTATCCAGCATTGGCTGACTTCTCCTATTTTAAACGATGGCACCAGCAGTGTGAATCCAGAGGCTCCTCCTGACTGCGACCTGATCCGATAAGAAAAATCCAACGTCGAAAGGCACCCCTGCACCTGTAGCCGATGGGCCTTGATGAGCTGAACAGACGGTGCCCCTATGGATGGCCTACAGCCCAACTTATGTCTGCTGTCATTGGTCTTCCTCTTGCAACCTCCAGTGCCATGCCTGCAGCCCCTTGCCGTAAGAAGAAACCTCATTAAAAACCACTGGATGCCAGATGTCGAAATTACACCCTGTACCGGGCCGCCCCTGTGCTGTTGGTGTTGTACGTTTGGTGATGCTTTGCGCCCCCTGCTTAACCCCCAAAGCCAGGCCCTTGCAACCAATATACTTACCTGCAAGCATTGTGGCTACAGGCACCCCTCCCCCTGTCTCCACTGGAAGGCATTGGTCCGAACTCCGATTTTAAATGGAAGACATTCAGTGAGGAAAAATGTTTCTATGAAACATTGTCTCAATGCTTTCTCTACTTTAAATCAAGCCAATTAAGTCAATGTTTTATGAAGCATGCTTCTTTACTTTACATTCCTCACATTTAAACAAATGACTGCATTTTCCTGTTATAAACATGGGCTGGCACCATGTCCCATGTCTACAGGCCACTGGGAGTAATATGCCTGCTGTTTGAAAATACATTTTGACAAGGTAGATAATTAAAACAGTGATTTTTATGTAATGCATATAAACAAATGTAACTCTTCAGTTGAATTTTCTCCCATTCCAAAGTGTTGCATTTACACACAGCAAACATCTTGCTCCCGGTAACTGGTAGACACGCTGCCATATTCATAACAGAAAAATACAGCCATTTTTATTAAGTGGGATACATTAAAAGTGCAGAAAAATGTTGCTTATTACGAACATTTTTGCAGAACTTTTTTCTGCACTTTAAATTTCTCCCATTACAAAAAAATTTCTGTATGCTTGTGATGTACATGTAACAGTGCACATATGTCAAACAATATGTCCTGTGTCACAAGTACATGCAACACAGGCTCTCAGTCACCCATACACATACACATATATGCCATTCATTCACACACATGTTCATACATCCCCACACACCATGCACTCACTGATGTACATGGCAGCCCTATCAATGTGCAAGTTACTTGGTCTTCAGTAGCTCAGGACGATTTTCACTGATCAGAAGTAGCTCTCAATGTAGAAAAGGTTGGAGACCCTGCAGTAGATACACTCCTTATAAGGATCTTCTGAGTGCAGCCTCTTCTCTCCCCAGGTCCCGCAAGGTCGAAAAAGTCTTTTCTTCAACGATTCTGACATGTTAATGTCAGGTGTAGAAAAGTGAAACAGCAGACGAAATCTGGATAAACTAAATCTGGATATAAGCTGAAGAACTGAGCAGAGCTTAGGGAGGCTCCCTTTCACACAACATGCAGTAGAAAATCTGAGGGAAGATGCCTTAACTGAAAGTGTTCTAAAGGGTATTAGTGCCTGATTGGCTGGAGATTGGTTCTTTATAAATGATGTAGATAAGCTATTAACAACAAAGTATTTTTCCATTGTAAGCTATGTATACTACTTCTACTGCTTATATCAGAACGTCTGGAGCAGAGTGGGCAGGAGACCTGTGGGGTTCCTGAGTCTTTGGAGTAGGTTTCTTCAGGAAGAAGTCTGCATGTCCACAGGAGATTGGAGTCTTTGGAGCAGTGGAAATCTAAACCTGTTTGTCACTACTCTAATATCAGACAAGTTTTCAAATAGACAACACAACATTATAGTATTCTTTTGCCCTTACCTGGTGGAGACACTTGCGTGCTTTGTCGTACTCGCTTCGTAGGCAGTAGGCACTACCAAGATTAAAAAGCATCATTGTCCTTGCAGTTGTGACCGATGCTGGGTAACAGTGAGGCGTCTGCTTTCCCGCTTGAAGGGGAAAAAAAGACAATTAATCATTTCAGCCAGCAAGGGACATTACAATACAATGAAAACCCCTCTGTCACCTGTAACTTTCTTTCATTCAAACACTTCATAAGTATTCTGAATACCAGGTAATAAAAATTCAAAGTAATTTTCAACCCATACCAAGAAATTTGACTTGGAAAACTGACTAGAGAGAACTTCATCAGGAATGATGAGGGGGGGGAGTTACACTTCACTATCAAAATGGTGTTTCATATCACTGCTATGCATATCATATCACAGCAGTTTAAGGCCATGTTGCTTGAACTCTGATTCGATGTACTTTAACTGCAGATTCCATACTGCTTCACTTCCAAGTTAGAATTTTACCTCAGGACATCTAACATTACAATTCAAACACTTGTAGAGTTACATTTTGTCCCCCAAATGTGGACATCTAAAAACAGAAGCTACACAGGACATTAGCTATGCCTATAGCAAACGTAGAAGCTCATCTCGGAAAATGTCAGCAACACTACTAAATAAAGGTAACAAATGCATGCTACCATCAAAGAAAAGTTTAAGAATGAATGCCTGTGGGGTGAGTGGGAGGGGAATAGAGTTTAAGAGAAGCAGAGATATAGAAACATGTAATTGTATGGACAATGGTTTGAGATTAATAAAGTAACACCATGTAACAAAGGCAATGAAGCCCATCTTTACAATTACACCATGCCAGCTACCCTAGAATTGCATACTGTTTACTAGTGAAATTTCAGAATCATCAAAAGCATTTTACTTACAAGATTCTGTTGGCTCAGTTTCTCCTTTGTCAGCCCCTGTAGGGAAGACAACACACATAATAGAAAGGTTAGACTGCTAGTTAATTGTAGTAAAATGCCTCTCCAACAAGATTCATTTTACATGTCTCATAACAATGGTAGTAGTGGATGCAACAACCAGACTCTGTGCCTAGCTGACTCGTTCTTTACCGGCTTTTAAAAGCAGGTAAAGAACGAGCGTGTGATGAATCTTTGATTATCTAGGGGCATGCAGCAATGGAGTGATCTCATGTTGCTGGTAGCACTTGAAGTGCAGGTGTGCATGGGTGACTATTCCCCAGATTGAAAAGATAAGGGTGCGTCGTTCAGCAGGATGCAAACTGGTGGAGGCATGATGTGCAGAGCTTAAATACGGAGTCTTTCACATTAACTTTCCGAATAGGAGGAAAGGAATAGAGTAGGAAAAACAGCAAGTTGCTAAGCACAAGCGAAACGTACACCAATCCACTCAGATGGGCAGAAATAAAGGGGAACAGGCAAAGGTATGCATCTGCAGGGAAGGATGGCAGCATGCACAAAGGACATACACATTCGGTGTAGGTTACTGGGACATGGCATGTAAAGCTATACAAAATAGCTATGGATCGAGTCTGATTTAGGGACTACGTGGCACAGTATACACATGGTCAGAATAGGAGAGATCATGTAGAACTAAGGTAAGTACATTAAAAGAAACAAATAAAATGCGAACAATGGAACTTAGCAAAACATTGGAGACTTTGTATGATTTGGGTGTCAGGAGTAGGTATGTAAAGGGGGTTTTGATAGCTATTTATTCATGCTTTTTAGCTACCAGAATCCATATGCCAGTCATTTCAAAAGTGGTCTCATAAAAGTGGTAGATGAAATGATTTAGTGGTAGCAGGATGTGTGTTGTGGGCAAGTCAGTAAGAGCTGTGCCAGCAAACTACTATCCAAGAATAATTACCAAGTGTGAACCAATCTTGTGTATTTATCCGTATTTCTACAATAAGCAATTAGGAGATGAGGTTCAGAACAAAGCTGTGTTAAAGAGCATTCAAACAACAAATTACTAATTTGCATTTTAATGGCTGGAAATTTCTCAACAGTGACTTGGCTACACAGTGCAAAAAATATAACCCTCTGTGTGCAGTGGCAAGAATTCAAAGAGTTAACAAAATAGCATATATTTTACTTTCTATTTATTAATTGTCAACAATGATTGAAGATTGTTTGAAGTATGCCTGCCTTCAGACAGTGGACATATAAATACATTTATCAAACATTACTAGTTATGTAAAATGTACATGAACAGTAATTTTAACTTCCAAAGTTTAAAAAGCTAACAGAAACCAGTTTCTGAAATGGCAAATGCCTGCCAATTTTACTCCAGTTATCCACCAAACCAAATAACGGTCTGTGGTTAGTAATAAAGACCTTTGATTTATGCAGAACATGGATTCTAGTGGGAAAATGAATGAAAGCATGGCCAGCTTTTTTCAAGTTACCCTGTTCCTGGTCGTTGGAGGAGATTCCCAGGGAGACATCTGTGACATTCTCTGGATTTAAGTGTGTGATGGCATCAGAGATTCGGTCTAGCGAGATCAGGGCCTCTGCTGCATACAAGTGGCCCAGGAACCTGCAAAAATCAACAACTGGAATCAGTCAAGCGCCTTTCACATAAAGTATGTTGCAAAGCCTCCATTACGTCTTCAGATATATTTGGGGAAACATTTACTGTTATCTTTACAGACAAAACTCACAACATTGCCGATGTTCTTAGGCACGCCAATCTCATTCTCTTAACTGTACTCACCAGACTACAACTCTTACTTGATTCTAGAGTTTTTCTCCATTTCTGGCAAAAACAACTAAGTCTTCACTTCCATCACTTTAAATCTAGATGCCCTCTGATCTTTATCTGTAACATTTTATGCTTTTGGCTGCTGATAAATTAATTCTGGTTGTGGAAGATCTCTTTAACCTTTCTCTCAGTTCTGCTGTGGTCCTTCTTTCCCAACAGCCAATGGCCCATCTTATTATTCTCCATCACAAAGCACCTGCCTTTAGCATCCCTACTGGCGGAGACAGTTGTCAATTGTTAGAAGAAATCATTAATATTAAAAGCAACCTCAACGTCCCAGAAGCTGGGTTCTTACCTGTTCACTTTGATTTCAGTACTCAACCAACTCAGGTTCACTGAGGATCATGCGGGAGGATTTAGTTTATTTGGATCTCACCTCACTGGATCAGGATCTCATGGAAAGCTCATTGCGCTTGCATGAGACCGTGTTAACTAAAAGGTTCTGAACTGGTTCTCTTCATTCTTGCTGGTTGCAATGAAGTAGTATCCCTCCTTCAGATTAGTCCTGTACTGCATCTATACCATATGATGCCACATAAGGCTATTCACTGAGCCGAATACTAAAATCTGTGTGGTTCCTTTGGCCGCACTGATTGAATCATTCATTCTTTTATTTGTGGCATGTGCAGATGACTCTCAGATTAAATCATAACTTGACAGCAAATTTCAAGTGGGTAAGAAAGCATCTAAAATGTGGATTTTTGCTCATTAATCAACTCCTCTCTTAGTCCATCAGTACTGTTCAGCTATTTTGCTAGTATATACAGCGAACAAGACTTGGCAAAGTCAACAAATTGTAAACTCAGAAACGTTTCCAAAGAAAACTTGGATAAGTGTCAATGCGGGCAGTTGGAAGTACTTGGGACAACCAACTCCGGTACGGAGCTAGTCAGGTGGACCACAGACGAAGCAGTCTTCTAGCAACTGTAGGTACTCTATCTGCATTGCATGGGTTCCTGTTGAGTGGCCCTGATGCAAGGGATGAATTATGCTGAAGATGCTCTGAGGATGTGACGCAGTGAACGGGGCAATTCCTGCAGGGATTCCTCAGTCCATGAGGATGGTGCATGGGTACTGTATGCAGGGTTGACGTTCCACAAAGTCCTCTCCGGTCTGGCTAAAGTCCAGTGGCCACTGGTCAATAATTTTCTTTCTGAGGGTACCAGCAACTCTCCAACAGCACTCCCAGGCTCAGCAAACTCAGGTGCAACTGTATTTGTTGATTCTTTGTCCTTATTGCTGAATGGAGTCAGTGGTAGCAGCTTGAAGATTTTGGGCTACCAACTTGCACCAGCAGGCTTCTTCAGCTGTTGTGTCCTTGTGCTGCGAACAGGCCAGTCAGCTGACCCTTGGAGTTCTCTTGCCTTAACTGGGCTATGGAGACGGTTTCTCCTTGAACAGGAAACGGCAGACACAGTCCCGGTCTTCGCTGGCCAGCAGGTGCCTTCATTGTCGGTGTAGCCTCTCTTTGCTAGTGCAACAAGGCAGTGCGGTGCAACAGGGCAGTCCTTCAGCCCTTCTTCCGCGCCAATTGAGATCCGAGTTCTGAGTGCTAGGGGTGCCCTATTTATCTTCAGAAAATTCCCTCAGGGTAGGATGCGGTTGGTAGCCAATGGACTACCAGGTTCCCTCCCTCTTGATGACCACTTCCTGGGAAGTGTGGTATTTGGCAATCCCGGGATGCACCATTCTGCTCACTGCCAACACGGCAAGACACCTCTCTCGACAGTCCGAGCTCCTTAGCCCACCCCAGAGGTGTGGCTACCAAGGGGCTACATCCACCAGGAAAAACAGGTTTGTCAACTGGCTTCTCCTCTCCTGCCCCCAGTGCCAGTCTGTCTACTTAAACAATAGAGCAGCTCCTTTCCCAAGTGTTCTCCATTTGCCATTCAAAGGCAGTTTCTCTTTCAAGCTAGTCTTTTGGGCTAACACCTGCATGGCTTCCTGCGGGAGGGAGGTTAATACCGCTCTCCCAGGCAGGTACCTATTGTGCCCTTTCCTAAGTTGTTGACTCTCCTCTCCAGGAGGGCAGAAAGCTGTCAGCAGGAAAAGCCAGGGTACATCATAAACGGGCACTGGAAACCTTGGGCAACTAAAGTGGCAACTTCTAAAGTTGATATGCTGAGGCAGGTGCACCGCCTTGTTTCTTGGTTTGAATCGCTTATAGTGTTCTTTGGAACTTGTTTGTAGGTGCTCCACAGGAGGCGTCTGACGTCCTGAGACGCTTAAAATTGTAACTGAAAAACGTGCTCCTAACGAGACATTAGTTGCATCCCTGTAGGCACTCAGTCGCCCCTCAGCGCGAAATGAGGGTTCTAAACACAATTTTTGTTTCAAAAGTTTTTTTTCTTGGTTTTATTCACATAGTGTATTTTCAAGTCTTTTTCATATGTTCCTTCATATTTTTGTCAATTCATCCATTTCCTTTTTCACTGTTATATATGCGGCATTATTTGCGTGAAATCCAATGCATTTCGGGCATAATTCACTGCCCTTCATCAGGGAACAATAATGCCGGTTCAGTCACGTTTAAATCGTCTGTGTATCAGAAAGCTGATTTATACTCGCGTGTCAGACTTCCTCATGCTCCCGAAAGTTCCAACCTGTGAGACTTGGCCCTTTCCCCAGAAATTTTTCGCTTTTTATCCCCTGTTAACTTAGAATGCCCCTATTGAAATAACACTGTATAGGCCTTGGGTGGTGGAGAATGCCCTGTGTAGTTTAAAACTAGTGTTAAAGTACAGGTGCCTTCTACCCCTAACATGGCCGCCACAGACCACTGCTGCAGCAGCGTGGTTTAGAGGGCGCATTCTAGTAGCCAGGGGCTGGCTGGAACCCTCAGGCAATGTATCCATCTTAGCCTGCCAGCCTGCCCATAGGTAGAATGGTGGAACCACCTAGCACCTCCTGGAACCTTCTGGAACAGGTGAGGTGACACCAACTGCCATTACCAACTGTCAACTGGCACTATAAAAGGAAAGGGAGGGAACTTTCCTGAGGAGAGAAGCTGAGGGGAAGACCTGGGGAAGTACCTACGCAGGAGGATAGGCAGTGGGGGTCAGGGCAGGGTCTTATGATGCTGGAATGACAGGGCCTAGTGTGCTGCTTTACAAGTGTTGAGGTATCCTGTTCCCCCCCCACTGACCTAGCCCCGCGGCAGGGAACCCCCAGGGACCACTTGAGGGGATTGGCTGAGGAGATTCATGCACCAGCCACCAACTTAACCCCCTTCAAGGAATAAGAAACCAAAGGAAACAAGAACCCAACTGCTACTTACAAGGGCGCAAGAAACAGCTGCGCCAAGAAGAAATCAAGGAACCAGTAACCAAGAAACTTACAAAGGCGCAAGGAACATAAAGCGACAAGAAGAGACTGAATCTCCACAGGACATTTGAAGAGCCACCCAGGTATTGGCGCTGTGTTGCTCCCTGTGCCCCCTGACGCCACCTGGGGTCCCTGCGCTAACCTACCGCTGCTGTTTGGCATGTCCTGTGAGCTGCCTCTATTTTAAAGCAACTGCTGATGAAGCGCCAACCTAGAAACTGCCTAAGCGCTACATTGCCCTCCAAGCGCTTGACTGGTGAAGAATTGCTGTGTCCTGTGGGAGCGCTGGGAATTGCCTGCAGGGCTGTGGAAGTTGCCCCCCTGTAAAGCGCTGTGAAGTGCCCCAAGTGCTGGACTGCCCTATGTGGTGGCCTAGTTGAAGCGCTGGGAAGTTGAGAGACTGTTGCCTGGCGCTGTGGTAGAAAGCGCTTTTGTGCCCAGGATTACTTCCACTGGTGTGAACACTGAGTGCTGCTCTGCTTTGTACCCTGGCGTGGAGGACTGGAAGCGCTATTAAAGAAGTTGCCTTATAAGCGCTATATTGAGGGCCTGTTATGCTCACCTGTGAGGTCCTGTGAAGCGCTAGCCACTGACCTGCCTGAGAAGCGCTGTGAACCTGCTAATTGCCCCCTTTTGAGCAGCGCCGCATCTGCATCAATTACCACAGCTGGGTGAACTGCCCTGTGGCGCGATTGCTGGGCGCTGTTGTAATTGCCCCTAAGTGCCAGCTGTGTACTCACCGCTGCAGCCTCGGTCATCGGTATTGAGGAGACTGCCTCTTGGAGCGCGGCGGTTGTCTGGAGCGCTGCGACCAACCCCCGGCGGCCCTCGGTGCCAGGAGAGGGCCGCCACTATGTCGCTGTAGGCCGCGCCCGGCCGATTGTGTACCGTTCCCCCTGCGGCGGCCCCGGAGCCTTGAGGAGGCCGCCGCAATCATCAACTAGGCCGCGCTAGGCCTGAAGCCGGCCTCCGCCCCACGTGACAGGGGCGCGTGCCCCGCCCCCGTCGAGCGCCACTGGCGCGCCCCCAGCATCTTCACCCCTATTGGTTACTGGGGTTGCGGACGTCACGGGAGGCCCGGGAGCCGGCAACTTCACCTACGGAGGGCCCTGGTGGAGTCCAAGTGCCCATCTGCCCGAGCAGGCCCCCGGAGCGCCGGACATTAAAAGTAGGCCGCGTGAGGCCTTCCAGGTGGGCCCCTTCATCCCCGAGGCCTGCTGAGACCTACGCAAGGGCCTTGGATAGGCCGAAGAGACAGGTAACCCCCAGGGAGGTGAGCGGAAGGCCCCAGGAGGCCCAGAGTTCGCCCCTTCCTGGGGAAAACTGGTGACTGGTCCACGTTGGCCCTAATTAGCCCAGGAGAGTCCCCTGACCTGGGCCAGGACCCCTAAACACCGTGAGGGTATCACTTGGTGGAAAGGAGGGGAAAGAAAGTGCTTACAGGCCTACTGGGCCTTTGAACTGTGCCAGGAATCTATTTTTAGCCCTGCTGAATTGCCTATGGAGACCCTTTATATTAGAAAGGCCATGGGGGGAGATATCATATACTCAGTAGCCCCAGGAGATGTGTGAAGTGCACAGGCCAAGTGCATACCTTTAATGTAATGCAGATTTTCTACAAATGTATGGGTCCCCTTGCCTGTTGAGTAACTGGTTATTGTTATCTAAAGGAAATGGGGGGCCATACCTAGTGAATTGGGGTCCAGGTTCTAATGGGATGTTTACCCAGTGAAGTGTTTACCTAAAAGGATGCCCGTACTTGCTATATAAAATGCCTATGCTTGATTTCTAGGGTAATGTTGATTCCTGATTAGGGAAGGGTTGTTCCTATTTCCCTGAAGTGTTTACTCCTGATTAAGGAGAGGTTTACCTTGGTTAACTAACTGTTCTACATAAGGAAATGTTTAGCCTTGCATATTAGGATGGAAAGCCCTATAGGAATATTTGGCACTGGGTAGTTAAATGTCTAACTCTGCCTAGTGCGATGCCTTTCAGTTATCTAAGAAAACGTTATTCCTACAGGAGTGTGTTTTACAAGTAAAAGTTGATTACTTACCTCCAAGGGGGTAAACCAGAAGACCATACCTGATTCCTTATTGAGCAGCTGGTTGTCACTCATGTAAGGTGGAAGGGCCTAACTTCTAACAAAGAGTGTCACATAGAGAAATGCTCTGCCTTTAAGGGAACGTTTTATGTATACTATGTTGAAATGCCTAAATGAAATGCTGGGTTTCCCCAGTGAGGTGTTTTATTCCTAAATAAGGAGATGGTTTAACCTACACAAGAGGTCATTTATTTATAATGAAATGTTTTGCCTCTTGAGTGTTATATTTGTTGAAGCCTAAAGTTAGTTATGATACATCCTTTATGCATTCATAAGTTTTACCCCTGATAGGGGAGGAGGAGCCTAATGCTGAGGCTAATAGGATGTCACACCTTTAGTGAAATGTTTCCTCATTACTTAACGCAGTGTTGTATTCATGACCTTATAATGTATTTCTTACAGGTGATGATGAGAAACCAGGCCAAGGTCAGGCCTGTGGTTATTTAATATTTAATATTTATTATTTATTCATCCAGTATTTATTGCCAAGTGTTCTCACACATGTATTTTAGTGGAAAGTTAATAAGCTAATTTTATGATGAATTCCTAATACCCTGACCCAGCTCTATCTTAATAAAGTTAACTTGAGTTTTTACACAAGCTCACTGGAGTGGCGTCCCTAATTGCGTGCTCATGTTTCTGACTCAGTGGTTGCGTGTGCTGCATGGTCGCTTAACACATATGCTTTCTGATGCCTACCCGCTCGTGCCATGCTACCCTAGGGGACTGGTGGCCCCAGTTCCAACACAACCCCTTCTAAAGTTGAACTTTACCTACCACTGGTATTAAAATCGATGAAATCATTAAATCAGATGTAATGCCTTGATTCTTTTGATACCAAACATTACCAACCTTAAGAAGTCCCATTCAGACGTTAGCAGGGCTGAGGTCCCAGTCTGTATTTCTGTACCTGCCAATGAGGCTACTGGCCTTTACACAGTAAAAACCACAATGTAAGGTTTTTACTGATGGAACATGTGAAAGTATATGTTCCACTTTTCTACATAAGGCCTAGGGGTTGTTAGGCCTGCCTTGGGGGCGATTTCCATATATTAAAAAAGGATTTGGGGGCTTTGCCATTACCTTAAATGTTAAGAATTAACAGTTTATAACTGCCCTTCCAGTCTCTAGTGGCAGACTGCGAGCCATGTTTTTTCTTGTCCCATTCAGGGTGGCACACCAGGTGCTGCAGTCCCTGGGGGACACTAACTTACAAGACCTGGGTGCCCCTGGTATCATATGCAAGGGAATTACAAGTAAGTTAGGCAATGTCGATAGGGGACAAGCAAATTAACCATACACCATTGTAAGGGTCAGAGCACATGTTCCGTGCCCCTGTTCAGCAGCACTCAGGGCATTGCAAAACCATTAAACCAGTACCTAGTAGTCAAAATGGGGGGCAAACGTGCAAAAACCTGGTTTCCTTACAACATGCACCACACACATGTTTAATAACTGCACTAGGGCAACATAGCACAGTAGAGATTTTAGAAGGAAAAAGTCAAGCTGAGAATGATCCCTGTAATTATCAACGCAGATCTATTTAATGGGGGGTTATTTCGAAAAGGGAGCTTAGCAAGAACATCAGACTGTCATGAAGCTCAGCCACAATTGTTTCTCAGTCCGGCTTTTGGGCAGTAGTTGTAATGGTTGATCAAGTCCTAACGTTTGAAAGAACGCACGGTTAGGTACAAAACAGTTATTTCCAGCCTTTGTGGTATAACATTTTCCATCAATCAAATTTTACCTGCGACAAGCGTTGAAAATGCAAAAGGTGCAGCAGGTACCCCCTATGCAATGGAGAATGAGGTAACACTATTGCTTTCCACTGAAATGCACTATGTGAGATTTCTTTTGACATAGCCTCTGACATCTTCAATCCTGGCCTGGCAGGCTAAATTGGGCAATATGATCAGTCTCCGCCTCCTACTTTTATGGTTGAGGATTAGGATAAATCACAAGTATAAAGTTTCAATGAGAGTCTGAAGGATCTCATGGAAAAAAATGAAAGATGGAAATCTGCCATGATTTAAGCATGTCACATAGTTCATTCTGAAGCATATGTATGCAAAAACATTACAGAATCCTGCATTTTTTTTTAGGACTGATGCGGATAAAGCACAAGGCAGATTTGTCTAGCATGATGATTTGATATTTTGAAGGTAAACAAGAATTTGGCATTGAACCACATTTACATTACATTCTTAGAACATCAACTCAAAACTTTTTCATATTTTGACTTTTGAGTCCTCCCGTTTGGATATAAGGCAGCACTGTGGAGGCAGAATGTAAATCTGAGTTGGTGTATTTACAAAGCTTTTGGTGACAAACCTTTTATCATTTTCTATTTGTGCCTGCAATACAAAGAAAGCAGAGACATTGAGGAATTGCAGTGAACAAATGTTTTACATCAATAACATAAATACCCCTTTCCAAGCCACAAGTCCAAAAAAAAGAAGTGGGGGGACGCCGACGTCACGACAGGAAGTGACGTCACGAAAGGTGGCTTGCACTCAGTTGCAGTCTATAGTTATCGATCTCCCGGTAAAATAAGGCGGACAACGCCGTCCACCCGTGTTGTACCCCGACTCGAGCCCTACCCCTTTCCTTGAGCCCTACCCCTTTCCTTGAAATAGCTTGAGGACGTAGACACGTAGCTTGAAAACATAACAGGCAAGCTTTACCTACGTTTTTAAATTAGCCACTTATTAATCAAAATCTAGATTCAAATTCCGACACAAAAAAAGAAATAGAAATGGCAACCCCTGATATAAAGTACCTTCATTCTACAATAGAATTATATTTTAGGTGAAGTTTTCCATTCTCTTCCAACTGCAGATGAAGATGGGATTATACATTTCCGTATTTTTATAAACTGAAATTGTATAATCAAATAAAATGGCTACAGATCATTGCCAAAGTCAGTAATGCCCATGCTTTACAACAGGAACAAAAGGCACTGGCAGAGCCAATAGTCTCAAAGGTGAGACCTATTTGTGTTGCCAATGCTTGTTAGGTCTTGGCAAAACACACCTGTGATTCTGAGCAAACCAGCTAATCTCCTCATGAAGGAAAAAAGAAAAAATGTGTAATTTGGCAAATAAATGGACACACAAAAACATAATTATGCGCATGTCCATGTCTTAGTGAAAATACATTTGGAAACAGACATATGTTATTACAGTAAAAAAGCAGAGAGCATCAGTTGTCACAATAAACATTCAATTGAAAGGAGAACAGTGCTTTTCTGAAGTGTGTGTGGCATAATAAAACATAGCTACAAATGTCAAGAGGTTCAACAAGGACAACAGAGAAGAAGAAAAAATAAAAGTAGTACCTCAATCACAACCCAATCAGCAGAAGTACAGCAATCAAGCTGAAGCAATCAGTATTTGGCCCATGCTTCAGCCGAAAGATGAGGAAGTAAAGCCAGCATGCACTGGCCTATTAGAAGGCAGCAAATAATTGTCACAATGAAGCCAACGGATGTTAAGCAATGGGCTGGCTGCAAGACCCTTGTTGTATACAATATCTCTCGCAAGCGAGACTGCATGCAGCCACTGCGCTATCACAGGTGAGACCTAAAAAGTGATAGACTTTTAGACTGATACTTTGGCCCAGTGCTTAATTTGAACCAGCGGTTGCATGTGGGGACCATCAGCACTCATAGGGAAGGAGGAAAAGAAAAACTCAGTGTCTGAGAAAAGGGATGAAAAAGAACCTGAAAGAGTAAGATAAAGGGGCTGAGAGTGTCTGATAGTGGATGAAAGGGAATGATGTGAAATCAAACCCTTGCTGCCGTATAGCACTAGATGTGGTCTTCTGAGCAAAACTGTGGGCCAAGGCACTTACTTTAAAAATTGGGCACTGCTTTGGTCCTCTGCATTTAGTCCATATATAGAAGCATTTTGGCAACTAGGAGATCAGATGCAATTATCTTTAGGAGATCGGCACAACCAACACACTACCACACGTTTTTGTAAATCATAACTCTCTATTTGTAATGAAGGGCATAAATGATAAGACCATACCACGTAATGCAATGGCAGGCAGAGGGATCACAAGCAGATGGTTGGACAACTGTAAACAAGTGACTCACATAATAGGTTTGTTAATTTTCCGACATAATAAAATGAAGTGATAACAAGTGGAGCAGAGGGAGGACTTACTTTAAGGAGCCTGATAGTTTTGGTAGCTGAAGAAGCTTCTCCGCATGATTCAAGGCCATGAGGTTGTCTCCCAATGCCAGAGCAACATATGCACTGCAGGCAAGTATGGAACACCTACAATAGGACACAGAAAGCAGTACTGCTGTTAAACAAAAAACTCCTTTACAGAGCAAGCCTTCAGGTGTGGACTGCAAATCTCATTTTACTTCAAAGAGTGCATAGAGTAGTATAGCTTCTTCAGCCGCCACAACCAAGAATGCACTGCAAAGTCTGCTACACAGTAGTCAACTTATGCTCCTGAAACGAAAACCTTAATTTAGCCACCACACAGCGTAAATGATGTATGGTTGAAAGTATTTATGTAAAACCACAGTTAGTCACTTCCAGCATTGTTTCCTGGCTAAACCACAACCTCCCTGCTCTCTGGATCCAAGCAAAAGCCTTTACGACATGGAATTGCGGTAATAGGCTCTTCAGCATTTGACATAATCTAATGTCTGTAGAAGAGGATATTAATAATTAAGCGGTCCCAATGGATAGACATAAAAAAACCCTACCACACAAAAGCCGCCCACCGAGATGTCCTAAAATATTGTGTCAATACAGGAATTTTTTATGAGTTTCCTGTAGCACGATCATTGCCCAGTATCCGGTGCACACAACCTTTAAATTTTATGGCTTAACGATCAAACAATAGGCATTTTAATGGGTGGGTTACCAGAAATGTCCATGTTCACAGCTTGATTTGTCACACCAGCCTGCCTCTGTGCCGAGAACAGAAAACCTTAATATGCCTTTTCAGAGCTTCAACTTTTCTGCCAGAATCCATTTCAAAATAGAAGTGGGTCACAAAATCGGGAGGGACTGAACGAAGCCATAATATACCAAAACATGTGTTGCACTTTGATCTCCCGAAACTTGATAGCGTAAAAGTGAAAGGGTTGTAAAACATACCTTACTATCAGTGTCTTAAAATTGAACTTAAGAGATAATTCAAAGCAGGCTGTATTTCTTCAGTTTCAGCAAGACAGTGAGAGCTAAATAATCAACAATGTAATGCATTTTCAGGACGGTCCGTTTGAGAAAATGTTTTTAAAGTTAGGCTATATTTAAAGGGCAGGCAACACCAATAGGCCTAGCTACCAAATGAAAGTGCTGCATCAGTCACCTTTAAGATTAGGTATTCTATAACTTTTCATCAATACATTGTGATTCGTACTTGCACTCTTGAGCTCATCCACCAAAAACACTCGCACAAATTGAAGCAGCAGATGCAAGATAAATTCTACGAGCAAACGTAGAAAAACAGAAAAATGCAGCTACCTAATGATGCGAACAAGTGATGGCAAAAAAAATAAAAATACAAATGTAAACTTCGCACTGGACAAGCCATCTTTGAATGATGCTAAGAACAATGTAGCCGCATTAAAATGTTAACACAGTTAACATGTTTTGTTGCAAAGTGACAACAGTTTTAGAACACAAAAACAATGATACACTCTGGACACTCTAAGGCAGCTGCCCTATGGCAACTGACATAACTTTCTCAAATTTATCAGTCAGGCCTGTTGTCTTATCATTGGCTTGTTACCGTAAAAAAGGCAGGCTTTATGTACTTAACAAACTTTACAACAATGCAACCACCAAGCATACAGTCCTAAAATTACAAATATCTACAAAAGTACAGCTGGCAAAACAACATGCACTTACTATTAATATGGCTGAAGAAGGATTGGCATCACCCAAATTTACCCCTAGCGTTTCCCTAGGGAGTACCCATCACCAACACCCTGGCATACTACAGATAGTTGTGCTTCCAGGTAATAAATGACCTCTCAGCAGGCTCGTACCTTTGACACAGTTTAAGAAGGATCCACATTTAATGGCCTATTGGCTTTAACATATGCTGTTCACAATAATGAAGTTTAAGCAGAGTGTACATGTTTACAATTGCAAATCTTTCATAACATACACATCCTTACATTAGTCAGTGTGTTACTAAGGAACATTGGGCATGCAGAAGTTCTGTTATCTGGGCACAGTGCAGGAGAATGTGCGAATTTCCCTATTTATCTATGGTGCCGCTGGACTTATGGTGTCAATGTTTGGCTGTCGATTCTGCACTCTTGCCCTGATCTCAGTTCATTTTATAGCTAAGTTGAGTAGCTTTGTAGGTGACTCCATGGAACCTGAATTGAACGGCTGGCTAACAGGTTGTGAAATTAAAATGTGTTTATCTGTGTAATAAATAAAACCTATTGATTACATTATTTTACCAGTCTTCTGCAGACAATGAACTTCATGTGCATGGAGGTCTCCACATGTGTATATCGTTAACTCTAGATATGCTTTCTGCTGTCCTTGATAAACTGTCAATATGCTGGCAAACGAATCGGAAACTATACTTGGATTATTGTCATTACCGGCAAAACCTGTTCCACCAGTCGCTTCAGCACTACAGAATGAGAACTGTAATCACGATTGAAGTGTTTTTGTCACTGTGCTGGGGTTAGCAATATACTTTCAAATACTATTCGTAAGTTAATGATGCCCACCAGAAGATAGGTTCATTTAATCAATACAGGAATCAATCTGTTTTATGATCTTGGACAGGCAGATCTTTTTATTAGCAGGGAGGCAGAAAGCTGATCATCACTGACAGACAGCCTGATTTTTAGCTCTGGGTTTTGACACCACATTTGTCAAATACACCTACTGCTCACTATCCACAGAGTGGGTTATGGGTTTGCCTCTTCTAACCATTGGCTTTCCTAGATCAGCCTCTTTCAACCACTGGCTTGAGACTTTGTCAATCACGGTTTGGCTCAGCCAAGTGGAGCATTTATTTGTCTCACTTTATAATCTTGGCCGCATCCTGACTCCGCTTGAGTGCCTGCACCGGACTGCTCCGGGGACTACTTTACACAAGCCGCCATCTCTAAAGACTCCTCCTGGCTTGTGTTCCGCTGTAAAGTGCTAACGCTGCATGTGTTAATTCATTAAACCCAGGCATATTGGCTTTGTCAGCGCTTGTTATAACCCGAGACCAAAAACACAGCATTTTGGACAGAAAGAACGATATATTTTATTAAGAGAGAGAAAGAATGCAAGTCATTTTAGACAGATAAGCAGCCAGAAAGTTTACCATCGTGGACAGACACACAGACCGATTAATATTTTGAAGAGAGGAGGGACTTTTAAGGCATGGACAAAGCGGGCAAATGCCCTGGGGACCACCTTCTAACCCCCCCTCCCCCCCCCCATCCCCCAACCCCGCTCCGGTAAAGTGAACTTTTCTATTGCACCTCCATTTCTATATCTCAACAGCTCTCTTCGTTCTGCATTTCCCAAGTATAATGTGAAGGATGACAGGGGCCTCTGGAAAGACCTATTTTAACTGCTTATGTATGACCCAATTAATGCAAGTTTAACATCATGTGGGCTTGAAATAGAAGTAAAGTTGTTCGGAACTGCCCCACTCCCCTAAAAAGTATCCTGCCCAGGCCCCAAAACTCCTTGCAATGACACTGGAGAAGAGAGGCCGAAAGTCGATCCTCCAGTCCAGGTTGGACAGACCCATGGATGCTCGGACGGACAGGTAAGCAGACAGAAGACGGCGAGTGACAGACTCTGCTGCTCGGGTGGTCCATCAGAGGACAGCGTCCCGAGCGCTCGAGGCCCACAGACGTCACTCCGTCCTGCCTGCGCGGCACGTGCAGGGCATGAAGCATCCCGTGACCCTCCCCCACCGGCTCGGGCCTCCTGTCCACGGTCCAGATGTCGCGTCAGATGTGCGCACACAAAAGCTTCCGATGAAGACAACAGAATGCGCCGTTTGTCAGGTCTGTCAGAAAGGAAACCTTTGAAAGGGCCAGCGCCTAGAGGAAATCGATGGTCACGGGCCGCTTTGGGTGGGTGGAGGCAGCCAGCTGTTTGACGCGGACATGAAAGGCCGTCCGGCGAGGGCTTCTGGAAGCAGCGAGAGGCGACGAAAACGACAACAGCTTCCACACACTGAGCAGAAGCATTACCGCACTCCCACAAATCTGCTTTCTTATTATTGAAACGCCATTACATCACTCAGTGCTTTTTAAAGGTGAAAATACATCCCCCCTCCCTGACTTATTATTAAGCTGAAGTAATTTCTATCTGAAATTTCAAAAGAAAATACATTTGTGAGCACCTGTCTATCCATGTGGCAAAACATTTATGATATGTGGTCAGTTGTTTTACCACATCAATAGCACAACGCTTTGTGGGTAAATTTACGCTTATTAGGTCTACGTTCATACGAGTTCGTTTTATATGGCCAGCACTTAAAAACAGCAATTCATTTAAGTGTTTTTGTCACTGCTGGGGCTAGCAATATACGTAAAATACTATCCGTTAGTTAATGATGCTCACATGGGAAACGAGACCCAGGGAAACAACTAAGAAGTGGTTTGACTAGGATCACACAATTTAGGCAAGTGAAGCCGTAAATAAGCAGGTCTTTTGGCTCTAAAGATCAACAATTTTACTACTAGACCGTATGTGAGTTGACTGCATCAGATCTTTGCACAGACGCACTTTCTTTTCTTGGGTGCCGTGGGAGCATCCTGGCCGCCCTGGCGGTATATTCAAGCTTAAACTAGTCTAATCATTCATGGTGGGGACGTATGAGGATGGAGTGGGAGGTTTAGGGTACCGTAGCTGTCATCTGTTGGATTTCTTTCTAACGTGGCCTTACTGCAAGTGTGCCCGACATCAGTAAGCTCTGACCAAAACATGTTCTTCCGCCTCTGCTGCCTCTGGGGGATTCCTATTATGCTGCAAACTCGATTCTACACCGCGGTGGTCACTGTGGTTGTCCTCTCTCGCACTGACTCATGCAATTGAGCCAAGGCATCCTCCCAGAAAATGGCACACAACGTAGACACACAACTCCATCTCGGTCTAGGCTGCAGGCTGTGGTTGGGCAGGCGGCTGATGGCTGGGGTTGGGCAGGCGGCTGATGGCTGGGGTTGGGCAGGCGGCTGATGGCTGGGGTTGGGCAGGCGGCTGCTGGCTGGGGTTGGGCAGGCGGCTGCTGGCTGGGGTTGGGCAGAGGGCTGCTGGCTGGGGTTGGGCAGAGGGCTGCTGGCTGGGGTTGGGCAGACGGCTGCCGGCTGGGGTTGGGCAGACGGCTGCCGGCTGGGGTTGGGCAGACGGCTGCCGGCTGGGGTTGGGCAGACGGCTGCCGGCTGGGGTTGGGCAGACGGCTGCCGGCTGGGGTTGGGCAGACGGCTGCCGGCTGGGGTTGGGCAGACGGCTGCCGGCTGGGGTTGGGCAGACGGCTGCCGGCTGGGGTTGGGCAGACGGCTGCCGGCTGGGGTTGGGCAGACGGCTGCCGGCTGGGGTTGGGCAGACGGCTGCCGGCTGGGGTTGGGCAGACGGCTGCCGGCTGGGGTTGGGCAGACGGCTGCCGGCTGGGGTTGGGCAGACGGCTGCCGGCTGGGGTTGGGCAGACGGCTGCCGGCTGGGGTTGGGCAGACGGCTGCCGGCTGGGATTGGGCAGCCGGCTGGGGTTGGGGTTGGGCAGACGGCTGCCGGTCTGGCAGCCTTGGCACTTGGCGTACCTGGCGGAGTCTGGAGTGGAGGAAGCAGGACCCAGCAGGGTGAGCCCACCCACCCCTGATAAACAAGGGACACGTTTTAATCAATCTACAATTATATACATACATGCATGCATGCATAGACTTGCCAAACTAAAATAAGCTATCCAAAGTGACCCTGCAAAGGCACCCACACGCCTGGGAGACACCCTGAGCACTGGCACATACCTGGCGCATTACCCAACAGCAAGCAAACGAACCAAGCCAAGGCAGGGTCCTGTCCTCAGAATTTTCCAGTGTGTAACTATCCCAACACCTTCAAACACACAGTAACAACCATTTTCAAACTGCCAGCCATCAACAGCGCCAGACTGCATGAGGTGGCACGAAGGGCAGAGCCACTGAGTTCAGTGGCGCCTCCATTTAATCACCGCTCGCAAAAACCATAACAAGGTCGAATTAGAACCAGAGATTCTTAGATAATGGAAAAATAAAAAGGAGACCAGCGTAGCCCGTAACTGAAGGAAAGGCACATAGGCCTGAAGCCTACATCCTTATTACGTTGTATTTTGCTTCTCTTTCGGCATCTGTGTGCAAACTCTTCTAAGGAGAACCCGCAGCGCTCTCCTGTTAATGGCCCCTGATCGAGCGCAAAATATATTTAGAAAAAAGAAATTATTAATTAAACAATCTGTTTCGCTCAGCACATAAAGAAACAGGAACCAGAGTCTACCATCAACTACTGACCACAACTCAGGGCAAGAGATGTGTTGGCAAATCAGCAGCGCCAATGACTGAGAAACCTCATACTAAAACCGAAAAACACAATATAAGAGAATATTTTAGCTCTTACAACAAGGAGAACCACCAAAATAAGGTACCGGGGGAGAATCGCAATTCCACCACGTCAATCAGCCAAAGTCCATCACTCATTGCACAAATCTAGCCCATAGGCAAACCCACTAAATGAAACACTACTACCTATGGAAGGCACTCTCGTCATGGAGTCACCATAATTCAGGCCTTAGGTTAGGGCAAGCAGGGCCTACTTTCATTGCACCATGTCATGTAAGGAATAGCGTAGAAATCCAGGAACAAATCAGAAGAGGGACCAAGCTGCAGACCAAAAGTACACAAGTGAATCCAGTCACGTTACCAAACACCACCTGAACTTCTGAGGCCTACATACAAAAGTGTGGCCTCTGACGCGAAGCGACTTAGGGTCCCAGAGCTGAAAAGAAAAAGTGAACGTTTATGGATCAGATTGGAGCGGGTCTTATAGAACTTTGACAGAAATAACAACTGCAACTACTATGAACACTGACAAACTGGACATACAGATATCAGTCTTACAGACATTGGGTTCATGTATACTGTCTACTGATGCTAAACTAGAAAGATATAAGACCTCAGAGCGCCACAGGAGACGGAGTGCAGTACTGCAGTTGAAGAGCTGTAGTGAAAAAACGATCTGAACTGTCTGACGTCATGAAAAATATTAATACTGGAAATAAAACGTGCAATTCTCAAAAAATCTACATTAAATGCCTTTCGCTCTTCACAGGGTAACAATGATGACGACAAAGACATAATACAATCTTAGTCAGAGCCAACCCCCCCTTCTCCACGCAGGGAGCTACTTTGCCAAGAACCAGCAGGCGAAGCAGGAAAAAAAAGCTTTCACAAACCTAACCAGGAACTCAACAGCGAATTAATCTAAAAATAATCCAACCTTAAAGTCAACGGAAACCGGCTTAGCAAACGCTGGATCCTCTAGTGAGACTGCAGTCCCTGAGAATCATTTTCAACCTGTGCGCTAAAAAAAAAACCAAAATAGACTGAGAAAACTTTAAAATAACCTCCAATCTGGACGTTTGATACCAGGAAATCTGAGGTGTCGGAAAGCTCCCAAATCTAACCCCTTTTCAGACTCGCTGAAACTCTTAAAACTGACGGTTGCCACCCCCAGAGCAAAGGAAGCCACCCATCTAACAGACCAACAAGCGACGCAGATAATAGCAAGGTTTAACCCTTCTCACACCCTTTAAAACAAAGGCCCCCAAGTATTGCACCACAGGAGCTCGCGGAAATGCTGGGCCCATTACATCAGATCTGAATTTGCAGGCAGGTAACAAACCATGCACCCTTAAATAGCAGAGGGAACACCAGGACACCCAAAGAGCATGCATCCAAACCACTGAAAAAAGCACGTGCCCACAAAACAATGCACAACCAGTCCCTCCTGCTCCAGACTGCGGCCCTGTCGGATGCACAGAACCTGAGTGGGAAGTGAGAGAACAAGGAAGGGGTGTAGCCATGTGTTGTGTTATGTTATATTAATTTATTACACACACAGCTACTCGTGAGTGTCCCTGTACGAAACCAACAGGGTGCGGCAGTGGGCTTAAAAAATGAATAGATGGGTTTTCAATTTTTTATTAAATATGACCGGATCCTGGATGGTGCGCAGGATCAAAGGAAGAGCATCCCATGCAACTGCTGCTTTAACTGAAAAGGAACTACCCCCTATCCTCTGACGCTTGAAACGAGGAACCTGGGCCAGCCATCGGGTCTACAACAGCACTAGACCAAGTCACAGAACCGGAAAGCAACTAAAGGACCCTTGGAAAACTTGGGAAAGTAGGCACATCACATCAGCCCTTCCTGAGGAGAGCCAACATGAAGGGCAAAATCACAACATGCAACATTCAAACACTTATGAGGCAGCCAATAAATTGGATCTGCTCAGTCAATCGACCAACACAAATTACCTTTTTTGTCAGCAGGCACTAGTTGTACAAAAATGAGCCTAAAGAAGCACTCCATACAATTGTATAAGCCAATTAGGCCGTATGGCGAAAATCTCACTGCTCCCAGCACCAACCATAGATAAACAAACAAAAAAACTGAGGTCTACTGTCAAATCTGCATAGCTGACCACACTAATGTTTTATCCTACATATAACTACTAAGGCCCATGTGACATTTTAAACAGGCCAAACATTTTCAAAATATGCTAAGCCCTCCCCAGCCTTAAAAAAATAAACACTAAGAACCTGGACTATGTAGCCTTCCTACCACGAGGACCAGAGGAGAAAAGGGAATCTACTGAAACACGCTTCCGTGATGCAAAAACCAACAGTCTTGTACTCAATCATAGCGCTCTTCTGGAAGAGTGGGGAATACGTTTGCGCTGCCCAGCCCCAAATAACTATTCTCACTTCCTGACCCAGCAGCCAACAGCATATACCGGGGAAGAGCACAGACACTTGAAGACCAGGCACTCGGTGCAAGTTAAGAGGAAAAAGAGCCTCCGATGAATTGCAACAACTAGACAATTTGAAAGTCACTTTATCAACATTAACAGAGCTAGATGCACTGGTCTGACATCACAAAGTAAAGAGAACTTTAATTGGCTCATGGAGGCTCTTCACAAATGCTTCTAGCACTCACATACCAACAAGGGGCATCTCTGTACACCCTAACAGTAAGATCACCTTGATTGCATGGAACGTCGCCAGTGCAGACAAGATTGTACTAGATCCTGAACTAGAAACCCACTTAAGCTCATTTAACATAATATGTTTCCAGGAGGCCTGGGTTCTTGCAGAAAGAACTCTTAAGGGCTATTCACAATTTTATAAACCCGCTGTAAAAACAGGAGCTTGAGGCAGGTCAAAAGGCGGGGTAAGGATCTATGTGACCCTTCCTTAACACAGCTTTAAATGTAACCGAGTTGAAAACAGACTGCCTTTTTGCAAGCCTTACAGATTAATGACTGGAAATCTGAGACTCGAGAAACAACGGTCCCAGTAGTGATTGTCTATCTGAACCCAAAGGATGCCTGAAGCCAAAAGGTGATTGCATCCCTGGAACATGCAAGGATGGGTCTAAACAGCTGTTATTTGTGTTCCGAATGGATAGTCTGCAAAGCAGATGGGATCTCCTGAATCCTCTGGCTGCCTGGGAAATCATGCAAGAAGAACTAAAATGCTTCTTGGGAGCAAACCCATGGCAACAGTTGCGCTACCTACGGTCGGCTAAAAACAGGTAGTTTAACAGTACACTTAAAGATCAGAAGCAAGCAGTAAAGGCAAAGCAACGCTTACAAACATCTGGACCTCACTTGCCTGAATTCACAGAGCTCTGGATGGAGTACAAAAATGCTATCTGGGAGGCACAACATGCAAGACTGCATTGAAATCCTACAAGCGTGTAAATCAAAGAACAATAAAATGTTGTGGGCCCTGATTAATCAGCTAGAGCATTGCCCCACTTTTTCTGCTGGCACCAACGTCCCGCAATAAGTCTGGCTAACTCATAGGGTCCTTACAGGAGTCTGAAGATCAATCAATTCTGCACACAGGAGTGTCGTGCCAACGCTCTCCTCCTCCCAAATACAACTGGAACCCAAATAAAGAAAATCAGAGGAAACGGGGTGCCAGGCCCAAACAGTTTGCCAGTCTCAATTTACAAGCACAACCCAGGCTTGTGGAGCAAGCTATTCTTTCAACAATACAACTTTTGTCTACAAAAAAATTCCATGCCCGAGTCCTGGCACGAGTCAAGACTCTCTCCAATTTACAAAGAAGTCGTTTACTCGGACCCGTACAATTACTGCATGATTGAGCTATTAGACACTGACTCGAAGATGCTTGCTGGTATATAATTACAGAAACTGGGCGGAAGAAACACGCCTGACACCACGCAACCAAATAGGCTTTCCACCCAAGTCAAGCACGACTGACAGTCTTGTGCACTTTCTAAGCTTACAGAGAAACACATTCAGAAAAGGAAACTCCTCTACATGTGCTTTTTGACTTTTCAAAAGCTTTTGACAATGTGAACTTGAATTTGCTGTGATAAATTGGCATCTTGGAACATCCCAGCCAATCTTCTTTGAGCAATGCAGCTTTTATACTCTGAAACTTGGGCAAAGGTGAGCTTGAGCACGAACAAGGGCCTAACTCCTCCAACCTCAACTGGACGAGGCTTAAAGCAGGGGTGTGCCCTCGCCCAAACATTGTTCACACTCTTCATTTCAGACCCGAGTAAAACAGTGGACGAGGCACGCTCACACCGTCCAAAACTGCTGACATCTCTTCAGTACGCACATGACATAGTCCTATTGAATGTAACCCCAATTGGCTTACATAACTTGCTGAATGCATTGAGTCTACTGCATAACAAACCGGATTAGAGTCAACCTAGATAAAACTAAAATAGTTATCTTCAGAAACAACCATAAGATAATGGGGAAATGGAACCTGGAAGGTAATCCAGTAGAAAAGAGTTCCAGCTACACATATCTAGGGGCCTGACTTCAAGATTACCATTCCCCCAGACACCATCTAAACACACTAAAGCCCCGTCTGGCTTACCTTATCACTGCTTTTCAAAAATGACACAGTAAAATGCCTACGCCAACTTGGAAACTATTTCTGGCGTCTATTAACGCAAAACTGATCTCAATTTTAGCCTAAGGGGCAGTAGGCTTCCCGGGAAAGCAAAACTAAGTTCTGAACAATGCTCAGAGTAAGGTCTTCCGCCTCGAGTTCCATCTACTGAAGGACACCCCACCTGCACACATTCGTTAAGAGTTCGGCATAAAAGAGCAAGGGCTGGCCAACAAAGCACCTTCCTTAAGTACTAGTCACCTCGAAGAACGGTCGGCTCGGATACAGTTAAATGTCTCACATGGAACGAGTTTCAGGACCGCAGTAAAATGTACTACAGGGCCCATGCCAGAAGTGAGAGGTGCTAGACTCATCAAGTCTGGGAAGAATCCTTGCCTCACAACGCTTTCAAACTCACAATGAATAAACGAACAAGTTCACTGCCGAAAGCGCCAACACTCGTGGTTATTTCCAAATACATAAACATCGACGACCCCACAGAGTTATCTGTATGAATCAATGAAAGGCTTCCATAAATTCATGTTTTTAGAGCGGAGGTTCGGCTTAGCACCAACAAGTGAAGCATTACTGCACTTGGGGCCTGAAGAAACCTTTCTGCACTTACTGTGCATATGACCCACTTTGGAATTTGCACGCGGGAAGCTTTTACATAACATCTTCAACATTCATGGAATAAGAGTATGCCCTCACACTCTTCTTTTCTGCTTGCAAGACTCGAACGCCTAGTTAATAGTTTGTAAAGTTTACCATCATTACAGAGAAGCTACACCAAGTGAGTACATAATCGACCTTAAAGATGACTTCGTCAATAGCTGCCTCAATCAAAAATTTTAAAAAAGAGCCTCAGAAACTTGAGCAAACGTTGAAGTCGATGGAAAAAATGATCAAAAATTAAATTGCTAGAATGCAACTCGTTCATATATTCTTTGCTGCTCTTTCTAAGCACTACCTCTTTTCACTTTGTATGCCTGGCTTCCGTCCGCATGGGGCAAACGAACAATCACTCATGCTATTCAGTGCTCTTTATAGAGGCATCAAGCCCTACAGGGACCTAATAATTTCTTTTGCTTTATCATGGGCAATGATTAAATCGGGATTAGAGTGTACGCTCTAAATAAATGATGGCATTAGAGGACTCCGATAGCACACAGCATTTGATATATTTATTAATAAGTGCCCTTTGACTGTGCACCCACTTTGTATCTGCTCCCATATCTGTTAATTTGCACTTTTTATGCACTGCCACTTTAACTTTGCTAAGGTCAATACTGAAATGGACTATTGGCACTAGTGTGTACTCTTTGAATCATGGATACAGAGGATTCTGATGGCATACAGCATTTCTTTTTTATTAAACTGCTTTTTATTGATTTTAAGCAACGTACAAAGTAAAAATGAACATACAGTGCAAGTTGACAATGCCACACACTCCCTCACTTCAATTACAAAGTAGAGCAGTGACAAACACATAGAATACAGTATACTCACGCAGGAACATCCACCAGCCCAAACAAAATCTAAGCATTTTGTGTATGGAACCAAGGCTACAAGTCAAGCATTACACAAGAAAGCACCAGTACACACTTGGTCATCAGAAAATTGTCTTGAGTATTAACCTTGCACATATTCAGCTCTGTGTTTCAGAACTGCTCTCTGAGCTTGAATCACTATCATGGAACGTACCCAGCAACTGAATCCACAAATCTATAGAATCAGGTGCCCCATGATCAGCACAAGACACTCATGTGGTGTTCTTCTGCCACTTCCCAGTCCAAGAGATCTCGCAACCAATGGTCCAACAGGGGGACCCTCGTGCCAATTCAATGACCACCCGCCTCTTCGCCAATAAGAGGGCAAATTAGGCAAGTCTGTAAGGGATTTTACTTCCTTTAGGGCGCACTACCACTCCCAACAAGGAGGCTAGTGGTGTCAATGATATTCTAATCCCGGTGGCCATCTCTATGTGTGGCACTACTTATCCCCAAAAATCCAGGATCTTTTCGTATTCCCACGATACGTGTATGAAAGTGGCCCTAATCTCACCACAGATCCCACACTTAGCTCCTTTAGTGGGATCTATTTTATTCAGACTATATGGAGTGACATAGGTATGGTGCAGAAAATGAAAATGTAGCGAAAATCTGTTGTTGCAGGAAACAGTATGCACAAGGCCAGACGCAATCACCCAATCCGAATCTGAGATGGGCAGGCCCAAATTTCTTCCCCAGGCCGCACGTGTTGTAAAGTGTTGAGGCAGCATGTCACTTCTAAGAGCCTTGTAAAAGAGGGCAATTAACTGGGGTCCCTCTGCCCACCCAATAAGACCATCAAGTACCCCCTGGAGGCTGCGGCGCCACCGGGAAATCTGCCTAGAGTTCCTTAGCTACACTCTCCAATTTAGCATAATGTAAGAAGTGGGCTGGTCCAACCCCAAAAGAGTCCTGAGCATCCTGGAAAGTAATAAAGGTGTTTTCGGGGTATATATATCACCCGCTACCAGACACGCTACTTTGTTCCATAGACATGTCTATATCTATATTCCTAAAGGGAGCCAGGTCCTGTGATCGTAACTCCCTGCTGAATGGTGCCCTACGGAGAACCTTTGGGTTACTTTCCGCCAAAGTTCCACTGGGATTTTAATTAGGTATGGAACTGAATGTTCCGACCTGCCCCCTCACATCAACAACCGAGGTAAAGTATCACCCCCGAACTCGGCCCCCAGGAGCCATTTCTCCCATATCTTAGACTCTGTGAGCCATCTAGCGGCATGGTACAAGTGTACAGCATAATAAAACTGAATATCCAGGACCGCTAATCCCCTATCCTCAATTCCTTCTTTAATTAGCATACAGCATTTCTATATATGCTATAAAAGCGTCTTCGTCTGTGCACATATTGGGGCCTGCAGCCAGATCATGCTCTCAACATTCTGTTGACATCCAGCACACAATGTGTACGGGCTTCAGCGGCGGCCTCCCAATCCCCACTGCTCAAGGTACAACCCCCACCCCCGCACCGGATTGTCATAAATCTTTAAATCCTTGAAATGGTTTTAACTTGTTAACTACCGGTCACATTTGAATATTTAAACAGTGTGAAACTTGTACTCCACAGAAAATTTTATTGCCTCCATTTAACTTCGCCCCTTTGGTGAATTAGCACAAAACGAGACATACCAGTCAAAAACCAACCTTCCAAGCCCAGTGCATATTCATAATACAGTGCCAGGGTTATTAGCAAATTAACACTTTTTGTTTTTAAAACCCCCGCCTTTTTAACTCATGCCCCCTGTTGGTGGATCAGCATGAACTTTAAAAATACTAAATTAAGGTTAAAATGCTAAGTCCCTGACAAATTTCGTGCAGATCCGTCAAACAGCAACAATGTAATTATTATTAGTAAATCAAAACTACTTTGCCCCGTTGGCTGGACCGTCACAAAACCTAGTATACCTGCACTGGGTATCACTCGTTAACTACCTGCCACACTTGACATGGATTAATCAAACAGCGCCAAAGTTATAAGCAAATGAACATTTATTGACCTTTCGTTAACTATACCACTCTTTTCTGGATTGGCACAAAAAATGACCGTGTCAAACACTCCACCACCTTTTTAACTGTGCCCCCTCCTCATGGATATGCACAAATCCCAAAATAACAATACCAATAGCAACCTGAATGTATTATCTGCCATTCGTCAAATGGTACCAAAGTTATGACCAAATTAACAAATAGTTTTTCAATTGGCAAGATGCACAAAAGTGTTAACGGCATGGCTTGGACGCCGATGTAGGCGGCAGCGGTCCTCGGTGCTCCTCCGCGGCTGACCTAGTACTCCCGCAGACATCATGACGGCATTCCTGGTGCCCCGACCTCGGAACGGGCTGCTGATGACAGTGCCCTATCTGGCAGGGAGACAACACGAATTCGGGACCCCCCGCGACGAGAGATCACTTTTTGCCGAGCGCGGGGCAGCCTGAATCACTTGGAGACAAAATGGCGGCCGGAGCGCGAGGGAGGAGCGCCTGACCGAGGCTCCCAATAGACGCAGGAGTGACCGCTGAGGACCGGCGACGCATGCGGTAGGAGCAGGACCCTTGCCCACACAGGCCCTCAGAGTAAGGGGGGGGGGGGGAAGGAAGGGGGCGCAAATAGAATTGACAGGGAAGCCCCCACAAACGACCAGGCAGTGTAGTGCCTGACTTCAAAATGGCGGCACCCACGCTGTACCTCGAGGCACATTGCTTCGGTGCTTGGGGGGCAGTGTGAGGGCCAGAAGGGGTGATAACACTGCAGTTCTACGGCGGCAGGGGTGCACAGCCTACTACGGAGGGTTGAAGACGGCCAAGGACACTGGCGGACCGGTAATAACTGCAAGCTTACCAAGGGGGCTTGCTGGGACACATGGAACCGTCCCAAGGCGAAGAACCCACTGGCGGTGGCCTATTAACGACCCACAAAGACCCCCCTGAAGCGGAGGAGGTGAGGGGCAAATAACGGTGACGGACGGAAGAGGCCTCCTGCTCTACTGGTGAGAGTTGAGTTCCCGAGCAGCTGAACCTTCCGATCAGCGCGGCGCCCCCGTCGGGGCTCCCTGAGAGACAGTGACTGGGCTCACATGCCCAACAAGGAGGAGCGGAATACAGACCCCACGAGTCACCAGATATAGGAGTTCTACGGTCGGAGGGGGACTACGGCGCTGAATGAGGTGGCTACTTCACGAGAGCCTCTGAAAGGGTGTTTCTACCGCATTGAACATTGACATAGAGGCCCAGTAACGCGGAGACGGAGGAGGTGCTGAGGGGCCGGACACTCACTGAACTACCCAAAATGGGCAGAGTGACCAAAAAGAAGGGGTTTGAAGCCCTGCGGTTGGATGACCCGGGACACACCATGGGGGACGAAGAATTGGTGCTGGGAAGTAGTGCTTCCACGCAACCGTGAGACCCTTCCTTGGGCGACATCATGCAGGTCATCATGGCCTCGAGGGAGGCCCTGGAGAAACGAATGGACTATCGGATCTGACCTCTCCCTACTGAAAGATGACCATCGGAAACTCAGGGAACGAGTGGCGTCTCATGAGCCGACCATGAAAGACATTCCGGTCACGGTTGATGCCTTGCGAACGCAGCTCAATGAGGTGGTGCAGAAGGTCTGCGTGCTGGAGGTGAGAGCAGAGGACAGCAAAGGGCGCTCCAGACGTAATAATCTCCGCATCGCAGGGATTCCGGAGCAAGAGGAAGGATCCGACGCTGTGCAGTTCCTGGAGACTTGGATAAAAGCGGAGGTGGCGCCTGAAGGTCTCTCTGCCTTCTACGCGCTGGAGCAAGCGCATAGGGTTCTGACACGACCTCCAAAGCCAGGGGCCCGCCACGCCCAATGGTGGTAAGGCTCCTACACTACCATGACCGCGACTACATCCTCCAGAGAGCCAGGGAGTTACAAAATCTGAGAATCGGCAACAGTAAAATAATGATTTTCCAAGACTACACCAGGGAAGTGCAGCGCTAAAGGGCTTCCTTCATGGGGGTGAAGCGGAAATTGAGGGCCTTGTACCTTCCTTGTGCAATGCTATTCCCGGCTAGGTTGCGGGTCACTGCTGATGGGAATATGCACTTTTTCCTCATGCCTCAAGCCGCCTGGGATTGTCTGGAAACTCGTGGTGCGTCTGGAGAGCGATCACCAACTGCGACCTCACCTCGGCGCCGATCCCCTGCCGCTTTGCCAAGGCAGCGCCCAAGCTCCCCCGCAGAATGGCAACAGGAACGTGACAAGGCGGTTTTGGCGGTGGCGGCCATCAGCCAGGGAGCTATTAGCCCAACCAGCAACACTTAGGAGCATACGAGAAGTGGAGAACAGAGCCCCAGTTCCAGCAGCGTCCACGGGCTCTCGGAGACAGAATTACCAGTCAACACTCCACAAACGGCGGATGGGGTGTTTGGCTGACTGAACAGTTGCACGACCAACCTGACTTTGTGAGGTATTGGGGTGGCCTGTTGGGCCCTGAACTGAGTGCCTGATGGGAGGGTTGGACTGACGGAGAGGGCAGCGAAATTGATGGGGTGGACCAGGATGGGGGGACATGTTCACACGGGAGTGGGGGGGGGTCTTGGGGGGACTTCTGAGATTCTTGAATCGGAGTTCCAAGCAGCCTGAACTGATTGGACTTTCTACTTGCCTATTGTTTGGATGGGGATGCCGCGTTGGATGCCTGTCCTGGGGAGGGGGAGTTGGGGATGTTTGAATTGTTCTTTTTGTGGGGTTGGATTCAGGGGACCTAGGCGTGTTGGGGGGGGGGCGATGGGATGGAACATGATATACAGCAATGGGACCCGCATTAGGATACACATGTCTCACATGTAATGTGCGGGGCATGCATACTATGCATAGGCGACATAAGATACACTCCTTCTTGACACGTAGAGGGATACAAATTGCATTTCTCCAGGAGACCCACCTCACTGCAAAGGAGGGGAAGGCGCTCTAGCGCCGCTAGAGGGGTCAAGTTTACTACACTACATACTCAGCATATGCGAAGGGGTCTTAATCTGGGTAAGAGCTGGAGTTCCCTTTCAGTGCACCTCACCATTAGTTGATCCAGAGGGTAGATACGTGGTGCTTCAAGGGAAGCTAGATGGTCGGGACTTAACTCTTGGGTGTTTATATGCACCTAATGTGGACCAGCCAGCCTTTTTCTCATTGTTGTCCCATAAATTGGCATCAGCTTTAGTAGGGTCTCTACTATTGGGGGGCGATTTTAATTGTGTCACCTACATCGATCTAGACCGCTCACACCCACCCTTACCGAATGCACCAGCGGGTAAACTGGCAGTGACGCGCTCTACCTGGCAGCAGACTTGGGGGTTGATTGACACTTGGAGGGTTCAGCACCCATTAGATAGGGATTACTCCCTTTTCTCCGCCCTCCACAAATTACATGTCCGCCTGGACGCATTCCTATGCTCTCCCGAAGTGAATGGAGAAATTAGCAACAGCGAGTATCTAACTCGCACTATTTCTGACCATAACCCGCTGATGGTCCAGTTGAAATGGAGACTGCGGCCAGAAGCGCTTGAGGATCAAGTATTCCGAACCGCTATAGCTACGGCCATTAAAGACTATTTTCAACTTAATGCAGGGACTATAAAACAGTGGTGCGAGGGAGTTGTATTTCGGTGGCGTCAGGGGCCCGGAAGACATTACTACAAGACATCAAAAGAGATGATGAGCGATTGCGTGCCCTGGAATTGGAACGTCCCGAACGGCCAGATAAGCATGATGAGTAATTGGCAGCTAGGGAAGCAGTGGCAGCAACTGTAGAGCGCCTACGGTGCTTTGACTACAAAGCCTACCTCAAACGGGCACACTGAGAGCGGGATAAGTCGGGAGCCCTACTGGCCTGGTTGGCTAATCCAGCTAGGCGCGGCTCTGTTATATTAGAATTGAGAGATCAGGCTGGGGTGGCCCGCTTTGACCAGCAGGGAATAAATGAGCTGTTTTTTGATTACTATACAGAGCTTTACCGTAGTAGAGTGCTTCCATCAGAGGAAGACTTACAGACCTTCACGGGGGTTGGATTTGCCGGAATTGGGAGATGAGGATGCCAAACAGCTGGGACGGAACATCGAGGTGAGAGAAATGCGAGTAGCCATTAAAAGCATGGCACGGAATAAAACGCCAAGATCCGACGGCTTTCCGGTGGAATTCTATCTCACTTGTATCGACCTCCTGGCGCCTCGTCTGGCGTGGCTCTACAACGAGGCCAAATGGTTGGGTGGGCTGCCGGAATCCACCAAGGAGGCGATCATTATCCAGTTATTGAAACCGGGAAAGCAACCCTGGGATAGAACTGCGATTCGCCCTTTATCCATGCTAAACCTGGATTACAAAATCCTGACCAAAATCCTAGCAACTCGGCTGCTGGCCCATATGTCCACGTTGATCCATGCTGATCAGTCCGGGTTCATCCCCGCCCGATACACAGCGCTTAATATAAGACGGCTCCTACATGTTCTGGAGGCCGACACTTATGAGGTGGATACCGCAGCAGTGTTTGCTGTAGACATCGAAAAAGCATTCGATGGTCTGGAGTGGGATTACCTCTTCCATGTCATGCGTCGGATGGGACTGGGGCCGGATTTTGTGAGCTGGACGGCTTTGTTGTACAAAGATGCCACGGCTAGAGTGCGAACAGGAGGGGTGATCTCCGAGGCATGTAAAGTGGGTAGGGGCACGCGCCAGGGCTGTCCCCTTTCCTCGTTGTTGTTCGACATGGCGGTGGAACCTCTTGCGGCGCATGCCCGCTTGGGGCAGGCATTCCAGGGATTGGACATATATGGGCAGGTCCACTATATCGCACTTTATGCGGACGACCTATTAATGTTTTTTGCAGATACGGGGGAGGCCCTGCGGGGAGCAAAGTTTCTTCTGAGAGCCCTAAGTGTGGTAGCAAGGTTGAAAGTCAACTGGACAACGTCGTGCCTATTCCCGACTCGCGGAGGTAGAGAATGCCCGTGATCTACAGAAGGGGTGAACTGGGAAGAGAGACGTCTTCCCTACTTGGGTACAGTGATTTACCACGAACGGGGAGACATCCTAGACGGAAATGTGGGGAAGGCGATTAGGGGTGCCAAAGCTAATTTTGAGTTCTGGGGCACCCTCCGTTTATCTGCAGAGGGACGAGTGGCACTGCTCATAATGGTGACCCTGCCGCGCTTCCTACTTTAGGACTCTCCCGATCTGGATTCCGGCGGGCTACTTTTGGAGACTTCGGGGTATGGTCAGTTTCTTTCTGTGGGGTTCGGGCAGGCGCAGGGTGGCGCTTGGGACGCTCATGAGACCCCGAGCAGAGGGGGGACTAGCGGTCCCAGACTATGAGACATACTACCTAGCTGCCCAACTTCAATGGCTCACGCAATGGGTGGCGAGGGCCACTAGGGAAGAGAGAGAGGCGGGTGAAACGACAGGCCCCTTGCTGGTGCTGTCTCGTATAATACTGCGCCTCCCGCTTGGAGATATGCAGCTCACTCAGGAGTTTGCCACAGCACGTAAATGTTGGCACAGATATCTAAGACAAGGAGGCATAGCGGTCCCTTATGCGCCCGATATCCCTTTAAAAGTGTGCAGGGCACTGCCACACGGAGGTACCCGGCACAGATTGGAGGACTGGGAGCAACAGGGTTTAGCGACCATAGGAGACCTATACGAGGACGGCAGTCTGCTGCCATTTGAGGTCCTCAAAGACAGTTTTTAACTGCCTGGGGGAGACTTCCTGGTGCATGCTGCGCTCACGACAGCGATTCGAAAACACTGGAAAACAGGCTTGACAGAACCGCCCACCTTTATGGGCTGCCAATATGTAGTGGTCGCTGCGGGTACAGTAAAGGCGGTCTCCTGTTTGTATAGGCGCATGACCCACGAAGCCCTAACACCAATGGTAGCCTTGAAGATGAAATGGGAAGCGGACATAGAAATGGAAATACCAGATCCGGCGTGGGGCGGAATATTGGAGAGAGCCTGGAAGAGTACGCGTAATGCCCGGTTCCAGCTGGTGCATTTCCACATACATAGGGCATACCTGACACCGGCCCGCTTACATAAATACTTTCCAGCCCTGTCTTCGGCCTGTCCGAGATGTACTCAGGAGGGCGCAGATTTTAAACACATGATATGGGCGTGTCCGGAGCTCGATTCCTTTTGGCAAGGGGTGACGGCACTATTAAGGGACGTTACTGAGAGGGACATACAACCCACTAGGACGCATTGCATCCTTCATTGGTTTCCCCACACCCCAAAAAACAAAATCACTAGTAAATTTATTGATCTGGGTTTCCTCTTAGCTAAAAGAGCCATAACCTCGCAGTGGAAGGCGAACAAAGGTCCCAACGTGGATAAATGGAAGCAGGAGTTTAGTAAGTGGATCCGCTGTGAGGGGGAGGTCCGTTTACAAGTGGCGCATAGAACAGTAAATGAACGGGCGTTAGATAGGGCAGGAGCCTGGGAGAGATTGGTCATGGAACTCACACTCCCTGCAGACAAGGATGGAGGGACCCCTGCGCATAGCCCTGGGACACACCTGTCATAGTAGGTCAAGACGAAAGTAAATCGCAGAGTACTAATTGGTTGCACACCGATACCCCACACTGGGCAGTGAGATGCCTCTTACTACATAGTATCTACTGGTCCAATTGCAAGATCGGAGTAAAGCAGACAACCCTTTTACAGCCCAATGGGGCTGCACCACGACACGCCTAGGTGGTGTGGGGGGGAGGGGGGGTGGGGTGTGTTGATGGGGGGAGAGGAGAGGGGGGAAGGGGGGAGATTATAGTTAGAGTAGGGAATAGTGGTTGGGGGGGCTTATGGGGGGTGTTAGTTGGACCGGTTGCAGTTGGTTACATTGCCACTTTAATGACTCAGAGCGCAATAGTTATGTGTGCACAAATTTCACTGATGCATGTGGTCATTAATGGTGTCATAGTATGAGGGTAGGACGATGTCTACGTTTATTTTATGATCCAATAGAAATGTTACGCGGGACTTTAGGCAATGATCTAAGAGGACGTCAAATTTAACGCACAAAACCCTGACCTACACTGCACACAACTGTGAAATATCACATACATGAGCAGCTGCCAACGAGAGGCCCCTCTGCAGTCCTTGTTACATGGTAACCCAGAATGCGAAATAGGGAGATGGGTATTGTGGTTATGTTCTATTATCTGTACGACAGTTGTTAGATTGTAAGCTTTTAAGAATTTCATAGATCTAATATTTGTATATGCTGAAAGCGTATTCTTCATGATGCAATGTATGTGATTATTAAGATTAAATGCCAATAAAATGTGGTTAAAAAAAAATTTACAAAGTGTTAACCCTTTAAAGCCCACCTGCCACCTTTTTCAAATGCTTATAAATCAATTTACTTCTAAACAGAATTTTAAAAAAACCTGCTTTAGGATTAAAGTTATACGTTCACGCCAACTTTGGTGTAAATCTGTTTAGCAGTTTTTGCTCTATCTCAGCAAAATTTCCGATGGGAGCTAAAATGAGAAATAATGCACTTTCTAACCCCCAGCTAACTTTTTTTCCAGTAGACAGACCTTCATGAAACTTGCCATGCCGAATCTTAGCGGACTTAGTTAGCAGAATGCCAAGTGTCGAGTAAATCTGTCCAGAGGGTCACAAGGTATAGGCAAATCAAAAAAAGCCATTTCAATGGAAATACCACCTCAAATGTAACTACACAGTGTTAACACCTAAAACAAATAATATATAAGCAATGGCAATTAGCATGAGTGACGTTAGTTTTTGGAAAGTTCAGTAACCCTATATTATGTCCATTTCTAGAAACCACCTTTGTGACTGCAGCTCTGGTTCTGCTGCAAGATAGATACCAAAACAGTTTTTTCACAGAGGGAGAACAAAGTGTCATGGGTATCTGTATGTGCCTAAAAGGTCTGGGTCATTCATCAGGGCAAAAAGGATCCCTGCAGTACTATCTTAGGGGTCAGAAGGACCCTAGACATGTATAAAACTTAAACACCTACTAAGTGTCAAGTAAATCCTACCTGGATACAACCTCCAGGATTCCGTAGAGGACCCCCCCCCCCCCCTTTACTTATCTGAATCCCGGTATTGCCCAGGAGTTTTATGTAAGAACTCCCTCCTTTCGCCAAGTCTTCGTGGAGGTTGAGTCCGCCTCAGGGGTACCTTCTTACTGTGGTGAGGAGAGGATGCTGATTATGATGCATGACACTATTATGTGTGGGAGGCATCCTCTTCCATTAAGGATGGCCTTCCCATTCTGAATGGCCCTCACATGACTGACTAGGAGGTGCCGGACCGGACTTATGGTCCTGAGCCCCTTTGTATGATACTGGCACCCTACTACTTTGTGGTTTGTGATTCTGTTTGGAGGAAGGTAGAGGTGCTGGTTTCCTCCTTTTCTCTCTTCTGTGGTTACACTATTAAGTGTCATTCAGTATTTTACAGGGTCGGGAATGCAAAGGATCCAATGTTTGCTCAAGAGTGAGGCCTTTTCTCTGGGTCCTAGGGCAGTCATAGTCCAGTTTGGGTTCTGACAATCATAATTAATATCCCAGAGTCACTTTTGCCACTACACCATATTAATCCCTTTAGGTACTAGACTCTGTAGGAGCAGCAATATTAAGTGTGCAAGACTTACTTTAAAATGTGGTAGGGATTAAAACATCATACACATCATTACACAGTAAATAACCCTCAAAATCAATATCCAGCCAGTGCTATAATATACTCAAAGAAGAAGAGACCTTTTTATAAATACATCAAAATAACAGGAACAGATATGACATAGAAAATCAGAAGGTGCTATGGCTTCTGGGCAGAGATACAATACTAAGCGTTTTTATTGCATTTCAGATGCTTGACTTTCTATAACATGGTCTTATGAACATTGTTAGTCTAACAGACTGAGCTTCGGTTGACTCGGAGAACTTTTTTTTTTTTTACAAAAGTGATTATAGTCTTTTTATGTTCCACTGAATGGCCAAAATGTGCAATACAAAACTGGCATGATAAAGCAACCTTACTATGATATTACTGGTCCTCGTTTCAATGGGTGTCGCTCTGGATGCGATGCTGAACAACTTAGTGGGCTAGAGTACCAGCAGCTTCGTTTCCAGTAACCAAAAAGAAAAGCAATAACTTTCTGACCCAAAAAGTCCACCACCCAAACAACAAAGGCTCTAACTCAAATCACAACTCCTAAAGTCTTGGTGTCTTATTCAGAGGTGACCAGTGGTCCGGTTAGCAGTGTCCACTTAAGACACAGTTCGTTATTTTTCAAAACCACATAAGTACTTTGAGTCTTTAGCTAAGGAATTGACGTAACAGTCGATCAATACTAACCATAGAGCCAACTAAATGAGATCTATCTAAGGAGCTTGTATATCAAACGTTTGCCTCTGGGAGCATAGACTAGACGCCTAACCCAACAAAAATGCTAGGTTTTTTTCAAAATTTCAAGTCATATTCTATTTAGTGAGAAATTAATTTTGTATCCTAATTTCACAGACTTCTGCTCACACTAGCCAGAACTGGTTAAGGTCAAATTGTTGATCTAAAGCCAGAATGAGCTGGCATCCGCAAAGAAATAGTTTGAAGGGTAGAATAAACAGAGAAATAGTTTTAACAGTGGATTTCACTAGAGATGGGGAAAACCTTCTCTGAAAAAGGGAAGGCAGATCGATACATTCTTCATTGAACAAGACCCTGAACAACAAGGAATTGTAGCCACCAGCTCTTCTCTGGATAAATCAGCTTGCTGGAGAACGAATAGTTTCTTACCTGTCAGTGTAGTTTTGCAGCTTGAAGATCTTTCTGGATTCACTATGCTGTGCATTATTCCACGGTCTAGTGGTTGGGTCCGGAATCGTAGTCTTTTCTTTCTTTCTTTTTTTTTCATAGCCCAGGTGGGTGTCAACGTCCCACCTTTTGGTGCACTTCCTGTGACGTTGGCACGCTTCCTGCGGAAGCTCCCACCTTTGGGCGCCATCTTCGGATTCTTTTTTTCTCGTTTTGTGTTCTGTTTGCAAATCCTTTTTGCAATGTTCAAGCAAGTGATTTTTTCGCTTTGTCCTTCAAGGTGTTTGTTTCTGTATTGTCCTTGTATTAATTACCACCTGCTTCTCCAGCCTCATCTTTCTGGAGGAGGTGGGTGGGTTCGCTAGTGAATCAAGAAAGATCTTCAAGCTGCAAAACTACACCGACAGGTAAGAAACTATTCGTTTTGTAGCGTGAATTGCTGTGCATAGACTTTGTAGCGGTTTGTTATGTTTGTGGCGGCTGGGTGGAAGATGAGCGTTGGTTGTTGAATATATGTTGAAGCACCTTCTGTCCTACTTGTGCTTCCTTGTTCATTTGTATATCCACACAGTAGTGCTTAATGAACGTGTGCAGTGAAGCCCATGTTACCGCCAGGCATATGTCTTGAATGGGTGTGTTAGCCAGGAAGGCTATCGTTGCTGGTAGAGTGGGCCCGTGCCCCTTCTACTAGTTCTGTCTGTGGCAGAATTGTATAGTTTGCGCGATCCATTGTGCGATGGTCCCCTTTGTTACTGGTCTACCCAGGAAACTGCGAAGGACACAACAAACTGTTTTGTTTTCCTGTGCATCTTGGTTCTTTCTATGTAGTGTATTACTGCCATTCCAGGGTCCAGAGTGTGCAGTGCCCTCTCTGCGCTTGTGGCCGGTTTCTGAAAGAAGCTTGGTATTTGTACTGTCTGGTTGACGTGGAACCTTGACACCACCTTTGGCATAAAGTGTGGGTCAGTTCTCATCACCACCCTATCATTATGTATGTGGATGTAGGGTTCTTGTAGCGTTAGCGCCTGTAGTTCGATCACCCTGCGCAGCGAGGTGATTGCCACCAAGAAGGCTGTTTTCATTGTCAGCATTTGTAGGGAGGCCTTATGAATGGGTTTAAAGGGCGCTTTCATGAGCTCTGTTAGGACTAAATTAAGGTTCCATGCCGGTGGCGGCATCCTCTTTGGTGGTGCGATCCTCTTTGCCCCTTCCAGGAATCTCTTTACTATCTGTGTTGTAAAGAAACTCTTCCCTGTTTCTCCTCTTGTGTAGGCTACTATCGTTGCTAGGTGTACTCTTAGCGAGGATGAACTTAGTTTTGCCTTCAGCAGGTGCGTGAGATATCTTAGCACCGTTGATTCCCTTGTCATCTTCTTGTGTAGCTTTTTCTTGCTGCACCATTGTGTAAACCTCTTCCATTTTGCCACATAGCACTTCGTGTGCTAGGTCTCCTTGCCTCTCGTAGTACCTGCAGGGTGCTCTCAGGTAACTGCAGGTGTGCAAACTCTATGTCTTCAGGAGCCATGCTGCTTGGCTGAGGCTCTCTGGCTCTGGGTGTAGTACTTCTCCGTTTTGCATGGAGAGTAAGTCTTTCCTTTTCCCGAACTTGTGGGGTGCACCCTGAGCCATTTCCATTATCTGTGAGTACCATGTCTGCCTGGCCCACTGGGGTGCCACCAGGATCTGAATCATGTTGCTGGTTCTGCACTTGTTGAGTACTCTGTGTATAAGTGGTATCGGGGGAAAAGCGTTAGCAAATGTTTTCGACCAGCTTATCCATGGGGCATTCCCCAGGGATCCTTCCCCTGGTTGCCTGGATGCGAAGTTTTGGCATTTTGCATTCTGGTGTGTTGCAAATAGGTCTATTGTCGGTGTTCCCCACCTTCTGAATAGCCTTTGCGTTTCCTGTGTATTGAGCTCCCACTCGTGGGATGCCGATGTCTGTCTGCTGAGCCAGTCTGCTTCCACATTGTCCTTCCGTGGTAGGTGTATGGCTAGTAGGTCTATTTTGAGTGGGATGGTCCATCTCCATATCTCCTGTGCTAGGGTCGATAGCAGGGCTGATTGTGTTCCTCCCTGCTTGTTTATGTAGAACATCGTTGTTGTGTTATCTGTCTGGATCAACACTCTCTGGGTGTACAGTTTTGTCTGGAAGGTTTTCAGGGCGAGGAACACGGTCTTTAGTTCCAGGAAGTTGATGTGTTTGACCGCATCCGCTTGAGTCCACAGCAGACCCCTCACTCTGAGCTTGCTCATGTGTGCTCCCCATCCCTTATGGGATGCGTCTGTGATGATGGTCACCGTTGGGGTCGGTGGTGTTAAAGGCTTCCCTTCGGTTATGTTCTCCTTGTTCCACCACGACATCTCCTTCTGCACTGCGTGCGTTACAACCACTATATCTTCCCAACTTCCTGTAGCTTGTGACCATTGTTCTTGCAGCCATTCCTGGAATTCTCATGTGGAGCTGTACATTTGGGACCAGATGTGTGCAGGAGGCCATCATGCCCATGACCTTGCTCGCTGTCCTCACTGTCAGAGCTTGCCCCTTCTGGAAGAGGCGCATCTCCTTCAGCAGGGCCAGTGTCCTCTTGTCGCTGGGGAACACCTTGCTCAGTATGGTGTTAATCTGTGCTCCTAGGAAGATTTTTACTTGCTCTGGTTCCATTAAGGATTTCCCCCAGTGAATGGAGAATCCCAGGTCCACCAGTGTACTTGTCACGCGCTGTGCATGTTCTTTGCATGTCCTGTGTGAACTTGCCTTTATTAGCCAGTCGTCCAGGTAAGGGTATACATGGATCCCTTCCCTCCTTAGGTGCGCTGCCACTGCTGCGAGGCACTTGGTGAAGACCCTTGGTGCAGATTATAGTACGAATGCTAGGGCTATGAACTTGTAGTGATCTTTGTTGATGGTAAATCTCAGTAGATGTTTGTGCTGCCTGTTCATTGGAATGTGCAGGTAGGCATCTTTGAGGTCTATGGTGGCCATGAAGTCTCCGTGCCTTATCTGAGGAATGACCTCTTGTAGGGACGTCATCTTGAACTTTTGTGTTTTTATGTATGTATTTAGGAACCTTAGGTCCAGGATGGGTCTCAGTGTTTCGTCCACCTTTGGTACCAGGAAGTAGGTTGAGTACACTCCCTTGTTCCTTTCTCTGTATGGTACTGGTTCGATGGCCTCCTTTTGGAGGAGTTCCTTCTCTTCCTTTTGAAGTAGATCTAGCTCCTTTCCAGACTGCGCCTTCCTTTTTGGTTTTCTGTTTGGGGGTGTCTTTTCCAGTTCTATGCAGTATCCGAACTGTATGATGTTGAGTATCCATTTGTCTGTGGTTATCTTCTTCCACTCCCGGAAGAAATGACTTAGCCTGCCTCCTACTGGTGTTACATGTTTGTTGATGTTTGGTCCGTGTAACCCTCTGTTGGTCTTGTTGTGCTCCACCCTGGGAGAAGTTGCGTGGGTGGGTACGTATTGCGTGACGGAGTCACTTTGAGGTGGGTTGTTGGCCCCCTCTTATTTTGTCCACGTCAGTTCGCCCTCCAGCGAAAGGACTGGCCCCTTTGCTGGTAGTGCCGGGTTTGTTTTTGATGTCCCTGTTGTGTTTGGCTGTCGCCCTGGTGGGACTGTTGGAATGTCTGGTGTGACGTTCCTGGCTGGTTTCCCCCTCTTCCGTTCGGTCTCCGTGACGGGGTACCCCTTTTCATACCTCTGAATTTTAAGGCCCCCATGGACCTTGCAGTTTTGTTTTCTTTCGTGAGCTGGGTGAGCTTTTCATCCACCCGCGCCCCAAACAGTGTCTCCCCATTGAACAGGGTGCTGTACCTCTGGTTTGAAGCCTGAGATCCTGAGCCAGGCCTGCCTTCTCTCAGTGATTCCCAACATCATCAGCCTGCTGGACGTGTCCGCTCCATCCAAGGCTATTTTGAGGCAAGAATTTGCCACTATTTTTCCCCTCCTCCACAAGGTGTGAAGCTCTTTGTTGGTACTTGTCTGGGAGGTGCTTGATCAGCTGTCCGATCTCGTCCAGAATTTGGAACTGGTGCCTGTTCAGTAGGGCGTTTGAGTCTGCCATGCGCCAGTGCATCGCTGCATTTCTTTCTATCTTTCTCCCAGTTTGTCTGGTGGTGGCCCTGATGTTGTTGCCACATTTGCCCTTTTCCTGGCGGTCGCCGCAATAATGGAGTCCGCTATAACTGATCCTCGGATGTAGGGAGGATCCTTAGAGGAGTGTTTATATTTCTTTTCCATCCTAGACGTAACGGACCTGCATGTTGCCGGTTCCTTGACGCCTCTTTCCCCTAGGCCATGACACTCTCAAACATGGGGAGGTACTGGCTCCTAATCTGTGAGGGGAGCAGGGTCTCCAAGAGGAAGTCTGCTTTTGGTTTTTCCTCATCTAGCTTGACTCCAAAGGCCGTTGCCGCGTTCTTGACGACTGTATTATAGACCCCAATGTCATCTGGCGGCAAAGGCCTCGAAGGGTACGTCTCCGTGGCCTCTTCTGGGCTTTCGGTGTCGAGGCCCTGCCACTCCAGGTCCTGTGCCCCCAAGGATGCCGATCCGAGGGTCGTCCGCTGATCGTCGTCGCCCTCCTTCTCGTAGAAGGCTTCTTCCTCTGGATGGTCCTGGGTCTCGGGACTTTTCAGCGGCTCTTCGGCATCAAAGTCCTCCTCCTCTTCTATTTCAACGATCACCGTCTTTGGTTTCGACGGAATCGCGAACCTCTTCATCTTTTCGTCGTACTTTTTTTTTCTTAGCATGAAGTTATCCATTTCGGCCTCCAGCCGTCTTTTCTGTCTCTCCAGTTCGAAGGCCTGTTTGGTGTCGAACGGTTCGGCTGATCTCTTAGACGTATACGTCGACGTCGAAATGGGCTTCGGGTCCGTTGTCGACGCCAAAGCTAACTTCGGGTCCTTCTCTTTTGAATTTGAACATTCCTTTTCGGGGACGTGCTTCGACGACCTTGGCTTTTCGCCTGTCTTCGCCACCTGGGAGTCCTTTTCGAAGGATCCGCTGGGCTGTTTGTCCTTGGATGCAGCTGCGGGCGTCGAGTTTTTCGGCGACAGTGCTCCCTTCGAGGACTTAGACTTTGTTTTTCGAGAGTCTGACTCAGACTTTCGAGGGTTTGTCGGGGGCTTAGGGGTCGTAGTCTCCTACCTCTTTAGAAGTCTTCTTATCGGTCTCTACAACTGTGTAGTCGTCGTCTTCTCCGGCGACGTTGTCCTCCTCGTCGCTCGAGAGGCCCAGGTCTTCCAAGGGATGGCAGTTGACCCTTACCTTGCATGTTGTAGTTGGCTCTTCTCGGTCACTCTCTAACCCGGAGAGTCTTCAGTGTGAAGGTGGAGCAGGCGTTGCAGTCCTTGCTCTCGTGGTCGACCGGTCAGCAGAGGTTACAAACCGGGTGATGGTCCTTCTGCGCGTATTTGTGGTGGCAGTTACAGCAGAATTTATAAGGTGTCTTGTCCATTTCTTGCGCTCAGGGGGCCCCCTGTGTGCGCATTCTCCGTTGGATCTCGAAGTTCTCCTTCTTCTTCATCGTCCCGGCTCGATGGTGTTGTTCCTCGTCGTCTTCTCAATCTTTTCCGTGCAAAAATCGACTTTTCTGCGTCGTCTTTCCTCCAAAACTCTGGAGCCCCTCGGGAACGATCGAGACCCAACGGCGGAAAAAAGAATCTGAAGATGGCGCCCAAAGATGGGAGCTTCTGCAGGAAGCATGCAAACGTCACAGGAAGTACACCAAAAGGTGGGACGTCGACGCCCACATGGGCTACGGAAAAAAAAAAGTAAGAAAAGACTACGATTCCGGACCCAACCACTAGACCGTGGAATAATGCACAGCATAGTGAATCCAGTAAGATTCACGCTGCAAAACCACCATTTGTGCATCCAGGCACCTGCTGTCCCACTAAAATCTACATATGACTATAGAGATGTTACCTACTCATGTTTCGCACATTAGAGTGGTAGGCATGGGAGCACAGTTATAAAGGACTCGAAGGCCCCAGAGAGGGAAAAGTAGGTAGGCAATCTCTCTATAGGGACACTGGTAAAAAGGTATGAGCCCTTAACTTATATCACGCTGCCACCACTGTTACCAATCCCTTCACAACCTGGCATGAGAAAGCTGAAATCATTCAGTTTAGCAGGTTGGGCCTATACCCTGCTGAAGAACAGTAAAGCATGGAGTACCTCTAGAAAGCTCAGAGTTCATTGGAGGAATGACACAGGGCAGGCCACAAAAAAACTCATACAGTGCAATACAGCTTTTTCAAGTCATGGAGAGGATTTTCGTTCATAGTACTGCAGCTTCTGAACCTATGTATTGTTCTGTGACGTCTGCCTTATGCATCGAATGTGATTCTTTGTGTAACTTCAGGATGAGTCACTTGAGGCTTAAACAACTGGGTGTGAGGATCCAGGATAAGTGTAATAGGAAGCAGAGACTGCTCCCTAATTAGGAGAATCCACCTCAATTCAGGTATTAACCTAGCATATTGAAACTGTGTCAAGAAGATTACATTTTTAAATTTCTGACTGTAGAGTATGGAGAACCTTGGATGCTCCCTTGTGCACCTGCTTTAGTTTCTATCAGGTCCTACCCCTCATTGACAGTAGCCTTATTAATTGTATCTATGTCTGTGAAATGGTTAAAATGAGAATGTCACTTTGTCGAGTGGCAAATTCAGTAATGATGAAGAGCGACTCGGCAATCATTTCCTGTGTAAGGTTGATCGTCAAGTCTATTGAAGAGTTAAATAATTTCTCCCACCAACAGGCAGTAAATACCCCTGTCCTGGGGAACCTGTGGAACATCAAAATACCAGAGTCCTCCCTAACGAACAGAAACATTAAAAAAGCAGTATCAGCCAGAACAAATTTCGCTGAGAATTTAAAATTTCGCTGAGAATTTAGATCTGTTACTTCCTGCAGTCAATCTCTTACTAGTTAATAAAATCTTTCTGTAATGTTTAGAGATTTTACCTGCTTGAACGAAAAAGATGGTATTCTGTTGAAACATTTCAGCTAAGCAGAACACAGTTATTGTTAACTTCTCTTCTGTGCACTGTGCACAAAGGCAACCAACTACAGTGACCTATATACTTGCAGGTCCAGCAGTGCTATGATCATCAAGAACTGGAGAGCTCACATGAAATGTTGAATGTGTCTTTGCGTTTGGGCTGATCGATCAGTGAACAGAGGATGGTTGATCAACTGTTCTTGGTGGGGTGGTTTTACTTTGTACAATTACACATGGTTTCTTTTAAACTCCTGAACATTTCCAGACTGCTAAATAACCACGGCATATGCTTTGTTGTTCTACCAAACCTTGATAGTTATGCATGGAGAATACTCCATGGGATGCTCATTGGAGAGAGGAGTTGGCCTAATGGCTAGGGCGGTCGACCTCGAATCTGTGGAACCGGGTTAGAGTCTCAGCAATGATGCTGAACATCCTGTGATTCTGGGCAAATCAGTTAATTTCCCTGTTCCTAACAAAAAAAAAAAAATTAAAAATGAATGTGTCCTCACGTAATGCAACTGGTGCTATGTAAAGCGCTCTGATTCTAGATACTGGGTCAAGTTCGTGCTATATAAAACTCCGTAAAAAAAAAAATTGTTAATCTGCTTGATCATCGTTGGCGGAAAAGCCTGACTTTTTAATATGGGCTCAATGAAGCGCTATGTCTAGTTCCAGCTAGGCTTTAGTGGAGCCAAATACAATGCTTTTTTTTAATGATGATGGCTTTTTATCTTACACAAAAGTAAAAAAAACCAATTAAAAAGTACCCTAATCATTTCTCAAGAGCTTTCCAACTGAATATACAACAACGAGAGCATCTAAGTCAGGTCAAAGAGGCACACATCAAAAACAATGAATACGAGACTGCATTTAAGGCAGCTGGTTTCAGTGTTATAGGACCATGTGTGATTATTCCATCCACTCCTGGATTTTGCTTTGCATTCTGGAACCTGTCCTGTGTATCCCACTCTAAAAGTAGGGCTACATATGTTAGACTGCAAAGTAAAAACCTGGATTTGGGGATCTGCTTGAACCTGAGAAATAAAAGAGCTCTGTCTACAATGGCAGATGAATGGTTTATTGGCCTTAATGAGGGCTCCATTCTAATAACTCAAAATGGCAAATCGTGTCAACAAGCTTTCCAGTGTAGGAATATTTTTGAAATATATAAGAAAAAAGTGTAACTTCCTATGTGGTACAGAGACAGACTCAAGACAGAAGTGGGACCCCCCCCCCCCCCTCCTTCCCTGGCTCTCAACATTAAAGAAAGTGTCATCTGATTTATGGGGATAGGCTGACTTAACAGGCCTTTTAAGTGTTGAAACGTTTTCCGAAAAGATTAAGCAGATGTCTGTTAACAGAAAGTGCAGATCGAAATAGGATTCAGGGCACTGAACGCATAGAAGCAAGTGGGTGAGATGCAATAGAAGCAGTTCCTATTTTGGAAAACCTGGTATCCTTGCAAAGGTATGCATTTGTGTTTGACAGCATGAAATGCACATTCAAGACCCATTTGTATTCCTTACATTTGTTTGTGTAACACTGCGTCAACCTCTTCGCCCAGTGCTCTTCCATCATTCTCTGTAACATTTGTACACTTTGTTCTTCCATTTGTGTATGCCCAAGGCACAATTAGCTTTTGCTGCAATGGACATTTGACTCTGTGCATGTGCTTTCGATTAATTTAATCTATTACTATAAATGTCAAAAGACGTTTTGAGATGTGAATGGATTCACACATGATCCATGTGCACTACAAATTGAATTTTATTGCCCTAAAGTCTCTCAATCAAAAAATACCTCAAGTTTTCCAGTTCTTGTTTTCTTAACGGGGACGAGGGTGGAGCTGTGATGAAGGCCTCCCCTTCATGGCTTTTACTGCTGGAATAAGACAAAATGTCAATCTAGGCCAGTGGCTTCGCCGCCTCAAACCAACAAAAGCACAACTGCTGCAGTTATCTATGGCATTATTAGTACAATCTAAATACAAACATACAGAACTGGAAACCATGTTCAGTTTTACAAATTCTTTTTAATTTCCTGAACGGAACACAGTATTTAAAGAACAAAGTTTACAAAATTATCCTGCAATGCAAAAGATATTTTTGGAAATTCAAGTTGAATAAAATGGGGGCGCAAAGCGTTGTTAGTGGAAACTGAACAGTTACATATATATTTCATTTCATGATTGTCACATAGCGCTCACACAACTTTGTATTTAACTAGAGACCTAGGACATGCTAAAAATGATAAAGATTCAATTGTGCTTTTCTGTATATCGACGCGAGGGAGATCGGCTAAATGTCTGTTTTAATTTCAGCATACTTTCTAAATTGTACTGGTCAAATAAACAATTTACTTACCTTCGGTAACACCTGATCTGGTAGAGACACTAGCTGCAGATTCCTTACCTTAGAATTATCCCCAGGCTTCAGACTGGATCCAGAAATCTTTGAGCTGTACCAATGCACACTGGTAGGTGGCGTTGTTTGGCTCCACAATGGTCACGTACGCGCTACCTATATTGGCGCCACCTCGGAACGCTGATATCAGTTTATTTTTGCATCCTTCCCAGTCAGGAGGACAGAGCCACGAACCACTGGGCGAGCTTCTAGTGCCCTTTGTAAGGAGAAAGCCTCATCCTTTAATCAGGTCGCAGAGTGGGGAGGATCGGTATGAAATCTGCGGCTAGATAAGATTCTCTACCTGATGAGGAGTTACCAAAGTTAAGTAATTTTTCCATCTGATAGAAACTTCAGTCATAGATTCCTTACCTTAGTACAGCTACCCAAGCAATGCCTCCCTGGCGGGTAGGTCTGAGAACCAGACTTAGACCAGAAACTCATGCAGGATCTAACGGACAAAATGCCCACCCCCATGGACCTGACTGTTCAGGCAGCATTGCTTCATGAACGTGTGCAATGAAGCCCATGTTGCAGCCTGACAGATATCCAGGACTGGAATCCACAAGCTAATGCAGTGGTCGCAACACTCTGGTAGAATGAGTGAGCAAGTCAGTCATGTTCAGACCACAACGAATGGCAGACTTTGCTGCATTTCTACCGCTGGCAATAGCCTGAGAAAGCATGACATGGGCCTCCTCTGAGACCATTGGCAGCACTTGCACACCCGAACCCAAGATAGTTTGGGAGTAAAGGCCCAACAGGCACACCTGAAAATGGCAGTGCTGGGCTGGTGAAAGAGAACATTCTCTTGCCCAAGGTATCCTGCCTCTTGGATTCCCTATCCGGTGCAGTAGAAGGAAAATTGCCAGGGTAAATTCTGGAAGTGGAGGCCTGGACCACCAAGTTCTGCGGTGTGGGTAGCTGTGTGAGGGAACTGGGGTTCTGTGGAGCGGGCGGTGGCCAATCGTCCTGTGCACACCAGCCCCTGTGCAAGGCTTAGACAAAGGCACCAAGGGTGATGTCAATGAGGACTTCATAAATGGGGAACAAGGTTTCAGAGGGGCACACCCTGGTTGAAGCACTTCTGTCAAGACGTTAGTCTTGACTGCCACCGAGGGCAGCTGAAGGTCACCTTAGTGAAAGAGGTCCCCTCCTCCTCAGTAGGAGGGGAGACAAAGCCAGTTCTAGGTGAGATGTCTAACCCACTGACATTCCCCAGATACTCATACAAGGTGTCCTCGTTATCAACCAATGGGTGCTGATATTCACTAGGGTCATCATATCTCTCCTATTCATTTCTTGTACCATGTCTGTCATAGACAAAAGGCCCTGGCTCCAACACGGAAGGCATGGCTCCAGATGGCATGGGAACAGGCGTTGTGCTCAGTGTTGGAGTCGAGGATGATGGGGATGGCGTCAGCACGAGAGCGGGCACCAGATAAGGTGTCGGTCTTGCTAGCGGCGCCACTTCAGATATAGCACTAGATCCATGAAGCCCCACTGCCGCTGATAAGAGTACCTGCTGGCTGGAATCTAGTAGGGACCCTTCCTGAACCTATGGGGCCCAAGGGCGCTCCAGAGACGCCAGGCCGCCCAAAAATGAGGTGCATGGCCTAAGAACTCCCACCGCTGGGCAGGGGTCACTCCGGGGAAATCTAGGAAGCCCTATTTGTGTCTATATCCATAAGAATCCATGCAGTAGGACACTTGTGCAGGGCAAAAACGGAGGTGAACAAATGGTTTATTGCGCTACCACCATTATACATTTCGGCCGAAAAACTACTGCACAGCTCCATCTCCCTAGGAGGATGGATGGATGGATGGATGGATGATAGATATATATATCTCAAAGTAATGTTATAGTTAGCTGAATGTGTCAGTGATGACATTAGCGTATTAGTGTTCTGAACTAAGGAAAAACAAGCATTTGCAATGCAATAGGTCTCACATTAGGAAAGTTTGAGCTATTGGTATTGTAAAAGACAAATTTTGTATTTGTGTTGGTTTTGAAAATAGCGAAAGTAATAGCTTTGTCATTTACAATGCCAATAGTTTTAACTTTCGCAAATATGACACCTATAGCATTTGTAATGCAATATGTGTTGTATTTACGTGACTTAGATGTATTGATATTAAAAAAATTTAAAGAATTAATACTTAAATAAAAGCTATTGTAATTTATAATGGCAATAGCTTAAACTTTTGTGAATAACTTTTGTGAAGATTATGTTCAGTGTATTTTATTGTGACGAAAATCCAATAACAGAAGTGAAATATTAACATCTTTTTGTTACATCTGTAATAAAGCTTGAAACATTGAGAGAACATATTTGAACCAGGTGTTGTTGAATGGTTGCACAGATTGATGCTGTGGTGGCGCTGAGTGATGTTGTGATGGCGAACGAGTGATGTTGTGATGGCGAACGAGTGATGCTGTGGCGTTCAGTGATCCTGTGGCGCTCAGTGATGCTGTGGTAGCACATAGTGATGTTGTGGTGCCCCTGAGTGATGCTCTGGTGGTGCGGAGTGATGCTGTCTGCTATGCTATGTTGTGTTGTGTTTTGCTATCCTAGGTTTTGTTTTGTTATGCTATGTTTTGCTATCTTATGTTTTGATTTGTTATGTTATGCTATGCTGTGTTTTGTTATGCTATGTTTTGTTATGCTATGCTTTGTTATGTTTTATTATGCTATGCTTTGTTTTGCTATGTTTTGTTATGTTATGCTATGCTATGTTTTGTTGTGTTTGGTGTGAGAAGTTGGCCTGATATATGATGCTCACTAGTTCTAGTGATCACCTTGTATCAGTCCAAACAACCCTTATGGTGATTGGTTGTAAGTCAACCTTATAGACCAGCTATCCTAATGGTAGCATGGACAAAGCAGTTTTAGGCTAAACTCTTTTGGCATGTGAAGCCAGCTGTTTTACCACATATAACCCGTTGAATACCAAGTGAAAGGACACCACACAGGTTGTTATGAAAATAAACAATATATTTATTACTAACAAAACACCTCTGAACTCTTTATGAGATCAGAGAGCTAAGCGCATGACAAGACTCTTAAGAAAAATACAGTAAGTCGCACAAATTACAATGGTGCCCTAGGCGCACGACAACCCATATACTAAGTAAATGGCATAAGGTGAACAATAGAAGAAATGAAGATGCCCAGAGGCTGTAGGATCGCTGGGACTACACTACCCTAACCTTAGGTAAGGAGCAGGAGGCCCACGGGACGCGTGTGCAGAGTGTGAACTCACATGCGAGATGCGGTACAAAGTCAATGGGCACGAACAAGTTACAAAATAGGTGAATACGGACAGGTCCGACTGGTTACGACTAAAACTACAGGATACCTGGACACTAGGAGTCAATCTACCTATGAGCACCGAAATGCTCTTGTTACCTCACCCACGGGCTGCGGGTGCATAGGTGTGAAAGTGTGTCGGGTTTCCGCGCTGAAGTCAATGGAGCCTTGAAAAAAGATGCTGCAGGCGACCAGGAGGAAGATGTCCAGAGTGATCCAAGGGCGGATCGAGGAAGAACGAGACCTGAAAGCAGAGGGGACAATGTTCACAGTCACTAGCCAGTGACCGGAGTGGAACCAGGAAGGAACCAGATGCTGTTGTCGCGATTAGGTGAAGAGTGGACGCTGGACTCTGCAGCCACGTGGACCAGCAGGTGTCTTCGACGACCAGAATGGAGGCACGAGCTGTCCCACGCAGGCTCTCGCTGTCGGCGGTGTCTGATCCGGATTCTGAGTCAACAGGCCTTGGCAAAGGCAACCCACATGGTGAGTGAAGATGGCGTCTGGTGCGGACCAGGAGGGTCCGGGGTGCTTCTCCTTTGCAGGGAAGCAAGGGCCAGTCTGGAGCAACCAGACCAGCAGTGTGGATTTCAAGGATCGTCGTCTAGGAGGCCACTAGCCAGCCGGTAAGTGACCAGACAACACGTCGAGCAGCAACCCAGCAAAAGGGCCCCACGCAGATCTCGTGGATGCTGGAGGGCTGGTCTTCGATGCAGGAGCGGCTCGGGGCTGGGGCTTCTCAATCCCCAAAGCACTTTCTCGAGTATGCCTCTGAAGTCGTGCTGGAAGCGAAGTGCAGTTTCTCCAAGATGGCCGGTCCCACGTGTCTCGTCGCACCCACGGATCTCAGCTGTGCGCTGCAGATGTAGGTAGAGGTCGGAGAGGTCTGGAAGTCCGGGTCTCGTCGGGCTCTGAAGTCTGGTTCCACCAGGAAGGACGACAAAGTGAACCGCTAGAAGGCTTGATGGTGCCTGCAGATGCAGGGTGGTCACTCCTTGGCCACAAGGAAGATTTTCTTCAGTGTTCTGGGGAGCAGAATGTCGAAGTCCAGAGTTTCTTCTTTGTAGTTTCAATTCAGGATAATCTCATTTGGAATGGGACCAGCTCCTACCTTTATTCTGCTAAAGGGGGCTGTACTAGTGACTGGGTCCCTCCCATGGGTGGGTCCAGGAAGGGGGGTTGTTACACCCCCTATCCTTTGTCCGGTTTCGTGCCAGAGCTGGGGCTGGAGTGCCCCAGCAACTGGTTTGAACCGGGATATGCACAGGGACACCTTGTGTGCCCCAGGCATGTCTCATTCCTTTCAGCCCTGCCTATCTGGATACACAAAGTCCTGTCTGGGGTGGTGCTAGCACCTCCCCAGGCAGGAAACCCTTTGTCCAGGCCTCCGTTGCTGGAAGGACTTCCCGCAGCAGGAGGTCAGACTTGTGTCTGTGGCAGCAGCATCCATTTTGTGATGCTGAGGCGCGGGTTAACTTTAACCGGGGTTACAGTTACATACATGTCTTATCCCTCTAGAAGGGTGGATTCTTTGCCTGCCACCAACAGGAAATGCTATGTGTGAATGGAGAACATTAATGCTGTATTGTCAGCTGTTTTAGAGTGATTTTACTCGTTTTTCTTGTGATTTGAAATGTTAGACGGGGACCTGGAGGGTCGGCCGAGGACAAGGGGAGAGGCCTCCGGTGAGGGCCGTCTCCAGCGATCGTACAGACAAGTAACTTCCCCCCCACAGATGGACACCACACGTAGATGAGGTTGACACTCTTTATATGCAGTATCTTGAATTAAGGTAGTACGGTACAATGAGGTCAGGACACGAGGGTCCTCTCAATATCTAGTCTCTGGAAGGGAAAGGGGGTAGCGGGACAGTCTTGTTACCAATCTGGTATTGAGATGAGACGATGGGTAGCTCACAATCCTCGAACTCGGCGTTCGGCAGGTCGGGCCGCGGCAGCGCCAGCAGGTCCCGAGAAAGTCGTAGATAGCAACGGGCCGCGGCAGCGCCAGCAGGTCCCGACGAAGATGGTGGTTGCAAGAGGCCGCGGCAGCGCCAGCAGGTCCCCACGAGGATGAAGGTTGCAGAAGGCCGCGGCAGCGCCAGCAGGCAGGACGACTGTTCACAAGGCAGGGCTACGGCAGCACCAGTAGTCCGTCAAGGATGAGTTCTTCACGGTGTCTCTCGACTCCAGGATACAACTGCCTTTCTGCTCTGGAGCTGCCTCAGTTATAGGTCTGGCGCCCTTTGATGTCCGGACCCTCGCACTTGGAGGTCGGGAGGTCCGGGATGAGGGAGTCCAGACACCCAGCAGGGGGGTGGAGCCAGCGCCCGGGGAGGCTGGGGGCGATCGGCACCTGGCGGGGGAGAGCCATCGACACTTCTTTCTCCCATTGACCTGCCAAGTGGGCCGGTCACCTCCTGGGTGGATGGTGGTGCCGGGATGTCAGGGCCTGGCCAGGCCCAGGGTTAGGGTCGAGCTGAGGCCACGGGGCCTCGTGGTGCAGTGTCCAAGATGGCGGCTGGTCCGGGCCAACGATACAGAGATGTCCGGGCCCTGTCATGCAGGGTGGGAGCGAGCCCTTCATGGGGCCTGTCCAACATGAAAACTGTACTTTTTCACTCTGTGTTTGCAGACAGCATACCCCTAGGCCACCTGCACACATTTTCGCCACCATTTGAGGCTTTTAGCTGCCGTTTTTGAGCTAAATTGGGGTTAGGGAAATCTTCCCACGGCGGCCATCTTGAGTGTGCCCAGAGCGGTGTGAGCGCTCTAGTGGTACATATAAAAGGATACGGTCACCCTATCGCGCTAGCGGTCGCGTTTGCGGAAGCGCCGTCCATAGCGCCGGAGTCTCGCCTGAGTCAGCCCGTCTGCGCTCCGACGGGCTCTGGGCTCTGGCAAGTACTCTATACATCATCTGTGAGTAAGTTGTTTCTGATCTACTGTATTGCATTATGGTTCTTTCCTATTCTGCTGTGGAATTACATTCATGGTGCCGCTTTGCTAGCAAGACCTGCTCTGTATGTACATTGCCCTTCCCCAAATACAAATGTCACCAATGCGGTTTCGCTCTCGGAATACCAGCGAGCTGCAGATCGCTCAAGCGCTATGTCAGACGCAGCAGGCCTGTTAAGTCCAATACTGTCTCTTCACATTCCTCTTTACATTTTTGGAGTATTAATTGTAGATCTCTCCCACAACACAAATATAACATCTGTGACTTCATCACTGATGAACAACCGGATGCTGTGTTTCTTACAGAAACCTGGTTGCATGACAGCTCTGGCCCCGATATTGCCGCTGCAATTCCCCCTAATTACGTCATCGTAAGAAAGGACAGACTTCTAGGCAAAGCGGGGGGGATAGCCATGATTTTCAAATCTAAGTACACCTGTAAATTTGAAGACATTCCTTTCAAAGGTTGCGAGGCAGCCCTTTTTAGGCTAACTATTAACCCTCAGTTCACAATGACAGGTCTATTAATCTATCGCCCTCCTGGGAATGCTAATCCCTGGGTTTCTTCTTTGCCAGATTTCCTGGCCCCCTTGCTGCTTAGAGCAGCCAACTTTTCGATTCTAGGGGACCTAAATATCCATCTCGAAGATTCCGACAGTACGTCCACTAAACAGCTTATTTCTACTCTCGAGGTTTTTAACATTCAACTCTTGAACTCTGCCCCTACACATCTTGCTGGTCACTTATTAGATCCCATCCTGTCAAATCTACAGTTGGACTGCTCTCAGAAAGCACGCCCAATAGAATGGTCCGACAACTTTGCTGTTCCTTTTTCATTGGATATTACCAGGACAGCATCACAGATCGGAAAGGAAATAGATAAAGGGACACGCAGTTGGGGGAAAATTAACATGCCAGAACTCAATAAACAATTATTAAGGACACTTCCTAACACCGACCTATCTATCTCTGCACTAAATTGTGCAGTTGGTCAGTGGTTAAATAATGCTGTTGATTCCACGCTTCCCTTGACATATAAGAAAACTATGCCTCATCATCCACCTGCACCTTGGTTTTCCGACAAGCTTAAGTGCCTTCGCACTCAATGTAAGATTTTAGAAAGGAAGATTTTAGAGGCGCAATTATTCTCCTACACGCAAAGTAGCTTACAGAGAAGCTCTGAAGGGCTATCATAACAGCTGCAAAACAGCCAGAGCAGACTATACTAAAAAAATAGTTTCAGATGCACAAAAATGCCCTAAGGTGCTCTTTTCAGTTGTAAAAAAACTGACAGGAGCGGACTCTATTCCTACGCCTCCCGCACTTGACAAGGTTCAATGCCAATCCGTAGCTGACTTTTTTGTTAAAAAAGTCGACTTGATCTATGATCTTTTTACTCCGCCACCAATGGTAACACCTTTTGCATCTGGCGCTGTGCAGTCATCTGCTAATGTTGACAACGTTGCCAAACTCTCTGTATGGCAGCCATTAGACAATAGTTCCTTTTCTTCTTGTCTAAATAGTGTGCGCTCTGGCTCTCCGTGCGATGCACTTCCGGCTAAAATACTCAAACAATTAGATCCCTCCACCCATCAGATTTTTGTTAAATTGTTAAACGCCTCACTTACTGAGGCATATGTACCCCAGCCATGGAAACACGCTATGGTAGTGCCCTTGTTAAAAAAGTCTGGTGCTGATATCCCGAATCTTGCCAACTTTCGTCCAATATCCCTGCTACCCATCTTCTCTAAAGTGTTAGAGAGACACATTAATACCCAGCTCACTGAACTGGTGGAAAGTTCTGGTTTCTTACATTCCTCCCAGTCGGGTTTTCGGTCCTGCCACTCGACCGAGACAGCCCTTCTTGGGGTGACAGAGAGTCTCCGACACGGTGTCGACCAGGGTGAAACTATGGCGCTCATCCTGTTGGATTTGAGCGCAGCTTTCGACACTGTGTCACATTCCATCCTTCTTGACTCTCTGCGGTCACTCGGCATGACTGGTAGGGCCTTAGCCTGGGTGGCCTCCTTTCTTGGCGAGCAAACCTTTCAAGTTTTCTCCCCTAAGGCGGCATCAGCGGTCTGTTCCTTAGCGCGGGGTGTCCCCCAGGGGTCCATACTCAGCCCCCTATTATTCAATCTTTATGTAAAACCCTTGGCTAACATCGTAGAGCAGGCGGGGCTGACCCTGTTCTCTTACGCTGATGACACCCAGATCATCTTCTCCCTATCAGGGCGAGACGAGAATAACCCCTCTGCACTAAAGTCGGGCCTCATTCTTGTGGCGGACTGGATGCAGAGGAACTGTCTCAAACTGAATGGGGAGAAGACAGAGGTGGTCATTCTGGGGAAAAATAAGAACCTCTGGGGCCCTCAGCATTGGCCAAATGAGATGGGTGCACTTCCTGTACCCACACATGCTGTACGTAACTTAGGCTTCCAAATTGACGACAAGTTAACAATGAAGCAGCAGGCCACTAAGGTCGCAGCAACCTGTTTTTCTACTCTCAGGTGGCTACAAAAGATCTTATGGTTGCTTCCCATTCCCTCCCGTAGAACGGTTGTCCAGGCATTGATAACATCTCGCCTGGACTATGGCAACATACTATATTTGGGTGCTGATGTAGCCACTGTTAAAGTATTGCAGGTTGTACAAAATGCAGCCGCGCGACTCTTGAAGAATGTCCCTAGAAGAACTTCTGCATTATCTGCCTTGCATGATCTTCATTGGTTGAAGATCTCCAGCTGCATAAAGTTTAAGGCATTATGCTACATGTTTAGGATCAAGCAAGGCATTGCACCTACTTACTTACAAAAACTGGTGCAACTTTACAGGCCCAAACGCACCTTACGATCCTCGGAAATTGGCAATTTCTCTATACCAAGATTTAAGCTGGCAAGGATGGGGGGACGTTCCTTCTCCTATCTTGGTCCCAAATATTGGAATGCCCTGCCCACTGCCCTTAAATTAGAGACCAGTCTTCTTCGTTTTCGCAGAGCACTGAAAACGCTGTTGTTCACATAAGTAGTTGGTACCTGTATGCTGGCTATCTGATATCTTCTTCTCCAGTCTGTACCTAGCGCCGGGAAACCCACTGTGGGTAGCTGTGCGCGGTAAAAGTTTAAATAAATAAATAAATAAATAAATGCTACCCCCGTCGCCAGAACTGGCGAGGGGGTAGTATTCCAAAACGTATGACACCTTACACGACATGTTTCGATAATGCTATGCCAAAGTTAGCAATAACCGCGAGGATTATAATGCACTTAAGAGTATATGGTATAGCGTTATAATGGAACAGCTATAAGGACTTGGTTCCGAAAGCTGCAGGCAGGCTCAGCTCATGCTAGAGCACTATCTCACATAATTCCAAGCACTCTGCCTTCAGGATTGATAAGGCCTGCCATATGAGTATTCCTCTACCTGTATGTTAAACTACTGTAATGCACTGATTCTAACTGCTACCGCATACATGAAAGAATGCCCATTGTTACAGTATTATAATTCTACCTAGATTCTGAATACTTGTAATGCAGATTGCTACCCTATATATGAAAGCACTATCCCGATACCTGTATTTTAAACCTCTGTAATGCACTGATTCTGATTGCTACCTCACTTTTGTAAGAATCTCTGCCTATTATTGCAGTATATATTCTGATTGCTACCTCATTTATGAAAGAATCTCTGCCTATTATTGCAGTATATATTTCTACCTATATTCTGAACATTTGTAATGCACAGATTGCTACCTCATATATGAACATTACATATACTGAACATTTGTAATGCACAGATTGCTACCTCATATATGTTGGGTGCTAACTAATGACATTGTCGATTCTATGATTCTAATTTTGATTCATGTCCTGTATCATTCTACTTTTAACTATATTCTGAACATGTGTGATGCACGGAATACTACCTCATATGAAAAGATGTCTCCCTACTAGCTTTACTCTGAACATTCGTAATGAACAGGTATAATCCCCTTCCCCACAACGTGGCCGCTCCCAATCCCATTTCCCATCCTACTCTCAGCCCCCACTATCCTTCCGGCACCCCCATCTCGACTATCAGTTCCCAGCACACACCCTGACCCACCCACCTACCCTCTATGCCATCCAGCACACACCCTGACCCACCCACCTACCCTCTATGCCATCCAGCACACACCCTGACCCACCCACCTACCTCCTATGCCATCACTCACACCACCCACCCCCTCCCCACCTCATACACACACCTCCCGCCCAAAAGACCCCTTCTCCCTATCACCCTCCCGTACATCAATACAGCGCGCACCTCCTCGATCACCAGCCCACTCTCCCACCTGCATACGGACTCCCTGGTCAGCCATTCTCCTCGGTCGGTCGCCCCCACCTCCTCCATCTACCTCACGATGACCTCTCGCCGCACACCCCATTCACCCCTCACCCACCTCCCCTCCAAACCTATCCCGTACCCTCTGGTTGACTCACTCACTTAACAAAGTAGTTGTAAAGGGACAGCTGAAATTCCAGGAGCCTAGTCCCGACAGGTCGACGATTTCGAAGGGCTGGAAGAGGTCCCCCACTACACGGTGGAGGAGGGCACTGGACATTCCAGGAGCCTAGTCCCGACAGCTCGACGACTTCGGAGGGCTTGAAGTGGTCCCCCGCTACACGGCGGAGGAGGGCACTGGACATCGAATACTGTCTTATTTAAAGCGCTTTGATAACCTATTCGGTTCAAGTTATTGAAATGTGCAACGTAACTGATTCTATGTAAACTGCTGTGTTAACATGTAACAAAACTTGTGCTATGTAAAGCGCTCTGATAACCTAATCGGTTCAAGTTCGCGCTATAGAAAACTCTAAAAAAAAAAATAAATAAATAGGAATATATGTGTCCATTTTGGGTTAGATATAGGTATACTATATCTACAGCAAAGGGTGATTACACCACCTTGCCCCAGCTGTGTTACCAGCCAGTTGTGTCAGTTTGGATGGCCAGCCAGGGGTGGCATAATACATGCTGCAGCCCCTGGTAGGCCCTGGGTGCCCCTATGCCCTGGGTACCTAAGATACACTGTACAGGGGCTGATAAGGTGACCCAGTATCCAATTAGATATGTACCTAAGGTACATGGAGTCCATTTTAACAGAGAGAGCAGGAAGCCTGTGGTCCTGAATAGCAGGATCACAGGACAACTATGTCGAAAACCAGCTAAACACTAGGCAAAAAGTTGGGGGCAACCATAGTCGGATATCCACCTTCCTACATTTGTAATGCTATGTTTTGTTTTGCTATGCTATGTTTTGTTTTGCTATGCTATGTTTTGTTTTGCTATGCTATGTTTTGTTTTGCTATGCTATGTTTTGTTAAGCTATGCTATGTTTTGTTAAGCTATGCTATGTTTTGTGATATGTTTTGCTATGCTATGTTTTGTTATATTAAGCTATGCTATCTTTTGTTATGTTATGCTATGTTTTGTTATGTTATGCTATGTTTTGCTATCCTACGCATTTTTTTATGCTATGCTATGTTTTGTTGTGTTTTGCTATGCTATGTTTTGTGGTGTTTTATTATGCTATGCTGTGTTTTGTTGTGCTGGGTTTTGCTGTGCTGGGTTTTGCTGTGCTGGGTTTTGCTGTGCTGGGTTTTGTTGTGCTGGGTTTTGTTGTGCTGGGTTTTGTTGTGCTGGGTTTTGTTGTGCTGGGCTTTGTTGTGCTGTGTTTTGTTGTGCTGTGTTTTGTTGTACTTTGTTGTGTTTTGCTATGCTTTGCAATTCTATGTTTTGTTATGTATGCTATGTGTTGTGTTGTGTTTTGTTATGCAATGTTTTGTTGTGTTTTGCTATGCTATGTTTTGCTATGCTTTGTTGTGTGAGTGGGTGTGTGAGGATGAGGGTGTGTGTGAGGGGGTGTGTGAGGGTGAGTGAGGGGGTGTGAGGGGGATAGAGGGTGAGGGATTAATAGACAAGAGAGACGACTGAGAGAGATGGGGTGCAAAAGAAGGTTATCTACGGAGAAAATAGTGAGGGAACGAGAAATGCAAGAAAGGAAAGAGAAGTGGAACTAAGAGCGAGCCGTGGGAGGGGAAGAGGAGAATGTGTGAGGCAAACAGCAAATACGAAAGAGAGGTGGAAGAGGAGAGTGAGAGTAGAAAGGAGAGAAGAGATAGTGAGAGCAGAAAGGAGAGAAGAGATAGTGAGAAAAAAATAAACAGAGCAAGAGAGAAGTGAAACCAGAGGATGGAAGAGAAACGAGAAGAGGCGGTAAGAGAGACATAGACGACATGGTGTGGAGAATAGGATAGAGAGAGAAAGAGAGTGAAATGAAAGAATTGGAAAGTCGGGGCGGGGAGACGGCAGGCAGATAGAGAAACGACAATTGGGAAGGTAATCTGGAAAGAGAGACGGGGAAGACAGTGGGGAAGGTAGTGGGAGATGAAGAATAGGGAGGAAATAGTTATAATGGGATAATGAGAGCAGTCTGACATGGGGAACGAATGAAGAGAGGGTCGCAAGAAGAGAGAAAGGGAAGAGACAGTGACAGGACGGGGACACATAGCCTGCTTGTGTGAGAGGGCACAGGAATAGTAGAAGAGAGAAGTGAACACAACGGAAAAGGGGCTTATGAGAGTGTAAAAAAAAGCAGTAACGAGTTGCTGGAGGAGAAAGGGTGCACCATTGTCTGATGACGAGGGCTGCCATCACATGCCATAGGTCGAACTAGCCTTGAACAAGACCGACCTACATCTTCACCCTCCCCAGGTCAAGAAACGAGTACCAAAGGCTTACTCGATGCTTATGCACAAAGAGACTAATTGCTGAATGTATTTGATATTTATTTCAAGTGGTTAGTTTTAACTCCATGAGCGTTTAAAAAAACAACAAAAAAACACAATAGTGCACGTAGCTTTTAGTGCCACTTTGCTGTGCTGAATTAATGATTTGCCCTTTTCAGGAGGCAGCGCTATAAACTATTTTAGTGCACGAGTCATGCGTGTGCGACAGAGTTTCCTCGGTTTGCGCAGGCTGTCAGTCTGCGGTTCCTACCGCTTCCTAGTCACTTAAAAAAAAAAAAAAAAAAACACAAGCAAGCAAAAAAAAAAATACGTATTTCCCTGTACTCGTGTCACTACTGTAAGCTCGGGCGTGAAATACCACAGATATTGATCATGGTGGCGATAGCGTGATATTCTGCTGCAATTGCTGTGTAGATGTGTAATACCCATGAAACAAAGATGGACGAAGGAAATAGTGGGACAATGCATGGAGAGAGACCCCACAAGGCATTTTACAGGCACCACCGAGTCAAATGTCAGCCCAAACACAATGGACAGACGAAGCGAGCACGAGAAAGGTTTCCTACCGCAAACACAGCACAGATGTTACCCCGGACAAACAAAAGCGCGGAGATGCCGGTCTTATGGCCAATTGAGCGCTATGCCAGTTGCACGCAAAAAAAAACCAAGTGGGTTGGTTTATTTAAATATAAAAAAGCCAAGCAGGTTGGGAATGGGTAGAGGAATAAACAGACTAGCTAGGTGGGGTGAGAGCAACATGGAGGGAGTGGGTGGTAAGAGGCATGGGTGCGCGGGAGAGAAAAAGAAAAAAAAGATGCAATCCCACAGTGTTAACATTTTCCTGAATGTAAGCAGCAGTAGGAGAAGGGTCAGCTTGTAAAAGGATGGTAAACAAGCTCTCGGCATAGCTGTGGAGGGATCGCAATCCTTTGAAGTCTGATGCGGGGGGCGGCAGCTTTGAAGTCTCCGAGGCACAGACAAATGGTGGTTTGTGACGTTGCTGGTTTGTGCACGCGCCTTTCTCACATGAACTGTGGCTAGTCCGCCGTTGGCAGACTTTTCAGACCGCTTACTAGAAATGCTTTAAGACGAGCCCTAAAAAACAACAATCCCCAAGTTCTAGTTCACAGCGCTAACTAGAACTTGGGCCCCCCGCCAGGCACTGCTTATTATGACCTCACATAAGACATCACTCATGACATCACTCATGACATCACTCATGATATCTGTAGGAAAGTGTTCCTTTTTAGGTCTCGCGGAAAAGAAAAGTCTACCTAGCTGCGGATCACATACAGCTCATGTGAGACAGGCGCGTGCACATCGCACACCCACACCATTGCCAGCCACATCCCACACCATTTGTCTGAGCCTCGGCATCAGACTTCAGAGGAAGCCGCTCCCCCGCCCCCCCCCACCAGACTTCAAAGGAAGCCGCTCCACTTCAAAGGAATGTGCTCTCTATCACACTAAGACGTCATGCCCTTTTGTTCTATTATGTTATCACTACTATTATACTGCAACACTGTGCCTCTTCGTTTTATCTTTGCCATCACTGCTATTACACTACAACGTTATACACTGCGCTGTTCCTCCGTCATCACTACTATTACACTATGACATCGTGCCCCTTCGCTCTACTCCTAGGTCTGTATTATGACAGCACTGACGCTAAGCGCTAACACTGCTGCTTTATAGTGCAATGCACATCATAAAATGTTTAAACGGTTAACATATACTAAAATTATGATATGCACTGACATGTACAAATCTGGCAATTAATGTGCTTCGTCATCGCTAACACTGCTGCTTTATAGTGCATGGCATATCATGAAATGTTTAAACGGTTAGCATATACTAAAATTATGATATGCATACACGGCAAGGCACAATATTACCATGAGACGCTATTACCACTGCTTTTCTATGTAAAATATAAATGTTATCACTTTATTATCAAGTATACTCTGCTGATACCTTGTTGATTCTAACCTTTTCAAGTATTAGAAATGCTCTCATTTCAAGACTTTGGTCTGCGGTGCCATCTAGTGGCCCGCTAGTGGTGTACATTATCCCATGGGTTCTTTTAATATGGGGAAATGGAGAGTGGGAAGGACGTGTTTTTTTTAACTGAAAAAAGTAGGTCGCGCATCCAAACATTTATCGGACTACACGTCATTCAGGTCACAAAGTCCTGTTTTTTTAAATTTCAATCGTGTCGGACCTATTTGATAATGAGCCATGGGGATATGTCAGACAACAGACGGCATTAAGAAAACACAAAAATTACAACATAAAAATACAAGTACTTTGACCTTGTTAACTTTTTTATGTAATAGACTGTAACATATAAGCTTTATCAAAATGTAAGGGATCTTAATTTCAGATTATTGCCCTCTACTGTCAATGGAATAGAATCATCTCCGCGAAAGCAGAAATAACTAGTTACTCTCTATTATTATTATTATTGCACTGCAACATGTGTCTTTCAGCTATATTCCCGCTATCACACTAAGACCTCATGCCCTTTTGTTCTATTATGTTATTATATTTAGAAATATTGCTCTACCCTCGCAATAGCTGCTATCGCACTACCACGATGTGCCCTGTGCTGCATCTTTGCCATCACTAATATCACAGTACAACACTGTGCTCATTCGCTCTATGTCTGCCATCACTGCTAATATTGCAACACCATGCTCTACATCTTCATCTCCACCAACACTGCTATCAAAGTACAATACCATGCTCCTCTCTATCTCCGCCATCACTGCAATCGCACTACAACACTGTAGCCCTTCGCTATATCCTTACCATTACTACTATCACAAAACAAAACACTGTGCCCTCTGCAGTATCTCCGTCATCACTGCTATCACCCTACCACATCGTGCCCCTTAGCTGTATCCTCGCCAGTACTATTATCACATAACAAAACACTGTGCTCCTCCGCTCTAGCCCCGCTACTGATGTTATCATAATGCACCACGTGCCCCTTAGCTCTATCTGTCACATTACTACAATTATATTACACGATTAGGCCCCTTGACTCTATCCCGCAATAACTGCGATTACACTGCAACAGTGTGCCCCTCTGCTGCATCTCCGCCATCACTGCTATCACACTACCATACCGGGCCCGTCTGCAGTATAGTTGCCATTACTACTTTCACGTAACAAAATGTTGGATCCTCGCCACTCTATCGTGCTATCACTGCTATCATACTACAATATAGTGCTTTTCTGCTCTACCGCCATTATCCCTGCTATCACACTGCAACATTGTACTGTTCAGCTTTATCCATGCCATTACTATTATCACACTATTAAATCGTGCCCCTCAGCTCGATCTATACTATCACTGCTACTACATTACCACAGTGTGCCCTACGTTATTTCCTCTCCATTACTACTATCAAACACCAAAATACCGTACTCTATTTTACTTATCAGCAAACTGCTAATCCATTAGGTATATGCCATTATATATTAGCTATAAAGTATGCCAATACTAGCATGCACTTTTATTTTTATGTCTTTTCATTCCCTTTTACGATTTCTCTCCAGCCCCCTCGTGCTTTATTTTTATTCCTCTTTCCTTCTTTCTGCCCTGCTGTCCCCTCCCTTCCTTTCCCACTAACACCTCATATTTCTCTATTTTCTCTCCTCCTCTCAACATTCTGCCTTTCACTCACTTCTGTTGTTCTCTGCCTCTCTTACTAACATCCCTTTAGACCCGTTTACATGCTCCCCTCTCTCCTTCGTTCGCCGTGTCATTGCATTTTCTTCTGTATCCCTTCGTCTCATTCGGTCACTTCTCTACTCTTCTGTTCCTCCTCCTCTTCTCGCCCTATATCTTTGTTCTGTGCCTCTGCTTCGCACGTTCCTTCTCTCCCACACTTTCGGTTCAGTTTAATAATACTTTATTGTCGCCACTGATGGGGTTTCAAGTGTAACCAAAACTTTACAACATAGCATAACAAAACATAGCATAACAAAACAACAAAACGTAGCATAACAAAATATAGCATAGCATAACAAAACATAGCATAGCAAAACACAACATAGCATAGCATAACAAAACACAAAAAACACAGCATAGCATAACAAAACACAACAAAACAGAACAGCATAGCAAAGCATAGCACAGCATAATAAAACACAACAAAGCTTAGCATAGCATAACAAAACACAGCATAGCAAACCAAAGCATAGGATAGCAAAACATAGCATAGCAAAACATAGCATAGCAAAACATAGCATAGCAAAACACAGAACAAAACACAGCATAACAAAACACAGCATAACAAAACACAGCATAACAAAACACAGCATAGCATAACAAACCAAAGCATAGGATAGCAAAACATAGCATAACAAAACAAAACATAGGATAGCAAAACAAAACATAGCATAGCACACAGCATCACTCAGCACCACCACACCATCACTATGTGCTACCACAGCATCACTGAACGCCACAGCATCACTCGTTCGCCACCACAACATCACTCCGCGCCACCACTGCATCAATCTGCACAACCATTAAAAAACAACTGGTTCACATATGTTCTCTCAATGTTTCAAGCTTTATTACAAATGTCACAAAAAGATGTTAATATTTCACTTCTGTTCTTGGATTTTCGTCACAATAAAATACACTGAACATAATCTTCACAAAAGTTATTTACGAAAGTTTAAGCTGTTGCCATTATAAATTACAATAACTTATTTAAGTATTAATTATTGAAAAACACTTAAAAGCCATTGTTATTTGTAATATCAATACATATAAGTCGCGTAAATACAACACATATTGCATTACAAATGCTAAAGGTGTCACATTTGCGAAAGTTATAACTATTGGCATTGTAAATAACAAAATTACTAATTTTGCTATTTTCAAAACCAACACATAAAATGAAAAAATTGTCATTTACAATAACAATAGCTCAAACTTTCCTAATGCGAGACCTATTGCATTGCAAATACTTGTTGTCATGGTCACCACCACTGTTTGCTCACCAATACTAATGTTTTCGACTAGAAGTGCACAGGAAGCCTGCTAACCAGGCCAGAGTGCCAATGCTTTTTTTTTTCACTGCCTGAGACACGGCCTCCAGACACGGCTCCGTATACACGCTGCAATTATGTTGGAATTCTGGGATTTCTAGTGAGAAATCTCCCCTCTTATTCGAGAGTACAGTTTCTCTTTACTCAGAGATGTTCTTCTTCTATCATTTTGTGAATTTTCTGATGGATACATTTTTCACTACAAATTAGATTTCTTCTGCCCTGAAGAAGCCCATGTTTGGGTGAAACGTGTTGGCTGTTTACGTCAGCTATCCGCATTACACAACTGAAAATAAAAGACGAAAAAACAAGATACACAATTGCATTGTGTTATTGGAAATTACCATTTCGCTTTGTTGTATATATGTTGCCTTTCATCCAAATTAACCGAGTGCCAATGCTCTTTCCCTAAAACAAGGTAAACTGATAGAATTGGGATACAATTGGTGCACACTGTAGCACCCTTGTATGCCCCTAGCAAATTATACCCTCTGGTACCCCGAGCAGGGGTACCACAGAGTCTCTAAGGGCTGCAGCATGTCTTATGCCCCCCTAAGGGATCCCCATACAAATTGCATGTAGACTGCCATTGCAGGCTGCGTGACATGGTACAAACAATGCTGAAAACAAGACATGGCAAACATTCCTGAGTCACCCCTACAGCACGGCTTACAGCCCAAGGCAGGGTGCATTATATCCTATGTGAGGACATATCTGCATGAGAAGTGATGTCTAGTCCAGATTACTAGATATTGGAAGTGAAAAGGGAAGCAATGTGCAAATAAGCGTATATATAATAATTTGTATAAATACAATAAATATATACTACACAAAGATAAAACCATTCCTCAGTTACTTTTTGCCTGCAACAGGTCAATGCTTCTTACTAACGGTATAATACATTTGTGCATATCCTGTGGGCAGAGGAATGCTTGATTCCTATTTGGTCAGCATTTACAACATTGCTTTGGAGATATATATATATATGCAAAAAAGAAGCAGAGAACTCTGGGTAGTACTCAAGTTTAGGTGGAAAGCAGCTCCTGTATAGAGCACTCTCAACACCAGCGACACTCTAGATCTGCTCACCTTAAATGTCTGCTTTTCTATCAAAGTCTTTAAGCATAGGATTAGCACAGTGCTATCCACGCCGAGACAGAAAACAACAAAGTCTTTTGCCATTTCTACAGCAAAGTCTTTAAGCATAGGACTAGCACAGTGCTGTCCTTACCGAGCTGTAAATGCGCTGCTATGTCCCTCTTGGCCACCGCCACAGCTGTCCCCAAGAGGCGCTTGTCCACCCTAGAGCCATCCAGGCCAGCAAAGACCCCCAGAAACATACGCAGTGGGACCTCCCAGCCCAAGGCCTGCGTAAGCTCAAGCTCCACCCCACTCCAAAACGGCGCCAGCACCGGACAACACCATACTATGTGATAGAAATCGGCAGGGGCTGAGGCACATCGCAGGCATGGAATAGACGTGCCGGGGTGAGGTATGCCGCATGGAGGTAGTAGAATTGGACCAGGCGCAGCTTGGAGGACGTGGTCAAGGTTCTGGGCGCCATGAGGACGTCCCTCCAGTCTGCCTCCTCCAGGGGGCCCACCCAATACTCCCAGCGGACCCTGAGCCGGTCTAGGGAAGCGGGACCATTATTAAGCTTGGAGCGATATATGCGGGATACTCCCCCTCTGCCCAGGTTCCCCATCATCACCTGAACCTCCAATGGGCTGAACTCTGGAAGGGAGACAGGAGGCGAGACATGTGTGTATAGGGGATGTCTGAGTTGCAAGTACCAATAGAGTTGGGAGTGAGGAAGAGCGTGACGCTGCTGCAGGTCTGTGAAGGAACGGATGTGGTCCCCCACCCAAACATCTCCCAGCACTGAAACTCCAATGAGATCCCACCTGCGGAACCCCTGCAGGGACGAGACCTCCCGCATCCAGGACAAATGCCAGAGTGGCGTCTGTCGAGTGAGTGTCCGGTCCCACCCCACGTGCCGTAGGGCCGTGCGCCAGGCCTGAAACACCGTCCTGGTGACTGTGGCCATCGCCTGTGGAACAGGACTCCCATACAGAAGCGCCTTGACCTGTGTAAATTCCAACGCAGTGAGTTCCACAGGATAGGCAGGGTCGGAACAGCCGCCCGCATACCAGTCGTGGATGACTATAAGTTTTGTTGTCAGGTAGTAGAGGTGAAGATGGGTCACCCCCATACCCCTGTCAAAGGGGGTAATGCAGCAGTGTGCCAGGGATACACGTGGTCTCCCCCCCCCCCCCCCCCCAAGAAACCGGGTGAGGACGCCGTCAAGTTCGCGAAACCAACTACCCGGAAGGTGGACCGTGATGTTCTACAGTATGTAAAGGAAACGGGGGAGGACCATCATTTTGAAGAGCGCACTCCTGCCCAGGGGAAGGGTCTGCCACCTCTTGAGGTCCGCCTTCATCCTGACAACCAAGGGCGTGACGTTCAGGGCCCACTCAAGCTCCGGTAAAAGAGCTACCCAGACGCCGAGGTATTTGACAGAGTGCCTCCTAAGGGGGGATAATCGACTGCCAATCGTAGCAATCTCTGGAGGAATGCAGTGGGACCAGAGTGGACTTTGCCGCGTTTAGACGAAGTCCAGAGACCCTCTCGAAATCCAAGAGGACCTTCAGGCACCTGGGGCCAGAACTTTCGGGGTCCGCCAGATAGAGCAGCACGTTGTCCGCATAGAGGGCTATTTTGTCCACTTGGCTCGAGTCCCAGGCCCAACCCCGAATAAGTGGGTCTTGTCGGATGAGCACTGCCAGGGGCTCCATTGCCAACACAAACAGGAGTGGCGAGAGAGGGCACCCCTGACGCGTGCCCCTTCGCATCGGGAAGGCCTCGGAGAGCTCTCCGTTAATGAGTACACGGGCTCGGGGGTTGGTGTAGAGAACCTTTGATGAGATGGCGGAACGAGGGACCAAAACCTATCCTGCCCAGCACATCTTGTAGGTAATCCCAATTCACTGTGTCTAAGGCCTTTTCAAAGTCTATGAAAAGGAGGGCTAGATATGGGGTTAGCCGATCAAGGTGGGCCAGGGCCAGGTGGAGGCAACAAATGCAGTGGCGGGTGCCTCTCGCCGGCATGAACCCGCGTTGGTCGGGGTGGACCAGGTCCTGCAGGAGGGGTTGGAGTCTCTGAGCGAAGACAGTGGCGAAGAGCTTAAGGTGTTGATCAACAAGATCAGGCGGTAGTCCGCGCAACTCGGGGACGGAGGCTGCGTCTTCAGAATAACCGCGATCGTGGCCAAATCCGACTCAGGTGGGAATGTGCCGGTCTCTGCCACATAGCGGAAGAGATCCAGCAGGTGGGGGGCCAAAATATCTCGAAAGGCCGTGTAGTACTCCTGAGGGTACCCGTCGGGACCAGGCGTTTTTCCAGGGTGCAGGAGGGAGATGGAGTCCTGGACCACCTCCAAGGTGAAGGGGTGGTCCAGAGTGTCTGTAGTCTCTTGAGAGAGAGAGAAGGCAGTCGGGTACCAGTTTCATCCATCAGAGCGGCCAGAGGAGCGCCCGAGGGTCGATCAGCGTAGAGGTGCGCATAGAAGGTAGCAAATGTTTGTGCTATAACTGCGGATGTCACTTGGGGGGGTCCCATCGTCTGAGCGTATCTCAGGAATAATACGATTGGACTTGGGATAAGACACAAGGTTGTGGAGGAGCTTGCCGTTCTTATCCCCCCACCCATAAACGCGAGCCACCGACAAGCGCCAGAGCATTTTGGCCGATTCCAGCGAGATTAGGCGAATCTCTTCGCGAACCGCTGCCAACTGCCAGGAAGAATCCTCCAGCCCGCCAGAGAGTTGGGCAGCTTCCAGCGTGTCGCCTGGGATTCCAACTGTGCGAGTTGGGCCGTCTGTTCCTATCGTTTCGCGTGGACCAACCCTCTGGCCACTCCTCGGACGACAGATATATATGCATAATGTATTTGTCACTCTATGCTTGAAAGGGATAGATATATATATATATTTATTTCGGTTTCTTTTCCTCAAAAAATGCACACTCAGAGGTTAGGTAAAGTCTGCCAAAACTTTACCTAACCTCTGAGTGTGCATTTTTTGAGGAAAAGAAACCGAACAATATTAAATCGGCAAGTGGTTCTAGCCGTTTGTATGCACCAACCGACATGGGATGTTTTCCAAGAGGAACCTGAAAACGTGTGGATTGATATATATATATATGTAAAATAATAAGAGCCTCAGCTTCTTTCTGATAGATGCGATACCACCTAGCAGAAGAGGAGGTGATCGTGAAAGCAAACTGAGGAGGTTAGAGACCAGGTATATCATACAACTGGATACGAAACAGCCGAATGGCCTCAACATCACAGAGGACCTGTATACTTGCCTGTAAAATAATCTGAGTTTCAGCCCAGCGGGTTTGGTCAGTCCTGTCCAGGCAGGTAGATTCATACATATACCCCTCAACAGACACACAGTAGTTGTGTATTCAACCCTCAGGCCCTTGACTTTGACATTCCACAACATTTGTAACGGTTTACTAACTCTACCTAAGAATGAGCATGACCCTATTAATTCTATAGCATATTGGCCCTTTGGGTTCCCAGTCTTTAGGGTTATACTAGGAAGTTCTTGACCCTTTAAGTGTCTATGAAATGTTTATAGACAGGGAACTGCCATCTCTAGATTCAATTGGCATTAGCACTAATTATCGATAGATTTTATATGCAGATATTTATATTGAATAGATTTATGTAACAGAGAATATATATATATATTTATATGATGTTCTTTCTATTTATGCATTTATGTATTTATCTATTATTCTATATATTAGCGAATGCTGTAGAGATGAAGCGCAGAGCACATAGATTATTATAAGAGTTATACATGTTGACTTAATACAGCATGGGTCATGTATTTGACTGTTATAAGGTTGGATCATTGTATCTAGGGTACTCCATTATTTGTTGTGCTTCTAGCCCTTGCTCGATTTTAGACTAATTCTTGCTTCAAAACCTTGTTATACAGTGTATCTCTCAAGAACGAGCAGATACATACGTGGTCTATTTTCCGGTACTGCATAAGTTATATGGGGGCGTAAGACAATATACCTGGAGATCAATTCCAATATAATATATGTGGATCCCAGGTCACCCCAAAACTGCCCAGACCACTACATCACATCTCTGGATAAGCAACAGTTACACTGTCACTGAGTGGATAGCTCAAATGATTTTCAAGTTTTATTTTAAAATACACGATTTTGCACATTTGCACTTTATGGAGGAATCACAGGTAGAGGTTGTTGGTCTCTAAGCACGTGACACATGTTACATTAAGTAAACTATCAGTAACCGGATACTGTAGGTTGGAAACACCGATACATTGAGGTATTTTTTACAACAGGTGTCCTTTGTTTTCCACATATCCAGTTTCTTTAATTAATTTTTTTAAGACTATCTCAACTCGGAAGGCGGGTACGAGTCAATAAATTTCATGCATTGTGTACTTAACATGTATTGTTCGTTATGATGCAAAAAGGAAAAGCATGTCTTCCAGTTTCATGATGTTTCATGTCACGTGCTCGATTCAATACACATGTACTGTCACTTTAAATAGCATTTACGAGTCTGTATTAACTGTCGAGTGAACAAGCGGCTGAGGCTGCGAAACGCGTCTTGACGTTACCAGAATAAAAGATTGCTAAAGCACTCAATTTTGTTCCATGTCCAGATTTGCGGCAGGCGTCGCAGAGAAAGAAGTTTGCGCTTGCTGAATTTGGTGTTTTGTATATATATATATATATATATATATATATATATATATATATATATATATATATATATATATATATATATATATATATATATATATATATATATATATATATAGCTGAAGTTACCCCAGGGGGCAATGAAAACGCACTCTCTCGCCTCAGATTAAGTGATAGCGGTTTATTTAGTAACCAGTACCCAACGCGTTTCGCTTCTTACAAAGCTTGCTCACGGGATGTTGAGCCAGTTTCTAAGTCCTCCTTTTAAACACCAGGTCATGTGACTTCCTCTGTTGTTAGTATGTGCATGCTGGTTAGTGTAGTTCATTTGCATTATTGTCACCAGTGTACACTTTTCTGTTGTAGTTCACAGTTTGTAGCAACAGGGAAGAGGGGAAGGGGTGAGTGCATTTCTTAGTTTGCAGACAATGTTTTTTAAACTCATTAGTGAGTGTTTATCATATCCATTGGGTTTATTCCAATACGCCTATTGGATTTCAGTTTCCGTAGTGCTCCTTCTCGCACCCAGATTGATCAGTTCTGTTCATTGTTTCAGATCTGTATTTGTTGCCCTCTAGTGGGCGTTATTATTATTGTTCGGGGACAGTTGTATGTAATTATACACCAATGCATTAGAGATGAACGTGAAGTTCCTCAGCCAAGTTCAAGCCTGTCGGTTCCAAGGTTCTGAAGTTGATTATGTGCTTGGATTCCTTACGTCTTAAGGTTTTGAGTCGGTCACCTCCTCTCTCCGATGGTTGAACTTGCTCTATTGCACAGAATTTCAGGAGTTCCCAGTTGTTGCTGTGTGCTTGCTCCATATGCTTTGCCACTGCGTAGCTGCGATCCTTATTTGTTGTTGCTCTGGTGTGTTCCAGGATTCGCTTCTTGCATTCAAAGGTAGTGCTCCCTATATATTTTTTGTTGCAGGGGCACTCGATTAGGTATACCACATAGGTACTTTTACATGTCAGATGTTGTGGTATTGTCCATCTTGTACCTTTTCTGATGACAATTTCCTTAGTTGCTTTAGCGATCTTACACACCTTGCAGTGTCTGCATGGGAAGAAGCCCTTTCGTTGTAACCAATCAATTTTTGGCACTTCCCTGTAGTGGCTATTTACCAGCTGGTCTCCCAAGTTTCTTGTGCGTCTATACATTATGTTTGGGTGATCGCCTAAAATTTGTGTTAGAGTCGGATCAGTTTTTAAAATTGGCCAATGTTTTTGAATGATCTTTGCCAGTTTGTTATTTTCCGCACTGTGGGTGGTGATCAGTCGGATCACTTCCTCTTGCACTGGGGTTTTTTCCGGTTTCTTTAAGATTTCATTGCGATCTTGTGCCTGTGTTCTTATGAGGCTCTGTTCCAAGACTTTCTTGGGGTAACCTCTCTTCGCGAATCTAGCAATCGCGTTGGCACTATGGCGCTTGAATTCTTCATCCTCTGAGCAGTTGCGTCTGAAGCGTAGGAACTCTCCATAAGGGATGCTCCATTTCAGTTT